>NC_134554.1:14245441-14850150 GCF_025594145.1 Primulina tabacum
ATATCTTTTAAAATATAAATTCAAATGGACAGAATATATTATACCATATCTAGAAGATTTAGATGATAAACTTCCATGTAATATTCTGTCCAGATAAATTTATCCCACATATACCATAAATCATAACTCATATAATTTATCCGAGTTTATATTAGAGCCACCAAAGAGACTTGGTCGGATTCAATTAAATTAAGCTCCAATAAATTAATTTGATCCAATCAACTCATGATTAATCAAAATAATTTATTAATCTTATTCTATTCCACTAAAAGAATAAGATTGCACTCTTAAATTAATTGATATTACTGAAGCACAAAATCAATAATTATATCCTCTGATTTATCGACCCAATATATCACCCCTGTCGATCAATTAGAACATCTAAAACATGGTATCATGACCATATAACCCATATTAGACATTCATAGATTCTCAACCCTCATCTTCTCTTTGACGGTCCCATGTGATCACATCACATAATTAATTCAACAAGAATGTTGAATTACTGAGCTCAGATTTTACTGTCTTCTAGAAGAACTTATGAGTTTATAATCATACCTATTGACTAGGTGACAGATTCCATATTACGAATATATGTTCTTTGTTATTTCACTTTGATTCCCAAAACATCGAGATATTGACCAATAGTTTGGTCTTACCCATTGATGTATCAAAGAACTTCAAGTTAGTAATCAAAGTTCATTGTCCGCTCAGGATTAAGGTGTTATGTACGACAATCTAGTGATTTTGAATTAGTATGGTCAAATCAAATTCAAATCTTATGTGGTCCAGTCCAATACAACAAATGTATCCCTAATTTTATTACCAAACCAAAGATAGGTTTCAATAAAATTGAGACGATCTTATCAAAATAATTTGTCCTTATTTATTTACCGATCGTGGACAATAAAACTTTGGATTGAATTACAAATTGAATCTTTCTATATTTAACGACTTAAACACTCAATTTATAATAATACAACAATCCAATGGACATATGCATTGCTCAAAATAAATTTATTTAAACAAATAAATAAACATTATTCGAATTTCAAAAAGTCATCAACATATAACAAAAGTACTCGATGGGCATCATACTATCGAACATTATTTAATCCTCCCACTTGCCCTAGAGTAAATGAGTCATGTCTAGTAAACCCATATTTTGAATATGTTCCTCAAAAGCTCTAGCAGGTAAGCTTTTGGTGAAAGGATCAGCAAGATTTTCAGCAAATGCTATCTTGCACACTGTCACGTCTCCTCGTTGAACAATATCCCTCACTAAGTGATATTTTCGTTCAATGTGTTTTCCACGCTGATGGTTTCTTGGTTCTTTTGCATTTGCCACTGCACCACTGTTATCACAATATAAAGTAATGGCATTTAATGCAGCAGGAACAACCTCAAAGCTTAGCAAAAACTTTTTCAGCCAAACGGCTTCTTTTGCTGCTTCACAAGCCGCTACATACTCCGCTTCCATTGTGGAATCAGCAATACATGATTGCTTGATACTCCTCCAAACAACGGCACCACCACCCAATGTGAACACAGATCTTGATGTGGATTTACGAGAATCTCTATCAGCTTGAAAATCAGAATCAGTATAACCCACAGGTGCCAACTCTGAAGCCGAATAAACCGACATATACCCTCTAGTTCTGCGAAGATACTTGAGAATATGCTTTACAGCAATCCAGTGCTCTGGTCCTAGGTTTGACTGATATCTACTAACAATCCCAACAACATAACAAATATCTGGTCGAGTGCATAGCGTAGCATACATAAGACTTCCTACAGCCGAAGCATAGGGAACTCTTTTCATGTATTCCACTTCACTTGGATTATTGGGATTGTGATCCTTTGACAAGTGAATTCCATGTCTAAAAGGTGTTTGACCTTTCTTGGAATTTTGCATTGCATACCTCACCGATATTTTATCAATATATGAAGATTGAGATAAAGCAATCCGTTTGTTCTTCCTATCCCGAAGGATTTGGATACCTAGAACATAACTTGCTTCTCCCAAGTCTTTCATGTCAAACTGTTGAGACAACCAATTTTTGGCAGATGTCATCACCCCTACATTATTCCCAATAAGTAGGATGTCATCCACATATAGCACAAGAAAAATCACCTTGTCATCCAAAATTTTCTTATAGACACAAGGCTCATCAAGATTTTGATCGAAGCCATAATCTTTCACATATTGATCAAATATGATGTTCCAAGACCTTGATGCCTGCTTAAGTCCATAAATAGACTTTTTCAGTTTGCATACTTTATGCTCTTGACCGTTGTGAATAAAATCAGTCTGGTTGTACCATATAAATGGTTTCATCAAGATTTCCATTAAGAAATGCTGTCTTGACATTCATTTGCCACACCTCATAATCAAAATGAGCTGCAATGGATAAGAGGATCCGAATAGACTTTATCATAGCCACAGGTGAGAAGGTTTCATCGTAATCGATTCCTTCTCGTTGGCTAAAATCTTTGGCTACCAATCTAGCCTTAAATGTTTCCATTTATCCGTCTATTCCTCTCTTTCTCTTGTAGACCCACTTACACACTATAGGTTTCACCCCTTCAGGAATGTCTACAAGAACCCAGACGGAGTTAGTGTACATGGATCTAATTTCTGATTCCATGGCACTCCTCCATTGGTCAGCGTCAACATCCTCCATAGCTTCTTTGTACGTGATGGGATCCTCCTCTTGTTCAATGGAAACCGCATCAAACGATTCTCCATATAGCAAGTATCTAGAAGGTTGTCGAATGACCCTCCCACTACGCCTAAGCTGTGGAGGTTCTTGGTTGATTGGAATTGATTGTCGTTGTCTTAAGTTCTCTTCTTGACCATTTCCTTCATTCTCTATTTGGATATGATGGGGTGATCGATCATTGGAACCAATGTTTTCTACCACTTCATTTGTTTGGAAACCAGTGGTTAATGGTGGTAGAAATGTGAATTCAAACTGAGTAGGTTCAGTGCGGATCTCTGGAGTAGATGATTCAGCAATCTCTTCCAAAAGAACATTACTCTTTGATTCACTCTCTTCTATGTGCTTGTCCTCTAAGAAGGTTGCATTTGTACTTACAAATACCTTCTTGTCTTGAGGACTATAGAAGTAATATCATCTTGTTCCCTTAGGATATCCGACAAACATGCATAATTCTGATCTAGGTTCCATTTTATCCATATTTCTCTTTAGCACATAAGCATGACATCCCCATATCCGAATATGTCTTAGATTAGGCACGCGCCCATTCCACAATTCAAGAGGTGTTTTAGAGACAGACTTAGAAGGAACCATGTTCAATAAGTATATTGCAGTTTGGATAGCATATCCCAAAAAGGATGTATTGAGCTTAGAGAAACTTAGAATAGACCTAACCATATCCAACAAAGTCCTATTTCTTCTTTCAGAGACACCATTCTGCTGAGGTGTAGCTGGTGCACTCAACTGGGATATTATCCCATTATCTGATAAGTATGTTATAAAGTCATTGGATAGATATTCGCCGCCTCTGTTTGATCGAAGTGTTTTTATGCTCTTACCTAATTGTTTTTCCACTTCATTTCTGAATTCCTTGAACTTTTCAAAAGATTCAGATTTGTGGGACATTAGGTAAACATAACCGTATCTAGAGTAATCATCAGTGAATGTGATGAAATACTCAAATCCATCTCTAGCTTGAACACTAATTGGTCCACATACATCAGTGTACACTAATTCCAAAACTTCATTGGCTCTATGTCCTTTAGATTTAAAGGATTTCTTAGTCATCTTACGTTCCAAACAGGATTCACATACAGGCAAGAATTCCACATTTAAATTACTTAAAGGACCATCATTTACCAACTGTTGAATTCTATTAAGGTTGATATGACCAAGTCTCAAGTGCCACAAATAAGTTTCATTAGTGGGAGACAATTTAATTCGTTTGTTGGATTCAATGTGATGCAAAGAGCTGTCATCATGTTTTAAGACATACAAATCGTTATTCAAATGTCCCTTGCAAATAATGACTTTATTCAAGGTAATATCAACCATCATTTGGGAAAAAATGGACATAATATCCTTGTTTAAACAATAAAGCAATAGAAATCAAATTTCTAGTACTCTCCGGAACATAATAACAATGTCTTAAAACCAAATGTTTATTATTCCAAAAATAAAGATAAACAATTCCAACAGCTTTTGCAGACACCACAGCCCCTGTGCCAACTCTTAGAGTATGTTCCCCTTCATTGAGGCTTCTGGTTACTTGGAACCCCTGCAAAGTATTACATATATGATTAGTGGCTCCAGAATCTACAATCCAAGTATCAGTAGAATCAACCACTAAACAAGACTCAATAAAAGATAACTCACCACTAACTTGCTTCTTGGAAGCTAGATATTCCTGACAGTTTCTCTTCCAATGACCATTCTCTCCACAATGGAAACATTTTCTCTTAGGCTTGCCATCTACCTTGACTTTCTTCTCATTTTGTTGTTGACCCTTCTTGTTGGGCTTCTTCCTTTTATTCCCAATTTTACCTTTCGGCTTGGAATAAGATGGCCCAGCAGAAGCAACAACAAATGCATCACCAGTTTTAGTCTTAAGAACACTTTCAGCATTTTGGAGTTCCTTCATCAGCTCAGTCAGGGACATGTTTAACTTATTCATGTTATAGCTAACTTTAAACTGTGAGAACATCTCAGGGAGAGTCTCAAGTGCCATGTCAACCTGAGTCTCTGATTTGATTTCAGCCCCTAACACCTCAGCCATGTTAAACTGAGCGATCAATGCAAGCATATGATCTCTCACGGGCGTCCCAGGTTTCATGCGCATGTTCATAATGGTTCTAATGGCTGCTTGTCGTGCCTGGCGTCCTTGATGCTCAAACATTTCTTGGAGGCTATCCATGATTTTTGTAGCAGTGTCCATGTTCTGATGTTTCTGTTGCAGCACATTTGAGATGGATCCCAAAATGTAGCAACGGGCCATCTAATCAGAACTGATCCACTTATCATAAGCCTGTTTCTGAGCTACTGTGGACTCCGCCGTAGGCACCGATGGACAGGGTTCATTGAGCACAAACTTGTGTTTCTCCGCAGTTAAGACAATCAATAAATTACGTTTCCAATCAATGTAATTTTCTCCGACTAGTTGGTTGTTGGTTAATATCATAGACAGTGAATTTTCAGTCATTTTTCTGAAATTAAAATAAATTTAAATGAGCAATGCAATAAATAAAATTATGTGTTATGCATGAAATGCATTTGTAGATCCCAAAAAACTACTACAACACAGACCTAAAACTCCAAAATACGTAATTTTTTCTTTAGGAAAAAACATGTTATTTATAGCTAGGCTGAGACCCTCCCACTAAATTCAATATATCTAGCAACTCATGCAATATTAATTTAGTATTGCTTGATTTTGGCCATCAAAAGATATTGTAAAAATATTCTATAGAAAATTCTCACAATATCATTGACTTAAGTGTATACCCTTAAATTAATTATTTATCAAGTACCAAATTAATTATGTCACCTATAGGGTGGTCACAATTACTACATGGCATGATACATGAATGACAAATATAATCAATAATTAAGCAAGAACAAATTTATGGCCCAACCTAGACACAAAAAATTAAAGATCTAATTGGTCCCAATTTGGTCCAATTCTTCAATTTAAAAAAAAAATCCAGTCCAAGTTATCAATCCAGCAGCCTGGTCCGGCCCATGAATAATTTTCCGGATCCGACCCGAAAACCCATGACCCGAACCCGCGACCCGTCTTCTTCACCTCACCCTACAGGAAAAATTGCAGCCGCTGCCGCCGCCGTCGCGCCGCTGGAATCGCCGGAAATCTGCGTATCTCCACCGCGCCAGTCACCGGGAAATCACCGAGACACCATATCCATTTCGAAATCGAAAATAGATGCCCAATTTTCCAGATCCAATGCACAAAAAATTGTGATTTTCGCATCTCCTCCGCGCCGCTCCACCGTGAAGAACAACGCGTGAGAAGGACCGCAAATCACCTTCGCATTCATTCCTCATCCTCGCGGCCGCGTGCTTTCGATTTTTTCGATCCAGAATTGCTTTTTTTCATGGTGGTTTCCGAAATTGCAGAACAGGTCCCTAGCGATTTGAAGAAGATGCACTCTGGTCCCTGGAATCCTTTGGACGAAATTTTCCTCTAGTCCTTATGGTTTTAATGGAATTGCATCCGGCCCTCCAGTTCTTTAATCAGAAACAGAAAAGCCCAAATCCGAAAAAATACAATAAAAAATGCACGAAAATAAACAAGGGGAAACACAGAGTCGTAATCCACCCCCTTGGTTACAGACTCGAAAATACGAAATACAATTTCACCAAAAAAAACTATGGCCATAAACTGTTAAAAAATTAAATCAATCCATTCAAACCATAATCACATAAATCTAACACCGCTTTAAACTAAAACATGCATAAATAATTAATTAATTCGAAATACGCGAAACAATATCAAAACCCGCGGCTCTGATACCATATGTTAGCCAGATCGAGAAGATCAGATCACAAAAATTAATTTCTTGTTATTTCAATCAACTCTTCTTCACAGGATCGATTGTTCTACGTATTTAACACGAATTAATTAATTACAACACACAGAAAATAGAGATTACCTTTGAAGCGTGTTTTCGATCTTTCTCTGCACTAGATCTACGCTCCAAACCTCCAAGCCTTCTCTGGTGTTCTCTCAAACTCTTAACGTAGGATTGTGTGTGGTCACATGTTACAATATCACATATATAAAATATATTTGTAATATCTTGTAACAAAAAGATAATGACAATATCTTTTAAAATATAAATTCAAATGGACAGAATATATTATACCATATCTAGAAGATTTAGATGATAAACTTCCATGTAATATTCTGTCCAGATAAATTTATCCCACATATACCATAAATTATAACTCATATAATTTATCCGAGTTTATATTAGAGCCACCAAAGGGACCTGGTCGGATTCAATTAAATTAAGGTCCAATAAATTAATTTGATCCAATCAACTCATGATTAATCAAAATAATTTATTAATCTTATTCTATTCCACTAAAAGAATAAGATTGCACTCTTAAATTAATTGATATTACTGAAGCACAAAATCAATAATTATATCCTCTTATTTATCGACCCAACAAAAACTCCATTAATAACAAGTAATTCATACTAAGCACTCAAATAATATGAGATGAGAGAAAAAATCGAATGTGATCATTGAATTGTGAAATAATACATCTATTTATATATGTAATTTTTCTCATTTGAAAATGATATAAATTTAAAGATGATGCTTAACTTTAAAAAAAAAACGTATAATGTGATACCTTTGTCCCACATCTTAAAAATGAAAGATTTAAAATGAGTTTATAATGGCTTACAATGGACTTCTATAGCAACTTGGGTTAATCATTTTCGTAAAGCGGGGATTATACGAAGTAATTGCTATAGGAGCCCATTATGCAGTCACGCAACAAAAACATTCTGTCACGCAGCCGCGGGCCCGGGTTCGGGACGTGACATATAATTTGTTTTTATTCTCTTTATCTGCTATGAGCACCAACACATTCACATTAATGGCTCTTTGCCGCCACCCACCCCCGTTCACAATTTGATATATTTTTATATTTTAGAATATGAATAAAATACAACATATAAATAGGATTCTGAAATTAAATGCATTAGTTTACATGAGAAATCATACCGAGTTGTGTCTTCCTATTTGATCTATGTATCATTTCAATGGGTCTAATGAGACGGGCAAAACCAGTGTCGGCATCTAATGAATCTTTATTTATTGTCAAGTGCCCTATTAATGCATGAGTCACAACTTACGTGAAAAAATTCACATTTGTTACATCTTATTATATTCCAAAATCACAATATACTAAACCTACCTCTTCTTTTTAAAACAAAAAATAATAGTCAGTAAATAAGGGGAAGTATATTGAAATGTAAAATTTACCAACAATGTAAGGTAGATTTAGCTTTTCCATCTTGCATAAATATTCGATATGTTGATCCAACGTGCCCGTCTATTAGAACGTGAAATTATTAAAATCAAAAGTCGAGCTAGCCAAAGCATCTATAACCACATTTTCCTCACTATTAGTACGTGTGATGAACAGGAAATCTCGATATTAAATTTTGGGTTCTGCCAAAATTTTTGGCACGAAATTATGTCACGGTGAGTGATTGTCCCATATTTTTATACTCGTGCATTAAAATGCTCAGTTCTTTTCTTTCATCTAATAGGATTTGAGTCTTTGGTTATATAATATTTATGATATATTTGTTCTCCTGTATTAAGAGATTATATGTTCTCTTTAGAAACACAGTGAGTGATTGTACACCATAAAATATTATAGTAAGCTTTTTTCATCTTGTTCATGGTTTTTACCATGATAATATTTAGGGGTTTTTCACGTAAATATCGGTGTCCAATTTTATTCTTTATTTTTTTTATTTAAATCTCAAGTTGTCACACATGAGACCAACAAATACAACATTCATCTTAAATCATTTACCTTAAATTTATACCAAAAAAATATTATCATAATATTTTTTTTATTTTACATACGGTAAAAATTATCGTTTATTTAATATTCATTTATAAATTTAATGGAATAATTATATACATTAATTAAATATAAGAATTAATAGACAATTGATAGATTACTTGAATACATAAAATTTAATCAAATAACATAATATAAATGCGACTTCAAACATTTGAAAACCATATTCATCTCACAAATAATTAATTAAAGCATTTTTTTGTATAGCGAAGTGGGCATCTTTGTTTATAATTTTTTATATTTATCGATAAATTCTTGAAATATATATTCTCGTCGATAATCATTTATATGTCTGGAGTTTGTGCTTCTCTCGTATCTTGAATGGGTGTACTAAGATAACGTTCATCTTTGATAATCATATTGTGCAGTATAATACATATTATTATATCATGTAAATGATTTTTTTTCCGAACACAGTGTTGGGGATGCTACAATCGCAAATCGTGATTGAATAATGTCAAAGTGCATGTTCCACGTCGTTTCTGCAAGACTCTTGTTTAATTGCAAAGTAATTTTTTTCGAATCACGACAGAAAGAACAATACATCATGCAAGGTTGAAAAATATATTGGACGTCTCCAAAACATTTATATTATTATTGGATCATATCATATCAAAATATGCATGTCATAGCAAATATCGTAATCGATTACAACTTTCTAAAATGATTTTTGGAGAACCATTACGACCTACATATTGACCCCAAGTCGTGTGATAATTTTGTCACTTTCAATACATACAATCAAGACTTTCCAACAATATATTGAATCCTCGTTATTTATCAATATAGAGTAGTATGACAACATCACCAGAAATAAGTAATCTCTAGTATATCTATGCAAAATCTTTCACATAGCTCGACAAAATCATTGCATACAAATGAAAATGAAAGACAATTTGTAAAACTCAGAGTCTCGTGTTAATTTATAAGTAATAATAATTAATTAAAAGTCACTTCAAATAACATATATTTATATTTATATAAATCTAAAATTTGTTCTTCAAATATTTATATATCAATCTTTGAGCATTTAATTTATTTAATTAAAAGAGTGACTTAACAATTCACGAACATCCTACGTGGCAAGTCATCATTCGATGTTAGACCAATCACTAGGATCAGCTACCAAAGTCCCATTCCCTTCCAATCCTAACCGTCCAATCAAATCCTTAATCAACGGCCTACCGCCCTCTTCTCAAACCCCAAATTCAAACACCCACCTAAAATTTTCACCCCTCCCGCTCGTTCACCTTCTTTATAAACCCGGATCCGTTCGCTCTTCAAATCATTCATCTTCGTTGCAATAAATCTACGAAATCTCTTTCGTCTTTTAGGATTTTTCTGTTCCTGTTTTCACCTTTGAAATGGCTCGTACCAAGCAGACCGCTCGCAAGTCCACAGGAGGCAAGGCTCCGAGGAAGCAGCTTGCCACCAAGGCCGCCAGGAAGTCTGCTCCAGCCACCGGCGGAGTGAAGAAGCCCCACCGTTTTCGTCCCGGAACTGTGGCTCTGCGTGAGATACGTAAGTACCAGAAATCCACCGAGCTTCTGATTCGTAAGCTTCCCTTCCAGAGGCTTGTACGAGAAATTGCGCAGGATTTCAAGACGGATCTGAGGTTCCAGAGCTCCGCCGTGGCCGCGCTTCAGGAGGCCGCGGAGGCATATCTGGTGGGCCTGTTTGAGGATACTAACCTCTGCGCCATCCATGCTAAGAGGGTTACTATAATGCCTAAGGATATCCAGCTCGCTAGAAGAATCAGGGGTGAACGAGCTTAGAATTAGTCTTTCCAGTCTGGTTTCCGGTTTGGTTCAGGCTTACTATCTTTGTTCTTAGTGGGTGTGATGTCAGGATATTTAAGCTAAAAATATCGCAGGAAAGAAACAAGACCAAAGATAGCTTAAAGAGGTTCTTAGTGGGTGTGGTGTAAATACTTGCACTATCTTTGTTCTTAGTGGTTATGAACGATCTTGGGTCTTGTTTCTTTCCTGCGATTCTTTATTATCTTGATTAGAATCTGTGAATCCAGATTGTACCACAAAGAAGAAATTAATCTCAAATTATATTATACATATATTTTGATTGGATCAATTGGTGATCGACGACAAAGGCCTTTGTTCTTAGTTTTTAATAATGGGAAATCTAATGAATTCCAACCAATGTAAAATTGAGAGCTGGGTTTAGTGCATTCTCAGAACCATTGGGCTGTACAAGAATTTATGTGTTTGCCTAATAGGGTCAGAAAGGTTTCTAGCTTGCATTTTGATGGGATGAATTGATGTATTCGAATTTGAAATATTTAGTATTAATCTACACATTATTTGTATAGTTTTCAAATTCATTAATTATAAATCCATCAACTGAAACATTAAATTACTTTTTGAATGAACAAAATATCCTTTAAATCTTTGATCATTGGAGTCATTCCACTCTTCCAAATCCTTTTCTCAAATGAAATGTTTTGATTCTTACCTAACCTCCCCATTTCTGAACTGCAACATTTCAATTCTAACATAACCTGAAGGATATCTATGTCGTATGTATGTTTAAGATGCAAATCTGTTATCAAGTACTTGATATTGCATTTTAAGCTCTTTGACTCTCCCTTTGTAGATATGGAATCTCCTTTATATTTGTTAACCCTTCAATATTTATTGTTATTTAGACAAAAGAAGCATGAATGTGCATGTTTCCTTTCATTCTTGATACATTTTGTGTCAAGTAATTCTTATTATGTTTTCCCCCATCATTTTGAACGAAATAATATATTTAAAAAACAACTGTTTGAGAAGATATATCAAACAATATGTCCTAATTCTGTATATTTATTGGATCTAAATGTAGTGCCAAACAATGTGCTCACTATAGACATGAATCAACCAAACAATGTGCTCACTATATACATGAATCAACCGTAACAAAGAGTTAGATAAAAAGCACCAAAAACACGTCCCCCCCAAATGAAACCTCTATAAAATCCAAACACTCCCCACATCCAATCCACGCATCAAGAAACCACAACACCTTTCAGCAATATCCCATTCCAATAAACCAACCATAATGAAGACTTCTATCTCCAAAACTCTCCCTTTTTTGATGCTTGTAATGCTGATAACATGTCAAGTTCAAGAGAGCAAGGCGCATCCTTGTGGTGGCACGTTCTTTTCGGCTCTCATTCAGCTCATTCCTTGCAGGGGAGCAGTGAATCCATTCAGCCCCATTCCACCAAATGAGTCTTGCTGTGCTGCAGTCAAGGCACTTGGTCAGCCTTGCTTGTGCATACTTGTGAATGGTCCCCCGATCTCAGGAGTCGACCGTGAACTCGCCAAGCAGCTGCCTGAGAAGTGCATTGCAAACTTTGAACCATGTATATACAATACTTTACTCTACATCCCCCAACCCCAACCCCCTCCCCCTCTCACTCTCCCTCTCTGACTAATATAATACTGTGAGTAATTTGTGCTGATTTGAATGTTTTGTTGTGCAGGCGAAATCGCAAAATGAAAATATTAGGGAGCGGGGAGAAGAAGTGCATGAATAAGTGTGGGCTTGCTAAAAGTTCTCTGGCCACTTATTATATTAGTATCATCGTAGTAGTCTGACATTTGATGCTTATGTTTTCTACTTTTTACTGTCTTTTTTGGTTATTCCAGTTTAATATATTGCAATTGCAACGAATCATAAATCGAATTTGAGATTTTTTTACGTATTCGTCGATTTAACTAACGTTAAAGAAGCCTTAAAATAGATATCAACACAGAACTCAATATAATTTGGTTCATGCCATTTCCTATTCAGGATTATGAACTACATTTTGAAAACTTATTTACGGAGAAACTTTCAAAATTCCTCTGGTTTATTTATCGAAATTTCGACATGGATGAAAGTTTTTAATTTTAAAATTCGACGAAAAACAAATAGGCACTGCACTTCGAAATGATATAAAATTACACACATGAAGCTCAAACACACCCTTGTACGTTTGGGATTTTTGGAGCATGAAATTTGAAACATTTCTCATGAAAATTATATCAGAATCAGTAAATTCTTTTTATATCTAATAACCTGTTTTAAAATTAATTCAATAAAGACAAAGTAAGCCTCATATATAATAAATTTTGATCGATAGAATATTTTAAAAACATATTCTTAATAATAAAAAAGCCTAATATATAACAAAAGAGTGATATCCACACAGAAAAGACCACATTTAACCTAAAAACATTTTTTTTTTAAATCTTAGAATCTATGGTACAAAAGTAAGAAGCATGATGAAGTACAGAAAATCAAGAGCAAACAAGGTAAGAATTGGCGTTGGTTTTAGAAACCTGGACATGGTCATCATTCGTGTAGGAAAACACACACAGCTCTGATTGTTCGAAAGTCGATGCTTCACTTTGAAAACATCTTAATAATACGATTTCCGTAGATTATTCTGTAAATCGAACAGAATGGCATCAACTGAAAGACAAATTGAGCCTCTTTCAGAGAAAAAAAAGGGTATGGGAGCAATACCAATGGATTTGGGATGTGATGATAACCAAGCATCATCCGTATCTTCGACTGCCCATATAATTACAACCGACTGAGAAAAGTCACTATTCATCGGTACCTATAACAATGCCACAACGTGCAAGAACATCATAAATGAAAATTAAATTGTCTACGGTATTATTTTTTATTGTGAATATCGGTAGGATTGACCCATCTCACAGATAAAGATTCGTGAGACTGTCTCACAACCTACTCAACAGGAAGAGGAAAATTTCTTTTGAATTATTTATATAATGATAAAAAATAGTATATCTCAATAATGTTAAGGATGAAAACAAAAATTATAAAAGTATAATATTAAAATATAAATATATCATACATAAATTGTGTCATGCAACTTATTATTGGCTTTTTTTTAAAAATAATACATTTTTAAAACTTATTTATTAAAATATTACAAATTCTAAAACTTTGTGAAAATATTATAAACAGGAGTTTCAAGTTCCAGATTTTCTGTCCCGGATTCTGAATCCAGGACAGCGTGTCACGGATTCATTCCGTGACATAATTTCGTGCCTTTAAATCGCACCGAGTATTTGGCGAATTCATCCCATCCTTCAGCTCATATTTTCGGTTTCGGCATTCTGAGTATTTGGCGAATTCATCCCATCATTCAGCTCATATTTTCGGTTTCGGCATTCTTCTTGATCATTTTCTTTTCTTCAGTCCATGTCTTTTTTTTGTTATAAAAATTCAGTGATTCTCTTTCCTTATAAATTGCGTCGATCGTGTACTTATCGGAATTCCTAATTTGATTTGATATTTTTCTGTCGCATATCAGAATTTGAGGGAATTGCGCCAAGTTTCATTAATTCAGAATTTGATTTGATAGAATTGTGTTGAGTATCAGAATTTGGGAGAATTGCGCCGAGTCTTGGTCAAATATCTGTTTTTTCTTTCTACATTGAATTGTTTTTTGTATATTATTTCTGATAATGTTTGTAATTTATCGCAGATGTTAAACTCCGGTAGCTGATATAATTACAAATTCTGTAATATCATATTTGAAAAGGTAATTTTAATAATTTCTTATATTTTAGTTGTATTATTTATGTTGTATTACTGTAATTATACTATTTTTATATTTTAATTTTATTTTTATTTTAATATTATATAATACTACTTTGGTAATTTTGGTTAGAAATTGTGATTAAATATGTGTACGGCCAATGTCTTTGTAATATATTATTATGTGAAATAAATTATAAATTTGTGATTGTGATTGTGATTGAATAAAATTCTTTGATTCATGAATTTTACGTAGTATTTAAATTTATTATTTAAAAAAATTAATCTATTACTGGAATTTTATCTTTGGTTATCGAAATTTTAGGTTTTATGAAAATTCTCATCATTATCAATGAATAATTGTATTCTAGATGTTGTGTTTTATAAGTTTAATTTTTTAAAAATAATATAAAAATTCTCATAATTAACATAAAGTATATAATAATAATAACAATAAGAATAATAATCCATATAATTATTCTGTATAATAATAATATATATTTTTTCAATGATATATTTTAAATTAATTTACTTAAAAGTATTTTTTTGTAAGTAAATTAAGTTTTAATGTAACATAAATTTTATATGTAGTAAAACAATTTTGAAAAATATAAATTTATCTTGTAAATTTTTCATTTGTTTTTGTTTATTATGTTTTTTTTTCTTTTTAATTTATTTATACTCTTAATTGTTAAAATTGTTAATTTGAAAAATTAATATATTTGAAAATTCTAATTACACATAGTTTAAAATCTTAATTTTTAATATAAGGCATAACAATTTTTTTATTATTATAAAAACAAACATTTGTATTAATAAATATAAATTTTAATTAAATCGATTTGATAATATATATTTTAATAATAATAATAATCTTGTAAGTGATTCTTGAAATTTTATCTCGTATAAAATATATATTTTAATATATGTGTAAGAAACTCATAATTAAATTTTGTTATGATTGTATACATTATGTCATTATTTTTGGTGCAGACATGGATACTGCGAGAGCCTTACTTTACGTAGGTGGCTATGTCATTATTAAAGATGGTAGGGTATGATATATTATCCCCGCGACAAGGCCCATTAAAATCTCTCGGTCTACTATATTTTCTCAATTGGTGAATTATGTGCATCGCAAGCTGGAGATCGACCCATCAAAATTCCTGCATCAAATTGTCCATGAAATATTGTTATAGCTTGTTGGCTCGTTACGTTGAAGAGCATGTCTATATCACAGATGATGATAGTCTACAATTTATGTTTGAGTTGGCGACACTGGATTGCATGTACTTGTATGTTGATTAATCGCCAGTGTTACAGAACATAATTGATTACGATTTTGATGCAGTCATGCCAGTAATAACGCAAGGTTTGGGAACAGTAGGTTTGAATGAAGCAGGACCTTCTATGTATTACGTCGATGAACAATCAGCTCATACATACTCTGGGATCGACACTAGTCCTTGGATCACCATATCACGGCTCACACTGAAGAAGACTATGCATGGGGGATGAATACAACACGAGAATGGGATTATACTTCAGGGGGTTGGGATCATCATATCACAGGGTCCATCAGGAGTTGATGTTGCATGGGGTTCTAGTAGGACATGCCAATTGGATTTAAATTCATGGGCTGATGAGGAAAATACCACAAATGTTAAGACGTTTTGATAGTTCTACTATGGATGCAAATATTCCCACCCCAATGACAGAACACATGCCTGAGCAATATGATTTATTTGGGGACAGTTCGCATCATGTCATGAATAGCGATGATGATTTGTATGCTACATCAAGTGACGGAGAAGATGATCATCATGTTGACAATGCAAATGAAGGGACATCGGCGCGTGTGTTAATGTCTGGAGCAACAATGATAGATAACATTCCTATTGCACCAGAGCAACATTTTCGTGAAATTCCCCAATTTTTCAATGAAGTCTACGACGAACAAATTCTAAATTCATTTGATATTCCTTCTGCATCACGAACAAACTTTTACAATCCTGAAAGGCCAGCGCTCGGTGTAAAAATGGTATTTAAGAGCAAAAACTATTTAATAGCTTCAGTGAAGGATTTTTCTGTACGGGTTTTGAGATGTGAATATATCGTTCTCCAAAGTTCTCCGACAATTTGGAAGATGAAATGCAAGAACTGGTCCGAAAGTGGCAATTGTGGGTGAGGACTTCGAGCATCGTTGAAAAAAAGTTTAGGCTACTTCATGATCACGAAATATGGTGATGATCACACATGCATGTCTACCCAAGTCGGTATAGATCACCACAACCTTGACGTAAACATGATAGCCAGTACACTTTTGGGAATCGTGCATTGTGATCCTGCATACGAAATCAAATATGTGCGAGAAAGTATTAAAGAAAAATATGAGTATGATATATCGTATGCTAAGGCATGACAGAGTTTGAAACGCGCGGTGGAGGTAGTCTATGGCACATGGGAAATCTCTGTAACTTTGCTTCCTAAATATATGGGAGCTTTGTCGAAGTACAATCCAGGAACTGTTGTAGAATGGAAACATCTTCGACCGTATGACCATCCACGTAAAGTTTTGAACTTGGTGTTTTGGGCATTCAGACCATGTATAGATGATTTTCGACATTGTCGCAACGTAATAAGTGTAGACGGTACCCATATGTACACCAAATATAAGCACATACTACTCATAGCAGTGACATTGGATGCTAATAACCAGGTTTTGCCGCTAGCATTTGCGCTTGTTGATGAATAAAATTACGAGTCTTGGCATTGGTTCCTCGGTAATGTTGCACGACATGTTACCAGAGGGTGTAGTGGTTTGTGCCTTATATCTGATAGACATGCGGGTATAACAAGTGCAGTTCAAGATCTCCCTGACTTCAAGCCTCCTCGTGGTGTTCATCGTTTCTGTTTGAGACATGTTTGCTCTAATTTCAACAGCAAGTTCAAAAAAATTCATTTAAAAGACTTATGTTGGGAATCAGAGATACAACACCAAGTAGCAAAATTTAATGCGACAATGGAGGCAATTAGAACAAAGAATGCAACAGCTTTCATGTGAGACCCCGAAAATAAAATAGCATTGATGGCATTTTTGTAAATAAATTGAAAAATATTCAATTTATTTTGATGGCATTTTCGTAAATAAGTTGAAAAATAATTAATTAATTTTAAAGAATAAAATATGACATATCTTGGTCATATGAAGTCCAAATAATTTGAGATTTGGATATAACGTAGAAAACTCAAATGTATAGAAGTTTCATGTTTTGAGTTTTGAAAAATTTGATCGTTTGACTGTTCCAAAGGTATATACCGGTGTTAAAATGTTAAATAGTATATATTATATTTTATTATATTAATATAATTAATAATATTATAATATAATATAATATATATAAAAAATTTTAAAAAAAATAAAAATCGAAACATGAGGCGGTGGAATTGGAATTCAATTCCACCAAACCTCAGCAAGCAGCAGAGATGTACGTGAGGTGAGAGATAAATAGAGATTCAATTTTCTTTTCGATCGTGCGACTTATCGTTTTATCCAATCGACGAATCGACTTCAGTTTTAGAATCGTTGACACGAGGTCTTCGATTTGAGGTATAAATTTTATAGTTTTGGTGATATTTGAAATTCGTCGATTTCTGAAATAAATCCGATAAATTGTTAAATCATACAGAAATTGAAGATTGTTGAATAATGTATGATTTTAACGAAGTAGAGAAAACTATAGTGATGTTGTTTTGAATTATTCCTAATTTATTATTATTAGAGAATTTTAATCGTTGGATTGATATTGAAGAAATATTTGTCAGTTGTTATTAATTCTGATAAATATATACGGTAGAATAACCGACAAAAAATTAAGTTTTGAAGTCGGAAATGAATTATGTTATGATTTGAATTTGATATGAATTTTCAAAGTTTCAAAAGATATTTGAAACTTGTATTACTGAATTTAAATGAAGTTATTGATTGAAATGAATATGTTATTGATGTAGATAGATTATTATACTGATATCTTCAAGCTACATCGACTGGAACGAAAAATTGAAGTATGTTGCGACCGGGTAACATACGACATGTATCTGTATTATATGATATATGTCGGATTGATTTGATTGATTGGAATGAGAATACATGTCTATATGCCTTATTTTTTGATTGATATGACATACATGACATTGAGATTGAGATATCGATGTATAAAATAAATGTTTTGTTAACACACATCGTTTGATGCATACATCGATACATGACATGCACGTTGAGCTATGATCCTTGGATACCCTGATATGATTTGATTGGATTCTGGGGTTTGTGAACACAATTGCTATGTTGGTATTATATGACCCGTAAAACATAGACAATTGTGGCCCCGATGATTGGATATGAGATTTGGGATTTGATGGCGCTTTGTCGACGCTATCATACGAGTATCCCTTATTGAGGCCGGTGTGCCAGCTCGAGCATTGATTTGATAACGATTCGTTTGATTCTGACATGTGCTCAGTGGATGAGCATTTGACCTGATACCTCCACGACATACATGCATTGCATACCATATATCATTGTTTAGATATCTGTGGTATATATGATTGGTTGTTCCATACGGAACTTTGCTCACCCCCAAGGGGGTCTGTTGTTGTCTTTGTGTGTGGACAATGGCAGGTACTCCAGGATATCAGGAGACCGGAGAGGGTACTTCTGGAGGGAGCCACAGTTTGGGCTGAGGTTTTATGTTTATGTCTTGTTCCCAGTATATATATATATGTATTTATATACCGGGGCATGTCCCGAGGATATGAGTTGTTTGTATATGATTGGTTATGATTTCGTGTGGGCATGCTTATGATGTGAGATTAAATACTATTTTTAGTATTTAAATTATAGAAAAAATATTTCGGGCTCATTGTAAAGAAATTTTAAACTCGTTTTCTGCTGTAATTAGTTAACCCTAATCAGATTGCATTGTAATAACGATTAGGAGCTAAGGGTCCCACACGGAGTGGTATCAGAGCATAGCTGGGAATGCTCGATTGAGTCTTGTGTACACTTGAATAGACACAAATGAATTGTGCGTATGTGTTTGATTTATTTGTATTACTTGCTCCTACTTGATTTGATTCGAGTAAGTATCTGATGAGATTGATGATATGAGATGATGAGATTATGAAATTGTTATTGATTTGTGATATTCATCCTTTGATTGTAGATGGATCCCACAAATGAAACTGCGAGTAGCAGTACATAGAGGATTATTGGACAATTTGAAGGATTGTACATGGATGTAGTGATGGCTCGATTCCAGGATCTGAAACCACCGAGGTTCTTTGGCACTGAGAGTGCTGAAAGAGCTGAAGCCTGGTTGAAGGATATTGAGCATCTGTTTAATATTGTTGAGTATTCCAAGGCTCGGAGACTGAAACTTGCTCTTTATCAGTTGAAGGACCGAGCTAAATCTTGGTGGGAAGCCGCTGAGATTGGACTGAAAGAGGCCGGGATTGAAGTCACTTGGGATGTCTTCAAGGCCCAGTTTCTGGAGCAGTATTCCCCTCCTTATTATACTGCTCAGGAGAATGAATTTAATAATCTGCAGTAGGGAACGATGTCTGTTGCGGAGTATGCTTCAAAATTTTCTACTCTGTTGAAGTATGCACCTCACGTAGCTGGGAATGCGAGGGCAAAATATAACAGATTTGTAAATGGATTACATCCTGCTTTATATACTTATGTTGTTTCTGGATTGTCTACCAGCTACGCAGAGGCAGTGGAACGAGCCAAGGCAGCCGAGGATGGACTTAGGAGAGGAGGTCCATAGTATACTCCTCCACCTCCGGTGTCAGCTCAGCAGCCTACTTTGCGGCCGAGGGGTAAGAAGTTGAAGAATACTGGCTCTGTTTCTTCGTCTTCTTCGAGTTCGAGTGGACCACAGCGAGGGAGTCCTGTCATTTCTCCCTACTGTAGTCATTGTGGAGGTAAACATACTATCGAGCAGTGTCGAGGTATGTTTGGTACTTGTTATCAGTGTGGGCAGGAAGGCCATTTCTCTCGAGTATGTCCGAACAGGGGTAAAACTTCTGCTCAACCCCAGCCAGGATTTAGAGGTGGCCCTAGTACTATGATGAGACATGCTGTTCCTGTTCCATCTTTTCAGCAGTCGATTGTCCCACGATATCAAGGAGCGGGTGGTCAGAGTGCCCAAGTTCCTCCTCAAGTGAGAGTGTATGCCATGACTGAGGATTAGGCGAGAGAAGCTCCTGGAGGCGTGATTGCAGGTATTTGCACGCTTTGCGATTATCCTGCACGTGTTTTATTTGATACAGGAGCATCTCATTCATTCATATCTCATGCATTTGTTGCATCTCACGATATTGAGTGTACCCCGTTGTATAATACTTTGTCGATAGCCACGCCAGCAGAGAAGATTATTTTGTCTGAACAAGTTGTGCATAATTGTATATTGATATACGAGGATAATGTGGTATTTCTGAATTTGATTGTCCTCCTAATGCACGACTTTGATTGTATTGTTGGCATGGATATCTTGATGACGAATCGAGCTACTGTGGATTGCGGTCATGGAGTAGTTCGATTTCGACCGATTGATGGACCCAAGTGGAATTTTTATGGCAAGGGTTCCCAAGCCAAAATTCCATTGGTATCTTCCTTGGAAATGTCCCGATTGTTGATTAGCGGAGATGAGGGTTATCTTATCTACGCTATTGATATTTCGAAGAAGGAGTCTTCTTTATCTGAGATTCCTGTTGCGAAAGAATTCCCGGATGTATTTCCCGATGAGATTCCTGATTTTCCTCCTCATCGAGAAGTTGAGTTTAGTATTGATCTTGTACCGGGAATTGCGCCTATTTCTAAAGCTCATTATTGCATGGCACCTCTGGAATTGAAAGAATTGAAAGAACAATTACATGATCTTCTCGATAAGGGATATATTCGACCGAGTGTATCACCTTGGGGAGCTCCAGTTTTATTTGTTCGAAAGAAAGATGGTACTATGCGAATGTGTATCGACTATAGGCAACTGAATCGGGCTACTGTGAAAAACAAGTACCCACTTCCTCATATTGATGATATTCTAGTATATTCGAAATCGAAAAAGGAGTATGCTGAACATTTGAGACTGATACTTCAAACTCTTCGTACTAGTCATTTATATGCTAAATTGTTCAAATGTGAATTTTGGATGGACAAAGTAGTGTTTTTGGGCCACGTCATTTCGAGACATGGCATATCTGTTGATCCTACGAAGGTCGAAGCTGTATTAAATTGGCCAAGACCTACGAATGTTCTTGAGATCCGTAGCTTCATGGGTTTAGCTGGTTATTATCGTCGTTTTATTGAAGGATTTTCGAAAATAGCTAAACCTATTACTCAACTGACACAAAAGAATCAGCGATTCATTTGGTCAGATGAATTTGAAGCTAGTTTTCTTGAATTGAAGACGAGATTGACCAAAGCACCTGTACTTACTATTCCCTTAGGTACTGGAGGATTTGTGGTGTGTACAGATGCGTCTGGTAAAGGTTTGGGCTGTGTTCTGATGCAACATGGCAAAGTGGTTGCTTACGCGTCTCGTCAATTGAAATCTCATGAAACTCGTTATCCGGTTCATGATCTCGAATTGGCTGTCATTGTTTTTGCATTGAAGATTTGGCGCCATTACTTGTATGGAGAAAAGTTTGTTATCTATTCGGACCATAAAAGTCTGAAATATCTCTTTTCTCAATTTGATTTGAATGTGAGGCAACGCAGGTGGATGGATCTCCTAAAAGATTTTGATTGTGAGATTCAGTATCACCCTGGATCGGTGAATGTTACTGCGGATGCCCTTAGCCTTAAGGTGTATGATTCTGTGTTAGCTTTTGTCAATGTCGCCAAAGTACACGAGGATATTTGTACTTCTGGTTGGACTTTTCACTCGAATTGGAATTATGTCACTGTCTCAGCATTGCAAATTGAGCCTAATTTGATATCGAAAATACGAAAGGCCCAACGAAGCGATGCTCAGATCCAAAAGTCGAAAGAACTTGTATCTGCTGGACATCAGTCTGGATTTCAAATTTCTTCTGATGGTTCTTTACGACTTAATGGTCGGCTGGTAGTTCCTAATGATTTTGATTTGAAATCTGCCCTTCTTCGAGAAGCATATTGTAGCAAATACAGTATTCACCCTGGAGGCCGAAAGATGTATTTGACTTTGAGACCTCAATTCTGGTTGAAACGTATGAAGAAGGACATTGCTGAGTTTATTTCAAAATTTCTTGTCTGCCAGCAAGTGAAAGCCGAGAGAATGAAACCTGGAGGATTACTCCATAGTCTCGAAATCCCGAAATGGAATTGGGAACATATTGCTATGGATTTTGTGACTCATTTACCTCGTTCGCCCAAGGGCTGTGATGCTATTTGGGTTATTATTGATCGGCTTTTGAAATCTGCGCATTTTATTCCGTACGAATGGACTTATCCTTATAAGAGAATGACCCGTTTATACATTGAGAATATTGTGAGACTGCATGGTGTGCCAATCTCGATTGTATCTGATCGTGATCCCAGATTTGCTTCTAAATTCTAGGGTAGTTTTCAAGAAGCGATGGGTACGCGTTTGGCTATGAGTACTGCTTATCATCCTCAAACTGATGGCCAGACTGAGCGTACGATTCAAACGTTAGAGGATATGTTGCGTGCTGTTGTGATGGACTTCAGAATGGGATGGCAAGATGCCTTACTATTGGTTGAATTTTCTTATAATAATAGCTTTCAGACGAGTATCGGTATGGCACCGTTTGAAGCTCTATATGGGAGATGATGTAGATCACCGTTATTCTGGGATGAGATTGGTGAGAGACAATTGACTGGACCTGAAATGATACAGGAAATGAATGATAAGGTTCAGTTAATTCGGCAGCGGATGAAAGCTGCTCAGGATCGTCAAACGAGTTATGCGAATAAACGAAGACGACCCTTGGAATTCCAGAAAGGTGACAAAGTGTTTTTGAAAATATCTCCCTTTAGAGGCACGATTCGATTTGGCATGCAAGGGAAATTATCTCCTCGATATGTTGGTCCATACGAGATTCTGGATCGAGTTGGTGATCTTGCGTATCGATTGGCATTACCACCAGCTTTATCTGCCATTCATGATGTATTTCATGTTTCTATGTTGAGGAAATATGAACCGGATCGATACATGTACTTGCACCTGATGAAGTTGAACTTGATCCTTCTCTTTCCTATGTTGAACAACATGTTCGCATTATGGATCGAAAGGAAAAGACATTGCGTAATAAATCAATTCCGCTAGTTCGAGTACAATGGACACGGCATGGTGTGGAGGAGTCAATGTGGGAGTTGGAAAGCAAAATGCGAGATGCATATCCGCATTTATTTGATACTATTCCACCTGTTCCATTGTATTCGATGTATAGTGATCCATTTACCGATTTTAGTTTTGATATGTACTATAACTGGTGACATATTATATGTTTTCCAATGTTATGTATATAGAGATGTTTGAGATTTCGAGGACGAAATCTTTTAAGTGGGGGAGAAATGTGAGACCCCGAAAATAAAATAGCATTGATGGCATTTTTGTAAATAAGTTGAAAAATATTCAATTTATTTTGATGGCATTTTCGTAAATAAGTTGAAAAATAATGAATTAATTTTAAAGAATAAAATATGACATATCTTGGTCATATAAAATGCAAATAATTTGAGATTTAGATATAACGTAGAAAACTCAAATGTATAGAAGTTTTATGTTTTGAGTTTTGAGAAATTTGATCGTTTGACTGGTCCAAAGATATATACCGGTGTTAAAATGTTAAATAATATATATTATATTTTATTATATTATTATTAATATAATATTATAATATAATATAATATAATATATATAAAAAATTTTTAAAAAAAATTAAAAAATATAAAAATTGAAACATGAGGCGGTGTCCAATTCCACCGAACCTCAGCAAGCAACAGAGACGTACGTGAGGTGAGAGAGAAATAGAGTTTCGATTTTCTTTTCGATCGTGCGACTTATCGTTTTATCCAATCGACGAATCGACTTCAGTTTTAGAATCGCTGACACGAGATCTTCGATTTGAGGTATAAATTTTATAGTTTTGGTGATATTTGAAATTCGTTGATTTCTGAAATAAATCCGATAAATTGTTAAATCATACAGAAATTGAAGATTGTTGAATAATGTATGATTTTAACGAAGTAGAGAAAACTATAGTGATGTTGTTTTGAATTATTCGTAATTTATTATTATTGGAGAATTTTAATCGTTTGATTGATATTGAAGAAATATTTGTCAGTTGTTATTAATTCTGATAAATATATACGGTAGAATAACCGACAAAAAACTAAGTTTTGAAGTCGGAATTGAATTATGTTATGATTTGAATTTGATATGAATTTTCAAAGTTTCAAAAGATATTTGAAACTTGTATTACTGAATTTAAATGAAGTTATTGATTGAAATGAATATGTTATTGATGTAGATAGATTATTATACTGATATCTTCAAGCTACATCGACTGGAACGAAAAATTGAGGTATGTTGCGACCGGGTAACATACGACATGTATCTGTATTATATGATATATGTCGGATTGATTTGATTGATTGGAATAAGAATACGTGTCTATATGCCTTATTTGTTGATTGATGTGTCATAATGACATTGAGATTGAGATATCAATGTATAAAATAAATGCTTTGTTAACACACATCGTTTGATGCATACATCGATACATGACATGCACGTTGAGCTATGATCCTTGGATACCCTGATATGATTTGATTGGATTCTGGGTTTTGTGAACACAATTGCTATGTTGGTATTATATGACCCGTAAAGCATAGACAATTGTGGCCCCAATGATTGGATATGAGATTTGGGATTTGATGGCGCTTTGTCGACGCTATCATACGAGTATCCCTTATTGAGGCCGGTGTACTAGCTCGAACATTGATTTGATAGCGATTCGTTTGATTCTGACATGTGCTCAGTGGATGGGCATTTGACCTGATACCTCCACGACATACATGCATTGCATACCATATATCATTGTTTAGATATCTATGGTATATATGATTGGTTGTTCCATACGGAGCTTTGCTCACCCCCAAGGGGGGCTGCTGTTGTCTTTGTGTGTGGACAATGACATGTACTCCAGGATATCAGGAGACCGGAGATGGTACTTCTGGAGGGAGCCACAGTTTGGGCTGAGGTTTTATGTTTATGTCTTGTTCCCAGTATATATGTATATGTATTTATATACCGGGGCATGTCCCGAGGATATGAGTTGTTTGTATATGATTGGTTATGATTTCGTGTGGGCATGCTTATGATGTGAGATTAAATACTATTTTTAGTATTTAAATTATAGAAGAAATATTTCGGGCTCATTGTAAAAAAATTTAAAACTCGTTTTCTGCTGTAATTAGTTAACCCTAATCAGATTGCATTGTAATAACGATTATGAGCTAAGGGCCCCACATTTCACGTATTTGTCAAACATTCGAAAATAAAAATGGTCATTGGCTCATGATGGTGGATGGAGGACGAGGGATAATGACTGACAAACATGTCCGAGTGTACTAATGGTGTGTTGAAAGGGGTGCGACGTCTTCCAATACTGCAATAGTGGAGATGACCTTACAGCGTTGCGTGCACTATTTCATTCAACGGCGAGCGCAAAGTGATAAGATGCTGGAAAAAAATCAACCATGGACCGACTATGCATACTCTAAATTTGATATGTGGTCAAAAAAGTCAATTAAACATCGAGTAGTAAGATTTGACCAAAGGGATAAAACAGCATCCGTCGCGACAGGAGGAAGACTGAGTCGTCAACATCACATACAAGTTGTGAACATTTCTACGCGTGAATGCACATGTGGTAAATTTACAATATTTGGAATTCCTTGTTCACATGTTATATGTGCAGCGAAATGGTTTGGTTTGAATCCCGCACAGCTTGTACAACCATGGTTTACATTGAGCGAATACATGAACACATACGATGGAAGATTCTACCCTATTCATGATGAACAATATTGGGATGAACCTACATTCCAATTACAACACAATGGTGTTCGTCGACAAAAGAGGCAGGCTGGTAGAGATAGCACGACACGCATAAGAAACGAGATGGATCAGCCATGAACGAGGGAGAGACAACGTGAGAGGTAAAAGATCTACAATAACGTATTGTACATTATTTTTAAACCATAACATGTGAAGTTATTAATGTAATTACAAAATTGTGTATTAAAATTTTGTATTTATTAATAATTCTTGTTCATTGCAATGGCTGTAAGTAAATGATTATCATAATATTTAATAGGATCACACTGAATGACACCATAGAAGCCCATGCGTGCAAGAGATATGCGGACACGGAGGTGAATCCCAGCATTAAGCAATCTCCAAAGACATTTGTCAGACCGGCGTGGCGGAATTATTGCATCCATGTTTTCAGCTTTGATATTATTTGATATGTGTCTACCCCACAAATACAACACGTTATCCGTATTTTCAGCCATCTTACAAACAAAAAAATCATTAGTTAACAAATATTATATTTTATATCAACAAAATTTAATAAAATATTTTATAGTAAACGAAATTTATTTACAATTTCCGGCTCGAAAAAAGAAAAGTTATATATTGATAACAAATTGGTACTAAAACTAATTACTGTAATTAAATAATTTCTTTTAAAAATCAATAATACTTCATAAAACGTAACAAGTAATTATAATAAATACATTAATAATAATAATTATTAAATATGGTAATAGTTATAAAACATATACATTAATAATATTTATTTATTATAACATGTAATTTTAATACTTACAAAATAGTTATTTATTATAACATGTAATTATTAAGTATAATAATAGTTATAAAACGTTTACATTAGTAATATTTATTTAATAGAAATAATTATTTATTATAAAATGTATACATTAGTAATAGTTATTTATTATAAAATGTATAACATGTAATTATAATAAATACGTTAGTAATAGTTATTAGAATAAATACATTAGTAATAGTTATAAAACTATACATTTATTTTAATTAAATTAAGTATATTTATTATTTTATAATTAATATTATAATTATTTCAATAAAATAATAACTATTACAATTTTTACGTGATGCGTTCATTATTATACAATTATACAATTAATATTATAATTATATAGTTATTATTATAAAATTAATATTATAATTATTCCAATAACACAATTTATATTACAACTAATTCCAACACTACAATTAATATTATAATTTTCATAATTAAATTAAGTACAATAATTTTTATTACTTAAAACTACTATGATGCGTTTATAAAGTGTTCGGCAATGCAAAAATTCTAAATTATAGTATTATAATTCTAATAATACAATTAATATTATAATTATTGTTATTACTTAAAACTAATACAATTAACGAACAATAATAAATACAATAAACAAAAATAATATCGTTCCCTCTGAATATTCTGAAAAAAATACCGAAAACTTACGCTATTGAATAAATGGAAACTTCTGAAGATGGGTGCTGGAAAGATGCTCGGGACTCGGCGAACGAAAAAAAATGGAAAAAGATGCTCGGTGCTCGGCCAACGAAAAAAAAAAGGAAAAGATGCTCGGTGCTCGGCCAACGAAACAAAAATAAGGAAAAGAGAAGGAGAGCTCACGGATTCTTAGAGTCCGTGACCAGATTTCGGATTGTAATATTTTGATAACACTCCTAATTTTGTTATATTTTAATGAATACTTTTTAAAATAATATTATTTCTAAAAAAAACCCACTTATTATTCATAAATACTTACTGCTTGAGTTTGTTGAATATTTAGACAAAAATAAATAAAATTTAAATTTTATGGGTCTTGATTATCTGTATGGACCATATAAGTATATCATGATTCATAAATAATTGCAACTTGGGCTTGCTAGATATTTTGACAAAAAAAAAATTAAATTTATAGGTCATGATTATGTACATGAATTAAGTATATTAAAAGAAGAATTGGGAAGAATCTGCCGGTAAAATTGATTGATCCGCCCCTGCTCTGAAAGCATGTCAGAACCTTAAATTACACCTAAATCCAAATGAACCAAAATGAAACTTGATTTATATTATAGTGAACCAAACGAATCCCAGACAACCACATCACCAGGCTGGCTCTTAGATTTCTCTTATTCTGGACATATACTTGGAAATACAGGTTGTATTGCCAGATCTTGTGCCGCATCAGCTGTCAATTTGCACTTAGTTGAGGTAAATGGTTGCAACCTTTTATGAATTTTGGAGTTGAGTCTGTGGAAATGAATGGTCTAACAAATTAGATACATTTCTTTGTATTCTTTACTTAGACCTGCTGCCAAGCTTATTTCAGCCTCTTTTCCTGCTTCAGCCACTGGGGTTTCAGGTTGATGATGCAAAGTCAAAGCATGCTGGACTTGATTACGGGCCGTATCCTTCACTGCCCTAAACTGACTTCTTGAAATTTAAAGTCGGCGATCAAATTATGTATGATTTAGCTTAAAATCGCCACCATCAGGAACAATATCTCCAAATTAAAGTTTGTATCCTCAAGAATCAATATTTTTCAGTGTCATCTAGAAACCTTGAATTATCAAAGCAATACTTGCTTATTTTTTTAAAAAATTACAACTTGTAATTGACAAATATAATTCAATCAATCAACCATCCACATCAGATTTGTGGTAGTTAAAGTGCACCCTTCATAGTCAGAGTTTCGGGAATACTTCAGGCAAGAGGTTTCTTATTTTCATTCTCAATTATATGATTCGAGTTGATGTGTTATTTCTCTTATATGAGGACAACTTTTTCGTTGATTATGCAGGATGGAGAAAAGAGGGTTGCTAGCATTCACCAGGAGAGGAACATATATTCTCTCAGTGAGTCTAATATGAAGTTAGCTTGCTTCTGAATTGTTCTGCTTGAGAAAAGATTGAACAAGTAGTTACTATGTCTTCCTGGTGTTCGGAAAAAAAAAATGGGGTGGGGATGAAATGAACATCGGTGAGTTCATCCCCTGTTGTCATCAGTTCTTGTAAGTGGTCGTTCTCTAGGGATTTCCCGATTTACAGAACATGATATTTGCAATTCCTTCATCTCCTCCTTGTTTAGCGGTTGCCAACTTCGTGCGAAGAAGAATATTTCTTCCATTCCCACGTCCTTGATCATTTTGAGAAACGACTGGTTTCTTTTGTATTTCTGTCTCCCCTCCAGCCCAAACATCATCGACCTGGTCGAACTCTTTCCACATATTTAGGGTATCTCCAACCCAAGCAGCAAAATACCGTTTCTGCGCCACATTCCCTCGGCGCCAAATGTGCCGCAGAGTTGTTTTCTTTTCTTTTTTTAAATTTTTTTTTGTTTTTTTAATTATAAATATTTATATTAAGAATTATAAATATTTTTTATATAATAATATGATATTTTTATATTAATTTAATAATTAGATATATTTAAATAATAGTATAATATTTAATATATTATTTATTAATTAGATAATATTTATTATATAATTTTAATAATCAAATATAAAATCATAAAAATTAAAATATTTAATTATATAAATTTACAAAGTATTTTACAATAATTTTATAATTAAACGTCTAACACACAGATTTATTGAATAATATTTAAACATTCAAGTACACAGTTAAAATAAAAATACGAATTCAAATTCAGATAATTTAAATGCAAATATAATAAAAGATAAACAAACTAAATCATCAATAATTTGAAAAATCGGATCCAGATCCTCCAAAATCACCAAAATATTTTCCAAATACGTTGCCCTCATGTTGATGACGTTCTGCATCTCTTTTTTGCATAATTCTTGCTCGTTCATTTTGAACAATTTGACGCATTTCTGGATCGTCAATTGTGCTTAGATCCATGTACAAAACTTTATTCTCCTCCTGAATTTTAGCCAATTCTATTTGTTGTTGTCGAATTTCTAGTTTTTTTTGCTCATTTTGCAATGCTAACAGCTTAATATCATAATTTTGTTGCATATCGGTAGATCCTTTTTGCAATACATTGATAAGCTCGCGATGTCCTTCCTTCATCGTAGAAATTAATTCCAAAACATTTTCTTCTCTTTTTTTATTTAATTTGGATTTTCTCACTCCAAGAGGTCGTTGAGATGGAGTTCCACCTGCATTTTCATCACTGCTTAAATTAATTGAAAATGAATTCACTACAGGGGAACCTGATATTGGAGATTCTGGTTCTTGAGTATCCGATTGTGATGAATCCACATTTGTGACATGTTGTTTGGATACTGGTATCGGTGCACTGTCGTTGGCCGAAAATTTCTCCATTTATTTCATTATAGGCCAAACATGATCAAACTTGAATCATTTAGTGAAATTTTTATCTTGCTTCATTAAATCCTTTGTCATGTTCAACTGCACCGATTGAAGATGATAGGGAAGCACCGACTCCAATGATAGAAATGACTGTCAATGAGCATATCAGATTTCGAGAATTTCTCGCTCGATATAAAAAAATAAAAGACAAAGACGTTCATTATGCATTACGAAATGCTTTAATTGATCATTTATGGGATGAATATGATCGTTCAAATATTTGAAGTTGTATTTGTAATATGTTATTTAATTTAATGTCATGTATTAATTTTATTTCACCAATAGAAATAACTATTTCAATTCGTATAATATAGATTTCAATAATATATTTAAAATAATTAAATTAATCATTTTTGTAATATTATCACATTTATTAAAAATATAATATTAAATATATTCAATATAAAATTTAATTATAATTATATCATTAAATTTAAAAAATATATATTTAACAACTTATAAAAAATGAGATAAATAAAATAAAAAAAAATATTTCGAGAATATTCTTTTTTAGAGTAAGATTTGAAGTAGATGAGTTGGAGATGAATATTGTATTTGATACAAAAACTGCACTATTTTAGAGTAGAATTAATTTAAAATAGAATTTTGGGTTGGAGATGGCTTAGCCCCACTCCACCTCTTTTCTAAAACAATCCACACTCGTACTTCTATCCACTTAACTTTTTTGCCATTACATTATTGTCCTCTGGGTTTATATGCAATTATTACAAATCTAACAACGACCTTGACAATTATCATTTGTTCCCTCTCATAAATCAATCCGTCATTTGTGTCCTATGAACTACGAAGCATTTCTTGTCGACCTTTTTACTCAAATACAATAATGAGTTGCTTAATTGCCTGAAGTGGTGCATGTTTCATTGTTTTGAGAGTAAACTTTGTTAACATCTGGATTGAATTATATATGCCTTTTTACTGCTTATATATTATATTTTTTTTAATAAAAGGGATTGCAACAGTGTACTTATTCAAGAAAATCTTCATATTTTGAGCTAAAATCGGCTGTCTCTAAAGTCTTCAACAATTTTCGAGTAAAAATGCAAGGGCGATTGGCTTGTATTCGGCTCGGAAACAAGCGGGGTTGCCTCCAGAAGCTCTGCTTGATTGTAAAAGCAAATCGCTCGGTGGAGGTACCATTCGAATTCCGATGGTAGAAACCTACGTTAGATGTCTGAATTTGTCACTTAGTGTCGGCAATGCGTGAAGGCAGCTAAACTATGAGCAACTGCAGAAGCGTAGAGACACCATTTCCAACTGAAGATATTTTTGCTTAAGTTGCAGAGTATCAAATATTTTGACTGCTATTTGTTAAAGAACATCAGTTTTAAACTATTCAAATTGCCATTGGCTTGTCTCTGTTAACATTTGATAAGAGGCACGTGATTATTCAGTTCTTTGGAATGTTCTTAATTTATCATGATTTGATGGAAAATTCCCCAGAGTTTCATACGTGAAAGTGAGATGGAAATGTGTGTTTTGAGAAAAACAAGTGGAAATTATTTATCTTAATCTCAGAAAATAATCACCAAGATTCAACTTCTAATCAACACACCGCGTGGTTTAGTAACTTAGGGATCTTGGTAATTGGAACATGGTTGATTTGATTCATTCACCTTACAAAAGGAGTCTTTTGTGGTCTCACATGTACTAATGCATCTTTTTATGTGCAATCACAAGCACATGCCACACTTGACAAATACCTAAAAGCCAGTTAAGCCAACTTTTATTATGTTACAGACAAGAACAAGAATTCTCAGTTTCCATTAATTGAATCTACAAAATCCCACATTACAACTCAAAATGTTGGGTACATTATTACATTGTATTCGTTTGATTCCATGTCAACATAAAGTCGTTAATAATGTGTCCAATACAGAAAATATGGCAGCAGTGAGCTAGCTTCTAGTCACATGCTTTGTTATATCCTTATTTATTTCAAACCAACCACCCCATTCATTATGTCAATGTTTTTTTTATACATTAGTAAATATATATCAAATTTTAACACACAAAAAAATTAATACAAAAATTTAATTTGTCAAAATATCATAATATGTTGAATACAAAATTTTATAATATAATTGATGTAAATATCGATTTACGAGGTATTGAATGTAAATTAATATTATTTTATATATATATATAACTTTGTATTTTTTTAATGGATAATAACTCCATATTTAAATTAAATTGCTCCCATGTTTAGAGTATTTATTTAATGTGCGATTGTTACTCGTATGATGATTGTCTATGTTTGATGCCATTTAAGTGTGTACTTGAGGATATTCTTGATTTAACATAATACCAAGAATTTTTTTTAAAAAAAGTATTTAAAGAATCAAAATTTATATTTTCTAAAAAATTATAGGTCTTTTTCGTAATTTAACCTTTTCGCTAGGGGCATACTTGTCCCCGCGGCCACTTATATAACGTGGCACTACTTGCGAATCCATCTCCCCAATATTTCACATATTCACCATAATCACACGTACGTTCACTTGCAGAGGGATGAAGCTGCCCGGAGAGTTCTTGGTCAGCACATTGGCGGTCCTGATGGCCGTCAGTGCCGTCGTGAACGCCTGCTCGCCTTCGGATCGGGCAGCATTGCTTCAATTCAAGTCGCAACTCACCGAGCCTTACATCGGCGTTTTCAACACATGGTCCGGCGCTGACTGCTGCACCGAATGGTACGGCGTCAGCTGCGACCAGGACACCAAAATGGTTGCGGACATTATCCTTCGTGGAGAGTCTGAGGACCAGGTTATCCAGAAGAGCGGTCGCTCTGGATACATGACGGGTTCAATCTCCTCCTCCCTCTGCCAGCTCGATAGCCTCACCACCTTAGTCCTCGCTGACTGGAAGGAAATCTCCGGCGAGATTCCAACCTGCCTCGCTTCTCTTCCGCACCTCCGGATCCTCGACCTTATCGGGAACAAAATATCCGGCCATATTCCGGCGGATATTGGCCGGCTAAACCGACTTAGAGTGTTGAATTTGGCTGACAACCAAATCTCCGGTTCGATCCCGGCTTCCATCGTGAACCTCAACAGCTTGATGCATCTTGACCTCAGCAACAACCAAATCTCCGGCGTGATCCCACAAGATATTGGAAAATTGGCCATGATGAGCCGGGCTTTACTCAGCCGGAACAAGCTTACCGGTTTAGTCCCCAGTTCTTTTGCCAATATTCACCGGCTGGCAGATTTGGATTTGTCATCAAATGGGCTAACCGGTTCAATCCCGGATCAACTCGGTTCAATGAGGGTTCTATCAACCTTAAATCTAGACAACAATCGACTCTCCGGCCAAATACCAACGAGCCTACTTAGCAGCTCAGGCCTAAATATTTTGTATCTGAGTCGGAATTCGTTAGAAGGGAACTTGCCCGATGTCTTCGGCCCGAAAACTTACTTCACGGCCCTGGATTTATCATTCAACAATTTGAGAGGCTCAATTCCACGATCACTATCTTCGGCTAGGTACATAGGTCACTTGGATTTGAGCCATAACCACCTCTGCGGTCCGATTCCGACAGGGTCGCCGTTCGATCGTCTTGAGGCCTCCTCCTTCGCCAACAACGATTGTTTATGCGGTTCTCCCTTGCGCACTTGTTAAATTTCTGTTTGTAATTCAAGAAAACATTTGATTTTAAATGTGTAATTATGTGGTTGTAACGATGCAATATGAGTTGTGTTTTTATCTAAAAATGTGATTTTTATTACTGAAGGAATTGTAAACGCTTTCGCATAAAAATGTGTCATTTCTTTGAGGAGAGATCATACAAATTAAAGTACACATTTTTACGTCCCGTTTTTTGCATGGATATCCATAGTTTCTTCATTAAGATAATGTATGCAATTGACGAGTGCATGAATAATCTTAATATAAGAAATCAACAATATTGAATCAATGATGCCTCAAACTTCAAATAACATGCAATAAATCAGAGAGAAACTACACATTTAGTTGAATCAACTTTACTTACAATTTTAGTGAGTCTATCCAATGTACTGGTTGAGATATGTGCATTCAGGCATCGAAAGTGAAAGAACAGTAGTCTCGTATACAGAAAAAAAGGGTACTGTTGACGCAGACAATTCTATGTGCAATCGAATTATGTTATCATTAGGGATTGTTTTCTTGAAAAAATGGCCAAATTTCAGTAGCTTCTAGTCAAACGAAATCATCAACAGATCATTACCGTTTTGTTTACACGCATTTGATGCCACGATTCAATATTAAAAAGAAAAAAAGACACTTTTTTTTTTTAAAAAATCTCGACACAACTGCAATAGCCGGAAAGATTAACACATCATGTGTGACTTAGATTCAGCGTTTGTAGAGTGTCAATTAATCAAGATATTTTTGAGACTTGGTTGTAGCAAATCAAGAAATGGTGACGAGTGTTGATTAAACAAAGGTTGGAAACATAAGCATCAAATTATGGAAGAATTTAATCAAGGAGAAGACAGGGGTCAGAACAGATGCATGTTCTATCCTCTGTTCTCCCATGTGACTTGCTTTTGAGATGAGCATGAATCTTGGGTCCTACCTAACTAAATTCCCAGCAACTCCCTGAAATTACATTTACTACAACCTCAAGCTTGTCAGAATCACTTCAGTTTGAAGTCAAATTTAGCCTTTTATCATTTTGCGCGCTCTTTAGCCTGATGCAAGATACATTTACCATGGATTATTCATTTTCGCCAATCTGGAGGAACCTTCATTTTTTTTAGAACCTTTTACTAGGGAAAGTTTCAAATCCTGTACTAGCAAGATTGTGCATTTTAAGAATGACTTTATGATGTTCTAGTTTTACCATTAATCAGATGCATTTATCGTTTTAGGTTTCTCGTTATTTATCTAACATATAATGAAATAATCATTTGACCAACAAATCCAGGGTGAGTCCGAGTAATTTCAAGATTGTTTCATTTTTTTAAAATAAATGATTCTATTTAGATTCGCAGTAAGACACGTCTTCGTCTAAAGTTTACATATTTATTTTTAAAATATTAGTCCAAAATTAAAATTTCCTGCAATCCTAAAGAGTGTTTGCAAATAATAAAAAAAATTATGAATTTTTTTATCACAAAACTATGAAGAAAAAAAATCTAAAATACGATAAACCTTTGAAGAAGAATATCAAAATTTCAGAAAATGCTAAAAATGGAAAAGTTCATTCATCTGCAATGACAACGGTGCCCAAACCCTTCAACCCTCCTTCAGGAATTATAGCTACAGTCACCAAAGAGTAAAGCTCCTCTTTAGCATCTTCATCGTCATTTCTCTTCCGGGAAACGCGGACACGGATTCTCCTAGGCACACTACGTATTCCACGACTCCATATCTGTTTGTTCAACTTCACATCTACTCTGACATCAGTGGTTCCCATGGCCTTCTGGGCAAACTTTCTTATTTCTTTGATTGCAGTAGGAGCCTTCTTTTTGAAGGTGCTGCACTCAGATTGGATAATACAAAGGCAACACAGAGTATAATCAAATACTCATATTCACAGCAACGCAAGGTATAATGAGAGATAAGCAGTGTTAATGTTTATCGACTAACACTAATGTGATGACACAAGACATAGCAAGATAGAGCAACAAATATAAAATTAGCTTGTTCACCAGATATCAACATGATAAATAATAATAATATCAATTTGGGATCTAACACATGAAATACCGTAACTATACATCATACTGGAATATCTCTAGATAGTAGAAATTTTTTGTCGTAGCCATCAAGGGATACGGACCTAGATAGTGGAAATAGTTTGATGCAGTATTGGACGGACACCACTCAGTTACCACCTGTCTAGCTAGATGATCACCTAGAGTAACTGCACAATATCACCAGGACTACAGCAGGGGGAGTCAAATAGACAAAGTATTAAACTTTTTTGTTCTAATATCATTAATTCTTCATAAATGCTGTTCACATATCATCAAGTGCTACCGTTTCCGTTCCTGGTAATTCTATAGCTCATTCTCAGTAATGTTCCTGGAAACAGTGACCACGCAGGAGAGTCAACTATATCGAAAAGCTACTAAAACATTAAAATGAATTTACGTTGAACTTTGATATTTATTAATGACTAACATAACTCGGACCAAGTTTCAGATCAATAATGACAGAAACGCTACCAATTCACCTTTATCCAATCTACTCAAGAAATGCCTCAGTTCGAAGAAGAAACTAAAATACAGAGCAAAAGAATAACACCAATCAAGTTAAAACAGTACAGAAAACATCAACCATCACCCAAAAATCACCTTATTTAAGCCAGAGTAAAAAAACGAAACGACAAATATACGAAACACCGACTTGAATTAAACGAAAGAGCAAAGGTGAAATATTGCAAAACATCAAACTTTACCTCAAACCGTCAACAATGAACAATAAATAAATTTTAATTCTGACAGATCTAAATCTTTAATATTAATTTTCAAAACACAATCATAAAGAGAGTAATCGTACCATCCATGGAGGCGTTTGTGCAGATTAATGGTGTACTCTCTTTCAACGACCTCCTCTTTTCTCGCCTTACCGCCCTTCTCCACCATTGTTGCTGCCGATCCAGCAAACAAATCACAAATGCACCGCCTTCTTCTTCCCTGGAGCAGGAGACAGTCCCTCGGTCATTTCGACTGAGTTTTATATACCTCTAGCCTTTTACTTTTGCATGCTGGCTTATTATTTTAAGGCCCAAAAGGCTTTCTAAATTCTGAGGCCCAATATAGATACATATTTGGAAACTAATGCGATCTATGATTTATGGGGATTAATGAAAAGAGAGAGAGAATAATTTAATTTAGAATGAATTATATGATACCCATACTTTATTGATAAATAACTAGATCTAAAAATTTACACTTGTAGAATTTTATTGTTATACTATTTTAATGAGTTAAGGAAATGTTTTTATTGTTTCGAAAAATAAAGAATATGTGTTATTGTTTCTAAAAACTGTATTAAAATTATGTATGATAATAACAGTAATTTGAAAAACAATACGAGAAATTAACCTACTTTGAAAAATCTAACAAAATCCATTTTACTAGGGGTGAACAAAATCTCGGGTTAACTGAAATAACTTATGAAATTGAATTAAACTGAAATTCGGTTCGACTAAAATGATATATAGTTTTTTTTAAAAAAAATATCGATTAAATCAATTTAAGTGGTTAAATCTTCGTTTTGAATATAAAAAATGGTTTATTTATATATATATAAGTGGGCCAAACCTACACCCAATCTATTAAGCAATCACCACTAGTCTGCAAAAATAAACTCAAGCTCACTAAATTTTTTCAAGATCTTCCCATCCATCATTTTCTTCTCTATTGCCTTAACCCTAACTTTTAAATCTATGAAAATTATAAATACACCCTAACTTTTAAATCGATGAAAACTATAAATACAACAATAGACGAGAAATAGAGATAAAATTTTTTTTTTAAAAAAAATTGATTCTCCTTTTTAATGGTTATTTCCGAAAATGAATACATAAAAAACAATTTCTCGATTTGCTTGGATTTGAGATTTTATTCAGTTTTCTACTCATTTACACGAGTATGTAACTTTAAGTAATCGAGACAAATATAAAAGTTTATGTTTCTATTTTTCTTATTTTTGAAATTCAATAAACTGATATGGTGCGTATGTTTTTTTTAATGATAATTGTTCTTATGCTTCGTGCATAAAAAAATGTTTAATGCGATTAATTCTCCCGTCAACTAATTTGAAAATCTTGGATATTTATTTTTTAAAGATCATCAACCGAAATGATCGATTTTTTTAATGGTTTAATTCATCTCGAAGGTGAAAATGAGTCGGTTCAATTGATCGAAAAAAATTTAAGTTTGTTCGGTTGTGATAATTTCAGTTTGATCCATTCAATTTTAACCGATTGTGCACCTCCAAATTTGATCCCATAATTTCATTCCTCAAATCAATTTAACAAAAAAAAAAAAAAAACTCCAACAATAACAAATATCTCCTCAACTAATAAAACTCATTAGTTGTTTACTGCATTTAATTGAATTTGATATTATGTAATCTAAAATGTCGAATGTAATAATTTTGTGAAGTCGAAAATGTGAAATAATTAGAATGGTGAATACTGAACATTTTTTTAAGTGGAAAGGTACAATTTTTTAAGGCAAAAACTTGTGTGAAACGATCTCACGTGTCATATTTTGTGAGACATATATCTTATTTGGGTCATCAATAAAAAAATATTACTTTTTATGCTAAGAATATTACTTTTTATTGTGAATATCACTAGGGTTGATCCTTCTCACAGATAAAGATTCGTGAGATCGTCTCACAAGAGACCTACTTTTTTAAAAAAAGGGATATGAATCTTATGATACACACAAATAGGGGTAAATTAATAAATATAAGTTTTAACAGGGGTATAATATTTCATTTGAAGAGAATAGGGACACATCTGCAATGAAATAATATTTGTGGGTACACTGTAATTACGACAAATTTAAGGGATGCTACAGGTCAATAAAAGACATCATTATTTTAGGAGATTTAGGGCACAAATCTGTACGTTTTCCAATTTCACTCCACTATCGGAAATCGCAAGCTTACATTTTCCTCCGGTAAATCTCCACTTCATATTCAGAACATTTTGCTTCAATTTTATTCTGTTAACTCAATTTTCCGATGGTCGCAGGATTATCATTGTGTCGACAGGCTGTAGCACAGTTTCGCTGCTCTCAGTTAGTCGATTTGCTGAACATGGTACACTCTTCGTCTTTATCCTCGTTTTAATATTGTTGGTCTGTTTTAATATATAGTATCTGCACATGCGATCGCGGGTTTATTTCCTTGATTTAAAATGGTTCTAGAAAATATGTGTTATATATATTGTTGTATCTCTTTATTTCAGTCTGGCAGAAAAGAAACAGTTTTGGATTTAGCCAAATTTGTGGACAAAGGTGTTCAAGTCAAGCTCACTGGTGGAAGACAAGGTCAGTTGTTTGTCCCTTTTTTTGCTCATCAGATATTCGGAAAGTTTTCGGTTCTTGATTTACTACGGTCAGTGGCTTAATGTCTTTATTCTGTAGCTACATCGTCCGCCTTTAAACGTTATTCTCGAGTGTGAACTACCTACAAGTGTTTCTTTCCTTTCTTGGTGTGATCTTGCCATGACACCGCTCGAAATCTTTAATTGAAAATATCGACGTTATTATGTCCATATCTTTTGAAACAATTCGAGGGAAAAAAAATTTGAGTCAATCACATCACACTAAGTCGGTGATTGGGCATATATTTCGAAAACCCTGTGTATGCTGTGATAATTGTTCTAGCTAGAGGTGTATAAAACAGTTCGATAAATTAAATCACTCAACTATCTATACTTATTGACCATCTTTCTACTTACTTTTCCGACTCCTTTCTAGGATTAATATTCAGCACGTCTTTATCCGTTGAAATCACAAGTACTCTGCAAGGATCCTTCTCCAATTAGTTTGGCCACCATATGCTATTTGTCATGCATCCCTTTTGGGTTTTTACAGGCAGTGCACTCTTCAATTTTGCTATCATTTTCTTGCCGCGAGGACAATAGAATTGTCTTTTATTTTTGCAAGCTATTTTTTTTCTCAGAAAACATTCTGTATTTTGTTTTAAAGAAATTCACATTCATGCGCCTGCCTTCATGGAATCTGAGACCAATGTTTCTGAAAACCAACTGCTCCATGAACCATGATTTAATGTTATATGCGGTTATTATTATTAATATTATTATCTTTATGCACGAACTATTATTAATATTATCTTTATGCACGAACTATAACTTTCCCTGAAAGTTGTATGTATTACTTCTGATTTCAGTGACAGGAACTCTCAAAGGGTATGATCAATTGCTGAATCTTGTCCTGGACGAAGCAGTAGAATTTCTGAGAGGTGATTTTATGCGCTTCTTGTTGGCATATGTGGATTATGTTCCCTCTATTTTCAATTATGTGTGTTTCTGCATTAGCTTTCCACTACATGAATAGTTCAAATCTCCTAGGAGCACTTGGTCACATTACTATACAAGAATTACCACTATTATAGGTTGAAAGTCTTGCATATGATGAGAATATCTCGAAGAGAAGAAATTATCTGGATATTATATTGTTTTTTGCCATCTATTGTCATATTGATGCATATACCGTCTTTTAAATCAAGAGATGTGGAAGCAGCCATGCCTTAATCCATTTTGGTGAACCCACAGGGTGATGATAAATCAATAGAACACATTTATGACTTCCTATCTCCATTGCTCTCAGTGCCGTTTGCTTTGTGAATAACATGAAATGTAATAGATTGCTATTATATCTCCTTAAGTCATAAATGATTGCTACTCATCGATTCGTAGATGAATAGCATCACTACTAAATATTGATCCTGGACTGCAGATCCTGATGATCCATTGAAGACCACTGATCAAACCAGGCGCCTTGGTTTGATAGTATGTTCTTGAATCTTATACGCATTATCTTTACTCTACATACGAACTGAGGTTTCCGAATCCACATGTGATCTTAGTTCACTTCTCTTGATCAACCATTGCAAGCTGTGATATTTGATAGGATGAAGTGCATGTGTTTAAAGAAAAGTGACGACCTTCAGAAGTTGCTAACATCATATTGTGCCACAATTAGCTTTTGGTCCATGCTCATTGCCACTTCTAGTTTTGGATTTTTTACTTGCAGTTCAAAACTTTGAGCGACCTCTACCTACTTTTTTCCGAAAATTTACAGCACAATAGTCCATGATGTGTCGGAAGAGTTTTTATTTGAGATTGTGACGAGGATAAAAATTAAGCTGCAGGCTTTTCTTACTCTTGCAATGTGCGATTGGTGAACTGCAGGTGTGTCGAGGTACTGCTGTGATGCTTGTTTCGCCCACAGATGGAACAGATGAAATCGCCAATCCATTTGTTCAGCCAGATGGCGCATAGACATTTTCTTTTTGTACTCAGCTCCTCCTCCTCTTGGAAGTTAGAAGTCATGTATCCATTGCTTTCAGCTATCTTTTTCCTTCAGAAGTTGCAGAAATATGTAGAACTGCTGTTATAGAGAAGCTTAAAATGCTGTAATTTGCACGAATGTCCTCCAGATTTATTAATATCTAGAAGACCTATTCAGAGTTGGGGGCCTTGCTTTCATCGAGTTACACACACTGTTATGGTTTTGGGGCAGATCTATTCTGAACGTGTGAAACACACTCCCATATAGCATAATATTGGAATTCTCTGTTGGATTCTAAAGAAAAATGAAGGGATGCTGTTTCGGAACTAGTAAAAAAAAAATTATATTGAAGTGTGATTAATAATTTTAATATGGTCTGCTACACATCCAAATAATATTAAAAAAACTATTAATAAATCACAAACTTCAATAAATATAAATAATTAATGATAAATCTGTAAATCGCGATAAATAATATTTTGAAGCCAAAATATGTTTCTGATAACCGGTAGAACGAGACATATTTTTTAATATAACATTTTTAATTATTTTCTATTAATTAAATACTCAATATTAATAATCAAATTAATCAAAATTCATAAATATTACTTTATTGTTTAATTTCTTTAAGCCAGTTACAATCAACCCCAAGTTCACTGCTAAATTCAAAAAAAGCAAAGAACTGAACAATTGCAAGCATAAAAGAAACCTTCAAATAAACCAACCTACTAGCAGATTATACAAGTCAACGAAACCACCAGCATAAGAGACGGCCAAATCAACTACCAATACCAGGCCATAACATTATATCACTGCTTCAAATACGAACAGTCTTTTTTTTCCCAATGTCGGCAAGACACCAAAAACACTATAGCATCGGACGACACTAACGCCCTACAAACGCATAAGAAGCAACACAAACCAACCAGCAAATGCCCCCGCAGGAAACCAAGTGCAGCAAAAATTCAAGACTGCCAGTTTATATCTTGTCGAGCTTTTCTGCCTTGACAACAGGATTGGCTTTAGCTATAGCTTCCTGACCAGCACTTCTATAATCAAAGTTGCATTCATGTTTGTCGAAGTGACGATGAACCGAACAGAAAATACTACCACATCGACAATTAAAACCAGTCAAACCAACACGCTTCTGGCAGGCCCCACACCTTTTTGGGCCTTCTTTAACCTCCTTGCATTCTTCATTTGCTGCTGATGCAGAAGATGATAGCTTTGACACCACCTCGATCTTCGGAGAAGCAGCCACAACGTCAGTTACCGCAGCAACGTTCAGGTCACACGCATCGGTGCTTGAGCTCCCGTTCATAATATTCTGAATGGAAGACGTGGCTAATTTGGCCTGTTCTTGCTCCAAAACAAGGTCTTTGTAACACTTGGAGCACATGTTCATGGTTGCTGCTGTTCCGAAGAATCCACAATGGTTGACACAAAGGATGGGAGCTTGAGGGGTTTGACAACCAGTCTCATTTTGTTCCATTTTGTTAGTTTCCTTCGACAAGGTTTAAAAAATCAGTATACCATTATGTGTTAAAAAAACCAGAATATGCCTACTTGGCTCACTTAAGTTATTATTTGCAAAATCCACCATCAATTAAAAAAAATTGACTCAACAAGGACGAGGATAAATAATGCTTAAAATATTCATTAGTAATAATTAAATTAACCTTTAGAAGACAAATCAGTTTCTCATTAGTATTGTTCTGGTTTCATTGACAACCCGTATCTTACTTCAATACAAGACAATATATTCTGCGCATTTGATTTGAACCAAGATGGTTTAAATTACAATGTGCAATGCAGTAGACATTGTTTTTTTTGGAAATGTAGTCGCACCCATCTTGCAAGCCAATATCTGATGTTTTTCTATATCAATTGCCATCTCTAGAACTCCTTTTAAAAGCTCACTTGTTAATCTCCTCTATACCTTTCCTTTTCTTTTCGAGTATCCATAGGATCCATTAAAAACTTTGCAATGTATGTACTTCGCAAAAGGATCTACATCTTCATTCCAGAAAGCTCAAGGAGACAAGATCTAAAATTTGAACACACTAACTTAAGGATACTCCAAATATTGTTGTTTTCCTATATCTAAGACCTATTGTCAATCTAAATAATTTCACTTTTCCTTCTCCAGTTGTCCTCTTCTACTCCTTTCTTCTTCCCCTAATCTTCCTGCACTCTTGGCTCTTCCTCTTTCTCGATCATCTTAACTTAGGTATTTATAATTGAGACAAAGTGGAGATGAATAAAAAGCATCACTGAATTAGCAACGTATCCATGCTTTCATGAAAGTTTAATGAACGAAACCAAAATCTTCTTTGACATTTTGAAGTGCAGAGAGGTGGTGAAAACACAATGGTAAAAGCAGAAATCGTTGCTGCGCAACAAAAACTCCGATACGCTGAAAATGTAATTACAAGAGGGTGCATTCTTAGCATGTTATGTGCCCTTGATACTAGTGTGCACAGCTTTCCGATTCAAGCTTAAGCCAGGGAACACTAGACACCTCAATTGCACATAAAAATGATTTTTCTTCATCAAAATAAAGTTCAAAGGAAAATTCCACCATTATAAAGATAATTTTGGAGAACAATAATTTCTTTGAAATGCCCCCTGTTCTGCCTCTTACACTGTTTTCAAAATTACATTTTACTCTCGTCCTTGTCTCCTTGAGCATCCAACATCTTATTCACTTCATATCTTGTATGAAAAAATTGAGTCAAAATAATTCCACAGCATTCAACCGAGTTAGACAATTGCTTTCACGCTCAGCAAGTATTAACAAAGTCCAATATCGTAAAATCCCTTTAAATGGAAAAGGCCCCTGGTTTTTCCAAGACAAATAAATTAAAATCCCATTAAATGGAAAAGGACTCCGCCTTCCCCCCCAATACATCAGATAGAGCCGTATATAAAATATATTCTAAGGGGTATAAACTCATAATCATTAAAAAAAGTATACATGAAATCTTAGAATCCAAACCTAGGTATGCCAATTCTACATGGATGGCGGCTGTAAACATGCACGAGTATCATAATTAAGCAAAACTACAACGAAAACTCAACAGTTCTTTTTTAAAAGAAGGGTTTCTATAAATTGATTAAACAAAGTCCCCAAATCAAACAACATCAGAAATCAGTACACATCAACGAATAACTAAAACATCAATACCACAAAAGCACCAAAAATGGATATATCTCTTAACATCAAACTGACCTGTTCGCAGAGGAGACCGACGGGAACAATTTATCAGAGTATAGGCTCCTAATCCCCTGTTAATTAACATTAAAACATAAACAAACAACAAATCAACGTCCAAAATGACAATAACAAGCAGATTATCATATAAATAATTGGTAATTAGATTATAATAATCATATACAGAAAAGTAATTCGAGAGAGGAAACCTCGAAGCGAACAGGAAGAGAGACGCAGTAGCGGAACATAGGATGCATTTTTAAAGGAGGGAGGTGGGTAAGGATGAAATGAGTTGTTATCAAGTGATACGGTGTACGTGGTTTTTCACACGTTTCGTCTTCTGATTGGTGCCGTGCAAATACGATAAAAAACAATCATGGAAGATGGAATCGAGAGGCGGTGATCGTATTTCCACACACGGGTTGGGTTTCAATAATTTTAATTTAAATTATTTTGCTTGAGACACGTGGCACTCGTCCGCCAACAGCGCCAGCTAGTATCACGAGTTTGTTTAAAAATTAAAATTTGTTGATGGGAGGATAAATTAAACGTAATATATATATATATATATATATATAATAACAATATTTGAGTCAATAATAATAAAAATAAAATATTACGAATTTGTCAATAAATAAATCTAGTGGTATTTCACCATCTGTATGAAACATTGGAATTTGACAAAATTTAACGAAATAATCCTCAATAACATCGCCACTTGTGCATATATCAATAGCTCCAAATCATATGAAATTTTGTTTGATAAGTATCATCATTTATTTGCAATAAAAATAATAATAACTTTTGGCTTGTGACTTGAAAAATTAATCAAATATATTTTCGATTTTTCACTTTTGATTTCAAATAATAACCACTTTTGAATTTTCTCAGCTTCTTCGTAATCTATAACTCTTTATCACTTTTTTTTTTAAAACTAGAAGTTGCAAACACGCCCTAATTTATGGTTTAATTTTTTTATGGATGATAACTATATTGAGATGGACTAATAAAACGATTAAAAACGACGTTGCTGGACATTGTTTTTAGTTTGGTGAATGGAAAATGAATATTGAGGAAGTTTTCCCCTTCCTCCATGAGATGATAAATGATAATCACCCGAAATGAATGTTGATACTAAATGGACTACGAAGAAGTTGAAAGGAGAATAGAGCATATTACAGAACATGGGAGGAGGAAAGAAAAAGGTGAAGAAAGTTGAGTTTGGGGCTTTAAGCAAGACTCTTTTCATCCAATATACAAAAAATATTAATCATCTACTATTGATCCCATCAACCAAACACTTTAGTAACATACAAGATCAATTCTTTATCGCTTCATTGTTACGTTCAAGGGCACCACCCTTGGGAAGTGTTTAGCCATATAAATAACATAAATGCACCAGAAGTTTTGAAACACAGAGAAAACCGATTCATTCTTGGACTAAACTATTTACTAAGAAACCAAAGAAAGCATATATTAACTGCAAGATATTTTGACTCCATCCAGAAAACTCGAAAAAAAAAAGCTTGTGCTCAGAAAACTACTCACTATGCGGCAAAGCTTTCTCCCTCGCGTCAAGAACCATAATTGAACCCTGTCTGTGAGATAACTTATTATGTGTTCAGCTACTTGAACAAATAGCAATCCGTTGTCGACACAACATAAGATCACATAATACAGCACAAGAATTCAAGACTTGTACTAAAATTAGAGAACAACGAAATTTTAGTCAATTTTTGTTCACACTTTTATTATACTGGATGGATGAAACAAATGAAGTGTTCGATGTTAAGAATAGTGCCAACCATTTTCATTTACTTCATTAACTTCATCTTTTGTTTCGTGAACTCTACTCAATAAAGCTTAGAAGTATACATTTCACTGATGATTGTAAAGAAACATAAAGAACTGCCAGAATTAACATCAAGTGTCATCATAAGACAATTAACATCTAGAAATTGTACCATTGATAACTGATTCAAGGAGTCAAAATTCACCCTTGTGGGTAGCTTGATGCCTTTTAAGGCAACAAAGCTAACAATTTTATGGATTTGTGGATGTTACAATCAATGCTTAAAAAAATACTCCAAAAAAATATTATGAAAGGTCGTTCAAGCACCAAGATGACTAAATAAATGCTCAAAATTGCTACCATGTTGATCATTCATTAACTGTGCATCATTGCTTTTAAATTTATAAGAACACACATATCAACGAGTTGACCAAATATTAATTCATTATCAATAAAACAATACAACTCTCCAAGAAAATTCAGAAAAAAAAAATGCATCTCATAACTTAAATTTTATAAAGACGTGTCAAGCGCTTCACCGGAAAAACACTACAAGGATCAAACCAGCAAATGCTCCAGCAACACACAAATAAGAAACTCCGCGAAAACGAACAAAAAAAGTGTTCAAATTCTTGAAAATCTGAAGAGTAAGGGTCAAAATCTGCAGTCTACCTTGCTCCTCCATTTTCTTGAAGAAGTACATTGGCTTTAACGCTCGCCTCAACATGAATGCAAGTGAGAAGGGCATCCCAAAAGCCAAGAAACTCTGTATCAACACCTCTGGAATAGGCGAATCTCGTGTAATATATGCTGTCCAAGCTCCCAACGCAAGATGCACGAGGCCTAATCCAGCCAAAGCCTTACTTAGACTGTACATAGTCTTCATCTTAATCTCAAGAACTTCGCGTGTTTCATTCGCTAATGCTGATAAATCCCGATCGACGGTAGGCCCAGTGATCTCTTGATGCTTGAATTCCTGGTTCTGATTCGGATTCTTAATAGAGGTGTCGGAAATTTGTTCAGCTGAAGACGACGATTGATCTAAATTCGAAGAAAAGAACCTAGGTTTATCATACATTACATTACAGCCGGACACTGGGTTAGAAAAAACACGGGCATCTTGAGCTTTAAAAAGAGAACTAGAAATCGATCTGGGCACAATAAAAACTCGACAAAAATCAAACACTTCGCGATTTTGTGGGCTTTTTCCAGGAAAGTTGGGTATCTTGATTTGACTTTGGTGCTTGTAAATGGCATTATTGCAGCAGGGTTTTGGGTAGGGGACTCTGGAACCGGATAAAAGTTTATAACTTTGGTCGGAAGTGGGAAAGGAGGGGTTCGGAAAGAACCATCGCCGGAGGAATTTAGGGGAAAGCTTGCGAGGTATTCTGGAAGCCATTTTCATCTAGAAGAAAGAAATTAGGGTCACCTTTCATGTTCAATTTTATTTACGGGAAATTGACCTTCAATCCCAGTGGTCGACTTTTTTTGTGTCAGTCCCTGGATATTTTTTTAGTACCACATTTTTACATGAAGTGTACCACGTTTTGTACGATATAGTACCACAATTTTGTGGGTAGGGAAGATTTTTCACCAACTTCTCCTTTATTTTATATGATATTTTGGTAAATATAAATTACTTTTTCATATTATTCCAATTAAAATTTAAAAACTGAAAATTATACATATAAATATATTTACATAATTCTAACAATGGGAGATGTTCGGGTGTTTTTATTTCAAATTTTAAATATCTTAAAACAAGATAACTTGAACCTTGGATGATCGTACACAGGAGATGGATCGATTTGATTGGATTTTTTTTTAAAAAAAAATTATTATCAAAAATTTTACCAACCAAAATGCAATGGATTTCAATTACAAATGGATTTCAATTACAAATTGCACCAAACGGAATCGAATATGAAATTTGATTTCGGTTTAAACCTAAATTTTCTTGACTATAAATTAGGAATTGGGATTTATTAAAGATATTTGACAACTTTACAGCCAAAACCATATCACAATATTAACATTGTATAAGATTAACATTGTGTAAGAGGTCGCAAGCTCGGCCAAACATGTAAATTATTAATCATGTCAAGGTATTGTCAAGGTCAATTTAAAGAAAGTCGATGGGGTTCGGGAGCTTGGCCAAGCATTTAATTTAATAACCTTACCAAGATCAAAGTAAAGGAGGCTGGCCGATCTTGAAAGCCCGAACAAACATTTAATTATTAACCTTGTTAAGGTCAATGTAAAGGAGGTAAGCTGGGCTCCAAACATGTAAATTATTAAACTTGTAAATGTCAACATACGAGAGGTGGTCGGACTCAAGGAACTCGACCAAACATGTAAATTATTAACCTTGTAAATAGTCGACTGAGTATACCTATAGGGGAACAATAACTCATGCTCATTTTGCCCTAATCATTGATGACTTGCTTCCATTTCTGGACCTTATAGAATGGTGTAATCAGGTTAGATTGATGTGATTAGGGATCTTGAGCTAAAGTCCGGTGAGAACCTTTATAGTCTAAAGTGACTTGTATTCTAAAAATCATCATAGGCGACTTCTAGTAGGTAAGTGGCGACCAACCACCTAGAAAAAAGGCTAATTGGCTAGCGAGAAGGCCACCTAGGCGATTCTATGTGGGCTTAGGTAGCCCTAGGCGGTCCTACATGGTTAGAGTTTATATTTATTTATATGGTCTTTTAAAGTATGTGTGCTTAGGTAGCTCTAGATGATTTGTTGCTTGTCTTAAAAAATCAAACTCCATCTTCATTTGTGATTTAGATTGAGAAAATTTCATGATAATGATTTTCATATGAGATGATATTGAATTAATTTAAAAATAATTCAGTATCCTAAAATTTAAAAAAAAATCATCTTACTTTTTTTACTAACCATGTTCTCTTCACATATATCAGATAATGATTTAATATCTAAAAATAAAAAGTAAAATAAAATAAAAAATAATTTAAAGATATTAATATATAATCTTACTAAATATTATAAAAATTAATTTTTAAAAACCACCTAGGCGGCAACCTTAATGTCGCCCAAGTGATTAGGTGCTACGCGGTAGGTAGCCTCCCACTTACATATACATTTTTTACAACACTAGTCGCGACCAAGGTGAGGTGAGCCTGACGTGATGAGTGTTCCTGAGCTGAGTTCTGTTGAAAACCCTTGTAGTCTAGCATAATCGAGGTAGTTTGAGCCTGATGATATCAAGGCTCGTGAGCTGAGGTCAGGAAAACCCTTCTAGCCTAACATAACCAAAACAATGTGTGCCTAACATGATCGAGGCTTCTGAATTGATGTCGGATGAAAACTCTTACAGCCTATCGTAACCAAGGCAAAATGAGCCTGACGTGATCAGGGCTTTTAAACTAAGGTGAAAACCTTTATAGCATGATGTAACCGAAGTGAGGTGAGCCTGGCATGATCTAGGCTCCTGAGCTGAGACCGAGTAAAAACCCTTACATCCCGGCATAATCGAGGCAATGTGAGCCTGACATTTTCACGCCCCGGGATGCATAGCATGAACATCGGCAATGTTCTTGAAATGCAATAATTAAATAGACCAAGAACACTGAGCCTCAACAACATTTCTATTCTAAAATAAATTAATTCAACAATTTCATTGTCTAACAAACCAATGACAAGAAAAGAAAAAATCCGATGTTCAACTTATTCAATTAAATGTCAACACTGCAAAAAGAATTATAAATTTTCTAGCCAAATCATCATCCCCAAATTAGTGTTTTAAACCACTAAAAAAGAAACATTTATAATATTTTACTTATTACTAGATCATATATTTAAACCTTATTCACGAGTAGATCTAAAACAGAAAACAATAAACGTCAAATATATGGCTTAACTCCCCAGACAGGATCATATTTATCTGGCTTAACTCCCCAGATTAGATTATAATATCTGGCTTAACTTCCCAGATTGGATAATAGTATCTGGCTTAACCCCAAATGGGATCATGAATGTCTGGCTTAACTCCCCAGACCGGATCATAAGTGTCTAAATTTACCCTATTAGACAAAGTCACAAACAAGATCAAGACACCGCCAAAATCATTCGTTGAAAAAAATCGTCAAGTAATGCATCATATACTTAAACTTGAAATACCACGAAGATAAATATTATAACGTATCAAGAAAATACACGTTCCACTTACAATCTTTTGCTAGTATTGAAGTTAAGGTTGACTCTAAGAAAACTTGAAACCCCCAGATAGAAATTTTTCACGTTTTTTTTTTTTTAGAGAGGGAGAGAATGTTTTGAGAGAATTAATTTTTTAACTTAGCGTAGAATGAGAAAAGTGAAGGGTTATTAGTTTATATACATAGGATAAAGTTGGGCCGATGTTATAATTGGGCTCAAGGGCTTGGGCCTCACAAACATAATCAGGGCTCCTGAACTGAGATCGAGTGAAAATCTTTATAGATGGACGTAACCCTGATGATATGAGCCTGACGCGATCAGGACTCCTGAGCTGGGGTTAATTGAAAATCCTTGTAACCAAACATAACCAAGGCAAGGTAAGCCTGGCGTGATCATGGCTCGTTAGATGAGGTCTGATGAAAACCCTTTTAGCTTGACATGACCGAGACGATAGCTGATGTGATCAGGGCTTCTGAACTCGAATGAGGATCTTTATAGCCTGGTGTAACCGAGACAGGGTTATTTTCAAGTAAATATATCTCCCGAGCTCTAGCGGTTTAATCGGTATTAATGAAATATTGGATGTATGGGATCTCCGTAATGTTAGCCTGAATCCAAATATTGAATCTGAGGTGACGGGAATCCATCGATACAACTAGGGCTGTACGAGAACGACTAGAAATAGGAGATCATCCTAAAGCTGATGTATTTGAACGGAGATGACCTGAGATCTAGCGGATGACCTCTAGCTTAAGAGTTGACCGCATATGATGTCTCGCTGAAGAGCTGGTCCATGATTAATGGCCCTCGCTAAAGAGCTGAGAAATGACCTATCGCCAAAGAGGTAGTTGAGCATGATCTAAAACTTAAAGAGCTGATGGGTCATGGCTGAAGATGAAGAATTGGTGGAGGGTGACCTATAGCTACAGAGTGGAGCAAGATCTCCCATGAAAGAAATGAGGGTGATCTTTGAAAGTGGGCTCTGGCTGGTTGAAGAGTTGAGGCCTGACCTTATCTCTCCGAAGAGCAGCTGTTAATGAGCTAAGACATGTTAGAGAAGAGCTGGCGATGATATCTGCCTGAATGAGTTGAGGATGAACTCCAACAAAAATGATAAGGACGTACGAGCTTCCATGGAAGAGATTATTGGATTGCGGATGAACTCTAGACGCTACTCCATACTATTCCGTTTCTATCTGCTATCTCTACATATTTGCTCAATGTTCTCACAGACAAAGCCAGTTGAAGTTGATAAATAGCGATACATGTTGAAAGGCCGAGATGTGTTCCAGGAGGTCAAATAGGAACTAAAAATGGCCTAAAAACACAAGAAAAAACAGTAGAAAGGGGAAGAAAGGTTTTTCGACGTATCTTCTTTCAAGTTATGAAATATGAATAATATAGAAAGTACTGTGTGTGTGATTAATATGAGTGAATATGTAAATAACACAACCAAACCTTATATTTATAGAAGAAGAGTTACCACGTGATTAAAATTATTCCTTAATTAGAATTCTTCTTTGCAGAATTCTAGATCTTCACGATCTTAGATAAGATTGAATCAGATATTCATTATTAAGATAGTAGAAATGTGTGCCATGGTATGGAGCCCTCCTAAAAGAAGAGTTCGGCTGATGTGGAAGAGCTCTCTCATTAGATCGATAGCTCAAGAGGTCAACCATTGATAAGAAAATGTCAAGGATGCGATCCTGTCGTTAGGTCGGCTGGCTAGTCGGCCACCAGGTTGACCCAATGACCCCAAAAAGGCCTTAAAATAGATATTTGAGGTTGGCCAAATATCCTCAGGATGAGCACATGGATGACCTACAGGTTTAGGCTTGATTGTCGATAAACCCTTCTAAGTTCTTGGATCTAGGAAATCAGGAGTGGGCCAAGCTCTTTGGGTCGATCTCATTTTATGGGTACAAGTTTTGTTTTAGGTTTGATCAATTTTGGTTCGAGTTTTCAATTTGAATAACAAATGTATTTTTTAAGTATCAATTGTTAAATAAGATATCCATATAAATATCAAATTTTCTAATTGGATAAAATCATGTTTAAGTTGTAATTAAGAGGGTATTTGGTTGAGCTTATAAACTCTACTAAACGGTATTTGGTTGAGCTTATAAACTCTACTAAACAATTTTTCTTTAATTTGTTTGGTAAAAATTTGGTCAAACAGCTTATATGGTCATCTCCAACCACAAAATCTATTTTGATGCAATTTTTACGCTAAAATAGTGTGATTTCTGCACCAAATACAACATTTATCTCCAACCTATTTACTTCAAATCTTACATCAAAAAGAATATTTTCGAAATATTCTTTTTATTTTAAATATATTAATTATTATATTTGATTTAATATATTTTTAATTATGACTAAGATTTTATTATTAATAAATTTAAATAATAATATTTAATTTTATAATTTAATTAAACATTTGTATTTATAATTATATTTATTATAAATCATTAAATCAAATTAGTCCTTAATTAATAATAATTAACATAAAAAATATTTTAAAAATCAACAATATTATTTTTAAATTTATATAATTAATATTTAATTATTAAAATAATAAAATAAATATTATACTATTATTTAAATAATATTTATAATAAATACAGATAAAAAAATCAAAAAAAAATGAAGAAAAAGAAACAAACCTTGAAGATAAACTTTGCTAATCTATTATTTTAAAAAGAAAAAGAAAAAAAGGATTTTCTTGGATTGTGAAAGAGCTTCTTTATTAATTATTATAAGCTACTACTTTGAAGATAAACTTTGCCTATCTATTATTTTAAAAAACGCATATTAGGTAGCGCTTGCAATCTTTAAAAATTGATTTTTAAACTTTTATTTGTAAATTTTATACATAAAAACGATAAATCACTTTTTTTTAATTGCAAAAGAAGACTAATTTGCCTACAAGTTCAGAACATGAAGATATACTTATATCTTTACATAATTAAAACGAAATTATTTTCACATGCTTTGATAGGATTTTTTAAATAAATAGTATAAATAAAAAAATATTCAAAGAAATATAGCAAAATTGTGTTTTTGAAAAACGTATAATCGGAGCTTGAGACCCTGACTCCTCTTTAACATGAGAGAGAAGGCGAGGTCAGACAACCCTCCTCTTTAGGCCATCCAGAGTAATAATGATATTTCCTTCGAATATTTATGGACCCCCTGATCCACACCATCAATCAAATATTTCTCTACTCAAATATCTCATATTTCACAATCAAATATCTCACACCAACCAAATATTTATGGATCCCACTGTCACTTTAATTAATATTTTATTTTCATTTAAATAAAATCATTTCACCACTTTAATTATTTTTATATATTATTTAAGTATTATATTTTTATTGAAATATAAAATTAGATAAAATTATTTCACCACTTCAAAAAATTATTTTTATTAAATAAAACCATTTCACCACTTCAAAAAAAAGTTGTGCGGATTCCATCCAATCATCAATTTATATTTCACATAATAATTAAATATAATTAATATTTAAAAAAAGTGAGAAAAAAATAAAAAGAAGCTCGGCCCAAGCTGAAAAGCCAGGGTCGAGCTCTTCACTCCTGCTCGACCCAAGCTCTTCACTATTTTAGTGAAGAGTTTGACCCTTGTGCTTGGTCGATAAAAAAAAAAAAATTGATCTAAACAAGAGCTCGACCTACCTCGACCAAAAAAAAAAAAGCTCGACCCAAAAAACAAGCGCGTCTCAATCACGCTGGCTTCAAGAAATTTTAAAAAAATAGTAATATCCAGTTACAAATTTGTAACCGGATATTGTTGTGGCACACAAATCAATGGTGTGCAGTGGTGAATATTTAGATGATATTTGGATGATATTGATTGGATTATATCCACCACTGTAGATGCCCTTAGTATAATATTTTATCAGCCTTATTTTTTTTTTCTAGTACATTTCTTTTAAAAATAATAATAATTTTTACTACAAAATTTGAGGACCATAAATAAGTTGTTATTATTGTAAATTTATTTTTTGTTATATTTTTATTCTTATATGATCACTTAAAATTTGTAATAATTTGTATTTAATAATAAAAATAGTCAATAAGGAAAAAAATTAAAATTTATGATTCCATATTTTTATTAAAAAAATCTAATGTTAAAATTTAAGTATATTTTTATGACAACATACTTATTGTTTTACTAAAAATTAAAAGTGATAGTATAAGTCAAATTTTTTGAACAGTATTACAACAGTTCATATGTTTTTTTTCTAAGATTACGGTTGTTTTTTTACCAAAAATTTATACTGAATTACATTCAATGTCATAAGGCTGGACTGGACTGCTTCCGCCTTCGATAAAAAAGAGTGCATGGTACGCTACTACGCTTGGAGGCTATGTACATGCTTTCGATCGGAAATTTATACTAAAACTTGGAAAATATATCGAAAAAATAGATTTATTTACAACTTTTTTGTTCTGCCGTTGATCACATTAAACTGGACGGACTGCAGCAGAGTCAACGACATGAAAACAGCTGGGGACCAATGAACTGATGCCGTGAGATAATCTTGAGGTGAGATAACGGTGGTGGTGGTGGTGGTGGTGGTGGCTGCTGCATTTTCCGGCATGAGGGGAGGCGTTTCTAGCTTTGACAAAGGGATGATCTAGAAGCATGTCGGCAGTAAATCTTGATCTTGGATCCTTAACAAAACACTTCTTGAGAAAATCTACGGCCTCTTTCGAAATCTTCTTAGTACTCGGGATCTCCGGAATCTGATCACTACAGCCGATCGTCATCATCACATCCACGGCAGTCGTCGGGTTGTCGAACTTCCAAGGCGATTTCCCAGTCAACATGAACAAGAGAGTGCATCCCAAAGACCAAACATCTGATTGAGGTACGTATGTTTGATTGGCAATCGACTCCGGTGCCGCATAAAGAACGGTGCCCCTGAATCCCCCGTCATCCTCATCATCGCCGCCACGCATGTTAATAGCACTTCCGAGATCTGCGAGCTTTGCAGTTTCTTCGCCAAAAGTGTTCACACTCGTTTTCTCGTCACCTCCTTTAACCATTAAGACGTTGTGTGGCTTAATATCGCAGTGCACGTACCCGAGTGCGTGCATATGAGAAAGAGCCATGAGAATCGATCTCGTGTGATTTTTGACAACAGGCTCCGGCAAACCTTTGCCGCCGCAAGATTTGATGACATCCGCCAAACAACCTCCGGATGCGTACTCGAGAAAAATATTGTATAGTTCCTGGCCATCTTCCAGGGTGGTTTCGTCCCCGAAACATCGGATGATGAAGGGACAGTTGTTGAACCGATCGAGCAGCTTCTTTTCTTTGAGAAGAGAGTTGGAGTGGGATGATTTAGAAGATTTGACAGCGACGATGGGTGGAATATTATTACCGAGGCAGCCATCTTGTTGGGTTGTGCCTTTAGAGACAAAGGCAAAACCCCCTCTGCCCAAAGTTTCTCCTCTAATCCAATGCATCTTAATTAATTCTTCGTTTCTTTGCAATCTTGAAAACAATGGAGGCTGCCCATGTACGTACGTATTTATATAGAATGGCCGACACGTACATATTAAAATTAGCGTAATCTGTAGTTATATCAAGATTTGGATTGGGTTCTAAAAGCTTCCTTATTTTACATTGGTGAATATATGTTTTCTTGGAAAATAGATTTTTTTTTAAAAAAAAAGTCTACTAGGAGATCCAATTTGCCTTCATTTAAAATTTATAACTTTCTAGCTTTTGCAAAATAAAATAAAATTGTTTTCAAAAACTTTATATATAAAAAAAATTCGGCCAAAACTTTAATATTTGAAAGGGGATAATACATTAGGTCATCCAGAATAAGGAGGATATTTTCTTTAAATATTTGTAGACCCCTAATCCACGTCATCAATCAAATATTTCTCTACTCAAATATCTCATATTTCACGATCAAATATCACACCAACCAAATATCTATGGGTCTCACTGTCACTTTATTTAATATTTTATTTGCATTTAAATAAAATCATTTCACCATTTTAATTACTTTTATCTATTATTTAGTATTATATTTTTATTGAAATATAAAATTTAAAAGTTTATAACGATTATTTTTGAATAAATAATTTGTAACAAAATAAAAATAAATAAAATTAAAAAATTTATAACGAACTATACAAAACTAATTTACCACAAAACAATATTTATAACTATTAATAATAAAAAATTACAAACCATAAAACAACGTTTATAATAATAATAATAATTGAAAATTAGTAACAGGAAGATACTAAAAAATATGACATGAAAACAGAAATTACAAATCACACATATAGTGAAATACACTAGGCGTTCACTCATCACGACGACATGTTCCCAAATGTGTTCAACCAAATCGTGACGAAGCTGATGATGCATATGACTATCATGTAACTCTGTATTTCTTCGAAGCTATTCGTCAAATTCTGTGGTTGAACCCTGATTGGCTATGAAATTATCTCGTTCTTCAAAATCCCACATTGATATTGCACGACCTTCGTCCTCAACAATCATGTTGTGTAAAATAATGCATGTATAGATGATTTCTTTGCATTTATCCATAAACCAATGTCTCCGTGGGCCTCTTATAATTGCCCAACGAGCTTGGAGAACCCCAAATGCCCGTTCAACATCTTTTTTTGCAGCATTTTGTCTTTCTTTGAATTGATCAGAGAAAAAAACGTTGTGCATATTCCATTCAATTGTCTATTTATATTTCACATAATAATTAAATAAATATTAAAAAAAAGTGAAAAAAATAAAAAGAAGTTAGTCGAGCTCTTCACCACCCAAGCTCTTCACAAATCACAAATCGAGGTCGAGCACCCAAGCTTTTCACTTTTAGTGAATTAAGAGCTCGACCCTTGACCCACCTTGTCCCAAAAAAAGATCTCGACCCAAAAAACAAGCGCGTCTCAATCACGCTGGCTTAAAGAAATTTTTTTAAAAAAATTGCAATACCCGGTTACAAATTTGTAAACGGATATTGTTGTGGCACACAAATCAATGGTGTGCAGTGGTAAATATTTAGATGGAGAGGATATTTGGATGACATAGCTTGGATTATATCCACTATTGTGATGTCCTTGTACATATGTCCATCCCTAAAATATGGCCTCTTGTCTTTTGTTTGTCTAAAGGCGTTGTTTCCATTCTTTTCATTTGCTTTTATTTGTTATTTTTCCAAACTAAGATTATTTTTTTTTTTTCACTCTTTGTACGTTTACATAAATTTCACATTTTCTATTTATACCTATTTCGTTCATTTCACAAATTTTCTCCTTCTTTTAACATTTATTAATCAATACTGACTTTTTTGAGTAATTGTTTTAGGAATCTATATAAGCATCTTTATTTTTTCACTTGCTTTTATTTATTATTTTTTCAAAACTAAGATTATAATTTTTTCACTCGTCGTACCTTACTATAAATTTTACCTTTTTATTTGTACCTATTTCGATTATTTCACACATTTTCTTCTTTTTTAAAAAAATTAATAATTAATATTGAATTTTTTTTTGAGAAACTGTTTTTATATTTTAGTAATCTATATAAGAATCATTCTTTTGTAGTGTATTTTGCGAATTATAACTTCTAAAACGTTTTCTACAAATATTCATAAAATTATTGAAATTATCCTTTTTACCTGATGATAATTTTTTTTACTAAGTTATTTTTAAATATATTTTATCATCAATTTTACTTATCGAGAGCATTATCAACTATTTTTATTTAGCTTCAAAAGTTGTCATGGAGACCAAAAGTATTACTCAGTGGTTAGTACTGCTCTTTTGATAATGATCACCGGTACTTATATTCTATTGTTTCGAATGTTGGAAGTGAAAATTGCGAATCAGGGAAAAAAAGTTCTCCAAATCAACCAAAATTAATCAGCCTTTTTAATTTCTTTTTTTAAATAAAAAAACCACTAGCTTATTAAAACCTGAATTTTTTTGCCAAAATAAAAGTACTCTTTTTTTTAAAAAAAAATCTTGAATCCACATTATACGAAATGACTCCTCAACTAAGTTAAAAGTTGGGTTGCTACAAAAACCAATTCTCAATGTATGCAATATCAAGAAAGAATTTGAATATCAAACACAAGTATGTAAATCACGTTGATCAGATAAACTATATCGAGAAAGTTCTATGTGAATAGCTCGTCTGATAAATTATTAGTAGAGGAAATAGATATCTGACCATTAGTTAAATGCTCACTTACTAATCCAACTCGGACAGTACCCCATTCGAACTATCAAAGACATTATGATGTGATGCTTTAACTAAAACTTAAAATACTATTTTAAACAAATTAAATGTTGGGTTTATGAGTTTAATTTAGATTTAGATAATCTATACTATTATATCAAGCAAAAAATCTTATACTAAAATAATTTGGTGTGGGTTCATGATACGTGATTGAATTTTAAGAAAATATTCTATCAACAAATTCAAATATTCACACATTATCTCTAATGAATTAACATTCAATTTTTATAATATAATATATATATATATAGACACAACACACACACACGCGATGCGCGCACATGTGCACTATTATTATTGTAGAATGCAGGTGATCACGGATTGACTGCGGACTACTTGGAGAAATATCATTTGGACTAAATCGATTTTCAAGCAAAAATTAAAGGAAGATATAACTTGTAGCTCGTGAATAAATAATGAAAATAATATTATTGCACCTTTTAAGATGCCCAATGAATAACATGTGCCTTTCATTGATATATTATATATCAATGAAATGCACAAGGTACATCAATTAAATGAAAAATAAAGAGAATCCCGAAAATGCAACGATAAAATCATTTCACACAACATACATGCGATTTGCTTTGTCTAATATATATTCAACATAGCTAGTTCATGTACAACGCGAAGAAGGACAACAGGGAGGCCCCGACAAAGGATCCAACGGCTGGTAAGGCAGCCATAGCACCGCTAGTTAACACGGACGGGGCTGGCGCCTCAGCCGCGGTGCTCACCACCGTGGCGGTGCACATGGAGGCAGCCGATGCCGCAATGACGGCAAAGCATGCAATCTTCTTCATGTCCATTTTCACTGGCGGTGGCTTCCGATCGATGTTGGAGAGAAACCTCAAAAGGAAGCCGAGCAAATATGTGTATATGTTGTTGAGTGTGAATGAAATTTCGTGGGGATTTGATGGATTTTTATAGGCTTTTTTTTTTTGCTTTTTGTGGTTCTACGTAGTTATAGTATAAAACAATTTATGAATGGATGATATTAATTAAGCTACCACATGCAATAAATACTTGCTATATATTTATTATTTATTTAACATTGGTTCATAATTTTTTGGGTGCTGTTTAAAAAAATTAACATTGGTCCGTATTTGTAGATTTTTTTTAATACTTGAAAACCATGAAAAATATCAATTTTTAAAATTATGTACCTATAAATTGCTGGTATATTGAATGGCTTAGATTTTACTCTATTTGTCGAAAGGTAGGAATTTTTGCTCTGGTCTATTTATTTATGTGGAATAATACGTTTTATTGTATATGTTACATGAAAATAAATCTTACAATATGACATAGACCTAAATGTTTTTGGATGTTCTCGGAATACACAAAACGTGTGTTAGATTTATGACATTTTTAACTTACGTCAGTTGTCAATTAGAGTCTAGATTAACATGTCACATATATATATGTGGTCCAAACGTATAAGATGACAAAATTATCCGCAATATAACTCATTGATGTATCACTTTTACATTTATTTTCTAAGTTTTGAAGTTGTCATAGCCTGTATGTTAAGTGAGTATTTGCATGGTTAATCACTCACTTAAAAATAATAAATTTTTTTTGTATCTTAAACTCTAAATCTGATTCTTCAAAAGTGATTCTCAGATTTTTTTTTGGACGCTCTTCCGTCCAATAGTTTTGTTTAACAAAATTACCCTTTACATTCATATTTACAATATATAATCAAGGCAAAAACTTGTGTGAGACAGTCTCTCGTATCATAATTTGTGATACAGATATTTTATTTGGGTAATTTATGAAAAATTATTATTTTTTATGCTAAATAAATTATTTTTTATTGTGAATATCGGTAGGATTGACTCGTCTCACAGATAAATATTCATGAGATCGTAGACCTACTCCACAATCAAACCATATGTTTTGCAAACACTCCAAAGTTATTTTTAATATTTTATTTAAAAAACTTGTATTAAAATCAGTTATTTACGAAACATCGTGCCCACAAAAAAATTTCAGTTTTTTCACTTTGATTTTTCAAACACTACTAAGTTTTGCCTTTTTCTCACTCATTTATAACACATAAATTTAATCATTTCTCTAAACGGATAATCATTTGGAAACACTCCCTAATGTTATTTTCATAAAACAAACACACGTTGAAGTAAAAACAATGATAAAAATCACCTCAATTACATTGTCCACGGCTGAAATTTAACAGGACTTTCGGAGTTTCAGACTAACTTTTGTTTATCAAATATTCTACTAACGGGTCTTTTTTAACGGAATAAATGTGCGCGATTAAATATTGGAATAGCCCATTTTTTTGGTCTACTTCAAATAAAAACTGAAAAAATTAAAAAAAAATCTGATAAAAACTAAGAAATTCTATAAACAAATTCTGTAGATGTAATTTTCTACTTCAAAAATCAAATTTATGTTTAAAAAATATATATCTATAAAAACATAGGAAATGAAGATAATGTTTTAACATAAATTATTGAACCTCATACAGATAAGATAAAATATATCCTGATGAAATGAAAGATTGATAGAGCTGGATTTGATCAGATTGAATCTCGATAAACAGGATAGAATGTCTTGATTTTGGTTAACAATACTTAAAAAATTAGACCATTACACAAAAGTTACTTGTCACATAAATTTAAACTTAATAATATAGTACAACATAGAAAAAAAACAAAATTTCATACTCCGAAAATATAAAATATTTTTTTTTAAAATCTTAGTATTATAGATCATTCGCCTCGCCGCGCCTCGCCCTATTTTATTTTCCCATCATAAGCAGAAGTTTACACAGTTTTCGGCCTTCAAAAGGTAACACGATGTCAGCCAAGTTCGACTCATGTTAACGATACCGTTATAACTAATTAATGAAATGGAGACAAATTTGGGGTTAATGATAAAGACATAAATATGACATTTGATTTGATTTATGACGATAAATATAATTGATAGACATAACATGGTTACGGCTATATGACATGACAATTTATAGTAATAATTAATAATAAAACATAAAATAAGAGAGAACACAAACTCATATGTCACGTGAATGGAAAATATCATAAATAAAAACAAAATTATCTGTAAATTAAACAAAGACATGTCGAATTTCAACTTATTCGGAATATCTGCAAATCTAATTTAGCAACATTATTATTCAATAAACACTCTTCAACGTACAAACTTTTTCCATTAAATTATGAGTTCATAGCAAATCATTTCATTTACAACTCTAAATACAAAGAAATATACAAATAAAGAACACAAATCAAGATGCCAACAAAAAGAAAAACTAATTAATAATTATTTTTATGAGAAATAAGACTTTCCACAAAATAAAATAAAATCATAACAATCCTTTTAAGAATCAAATGAAATCAAATCACATAGATGAAGAGTACTGATCCCCTCCTTGCTCAATCTCAGATGCGGATTCGTCTTCGTCTTCAAGCTGCTCAAGCTCAAGCTCGACCCCCAGACCCCCATGCCCTCTCCCAAACGCCTTGATATGATCTTTTAAAGACCTTTTGTGCTTAAAATCAGAGCCACAAATACAGTACCAAATCTTGCCACAGTTCTTCTCATGTGTCCTCCAATCACCTTTGACCGCGAATGGTTTCCCACACTTTCTGCACGTGAAGGGTTTGGTTCCATGTTTCCTCTTGTAATGTGTTTGAAGAGTTCTGAAATCTTTGAGTGGCTTGGCTGTTGGGTTATCGATGTTGTGCTTGCAATCCGGCGCGCAGCAGTAGCACGGTAATCTTAGCATGGCCGTGGGCTGTGTGCCTCGTAGCGATTCAGGTCCTTTTCTGTATTGTGATCCATGCCCCCACATATGCATCTGAAAATCATGGATGTGCACGTTTGTGAGGTGACAAGCCATTAAACCTAATACGAAAGCGTAACTAAAATAGACGAGTACCTTGATATATATATATATATATTAAATCCCATAAATATAACAGACGCATATCCATAAAAAATTAAATCACGAGCTTTGACCGATTCTAAATGACGTCCCCATCGACAGACCATCGTCATTCCTCATACATGATACAACGGCGACTGCTGGGTAGACCAGGCGGCGGCAGCATATGGCGGAGTGAAAGCAGTAATTAATACCCAACCAACTAGTGTAGTGGTCAATGCAATTTGCAAAGATTTATACTAGGGTAAAATAATTCAAATTTTGATTTACCGAATAATATGTAGCACGAAGGGTATGGACACACAAACTTTACAATTTGCATGTACTGTATTCAACAACAGACAAATGAAACATTCGTCGTGTTACGTACTGTATTATGTGCAGTGCCCGGAGTAACAGATATATGAAAAGAAAAAAACATCTGATTGAGTTTCTGTTCCCATTTTGACTACATGCATTTGACTCAAGTGACTTTCCAAGGAATTTGCAGCATCTCACTCAACATAAAAAAGTTTTTATGTAAATTTTCTCAAAAATAATAGTTCTCATAAAATAATTAAGAAGTTCTTCTTAATAAACTGGATCTGGTTATCGTGTCGATTTATAAACAATCCTTAGTTTTCTTTTAGCAAAATTATTCTAAATGAACTGATTATTTTATTGTTATTATCAACAAAAGTCTACAGTTTCACTTCGAATTAATCTGAATTCGATCTAATTTTCTTTCCTTACAGTGGGTCTATAAATAGCACTAAAAAGTTCATAATCAGAATAATTTAGTGAAGACCATAAATAGTAAGTGCCCTTTATTATATACAGTCTTTCAGATTTAACCATAAAAACATATTTGATGAGATGTCATGAAGACTGATGAGGCACATAAAAGATTTCCAATCCAAGGAAGAAAATAAAATGGATAGAGCTAGGTATTCAGTTTCAAAGAGTGGAAGTTATTTAAAAAATAAAAGTTTCGTAATGGTTAGTAATTATATTATATTCACAAAATTAAGCATGATTAATTAAATAGTTTCACGTATTTTTACCGTGAGACGAGTAACCTACCAATGTTTAGGATAATAATTAGTATTTTTGACATAAAAATAATATTTTTTGATAGGTGACCAATTAAGAAATTGTCTCATAAAATTTACCCGTGATACAATTTCACAATTTTTTTATGTGAATTAATTTCCATATCTAGCTGACCAGAGAAGCCGATTTACCATTTACATGTTCAATCACTTGAAGACTAGTACATGCGGTGATATAAATGCCAAATTTCAGAGAAATTAATTTTTATATATAGCTAGGTACAATAAGCAAAAACAGAGGACCAATAATAAATTTCATTTAAAAGTCATAACTAGGAAGATGCTACAAGAAGGAATACTTGTCAAATCAAGAAGAAATTGAAGAAGAAACACCATTGCATTAAAAAAAATAAATTCTTGGTAAAAATTAAAATGGGGAATAATTAATTAAGAACAAGCGCTAAATCAAAACCTTGTCTTATTTTCAAAATAAAAGTAAAACAAATTCGTGGATTATATTGTGAAAAAGGTTGTGATTAAACCTTAGTACTCTAGCTAGGGTTCATCGGAAAGAATATTACCTGCAGATTATTGTATCTGTTAAAAGTCTTGGGACAAAGGTGACAAGAAAACTGAGTCGGGCCGATAAGAATCTGTGAAGGCGTGGGAATCCAATACTGGCCCATGTTTAACCTGTTTAAAGGCAACCCCGAGAGTATATCCACGCCATCCTTATCCATGATTTCGCCATAGCCCACCTCGGAGCTAGGGCTCGGGAGCCCTATATGCAAGGCTACAGTTACATCTTCACAGAAATTAGGATCTTTTTCTTGATTTTTCTGGCAGTTTAGCGCATAATCAGACGAGGGTTCCGTATATGAATATTCTTGGCTGAGGCTGAGTGTATTGAGGAGGGGAAGAGCTTCTCTTGGAGGAGACGAAGAGTGCGGGTAATAGTGATGATGAGCGGTGTGAGTGGATGAAGAATGGAGAGGAATGAAGTTGAAGCACTGTGCTGTGAAATTATTGTAGGGTTCTGCCATGATTGACGAAGAATATTGGAGGAGAAGGGATCGGAATATTGTGGAAGAAGTGCGAGTGGAGTGCGAGTTCGAGTTGAATGATTGAATTGTTGTGTAGCCTACTACTGTTATATAAGATTAGCTGACACAGCTTGTGGTGGCTTTGTGCCCATGTGGATTGGTCAAACCATTTAACAAAACTCATGGTATATTCTCCATCTCCACTAGTGTTTAACTTGTAAACTACACTTTTTAACTAGTCCATATTTAACTTTATCCGTTTGACTTGAGTTATACTAAGAATTACAGGGCTGGGTAGATACTGTCTATATGAATAGTGTCTTTATCCACTCAACATATAACATGTGTGTTGAATGATAAATAATGGTCGCTCATACATATATATCCACTCAACACATGAAACATGTGAGTGACCATGATTTATCCACTAGATAAAGGCATGAACATGTCATCACATATTCACACAAGTCAACCGGTGTCTATGACCGTATTTAAAAAGCCAAACTCATTACTCAACTTTTTAAATCAAAGTTTAGCTACACCCCGTGCAATAAATAATATACATACAAATAATCCTTCAAGAATCAAACTATTGTATTATGAAACCATGGCTAGTGATGAAAGGCAAAAAAACAAAATAAAAATCCATCTTGAGGTATCAAATTAATATTGTATAATGTAACAAAAAGAGTACGTATTTTAAAAAATCTGTATTTGATGATTCGGATGTGATTATTATGACACTCCATATTTAACTATAGTATTAAATATTGAATGAATATTCGATGAAATTTCAGTATTTTTGGAGGAAATATGATGCTAAGTATATATAAATTGTGGGTGTACAGCGGAAAACACCTTAAAATAGGAAGATTGTGCGAATATGTAAAAACAACATAATTTTTCATGAGTGCCTTTATTATTTAAAGAGTATATGTGAGACGGGTCAACCCTATCGATATTCACAATAAAAAGTAATACTATTAGCATAAAAAAATAATATTTTTTCATGTATGGCCAAATAAGAGATCTGTCTCACAAAATACGACATGTGAGACCGTCTCACACAAGTTTTTACCTTATTTAAATTTATGATGCATTAATCAATGTGTGTGTGTGTCTATATATATAGAGTAGGTCTTTTGTGAGACGGTCTCACGAATCTTTATCTGTGAGACGGATCAACCTACCAATATTCACAATAAAAAGTAATATTCTTAGCATAATAAGTATACTTTTTTCGTGAATGATCCAAATAAAAGATCTGTCTCACAAAATACGACCCGTGAGACCGTCTCACACAAGTTTATATATATATATATATATATAGACACACACATTTAAAGGCATGTACTAATATAACAAACTGACCATGGGAGTTGTAACATTTTATATACAAGATGACAACCTATGGAAATTTTATGTATAGCATGTCCGGCGCTTTTTAGAACATTGTATATAATAAACTGACCATGAGAGTTGTAATGTTAAATAAAAAAAATGATAACCTATGAAAATTTTATGTATTATGGATTATAATTGATATTATTAATTTTACTCTTATAACTATGTTTCAACAACGAGCTTTAGTAATGGTCGAAGTGTTCAAAAATATTACTTCTCACACGATTAAATAATAAAAATGCAATTAAAATTTATTTACATCACAAAAACTTCGGATAATTCATTTTTTAAATACTCATAGCACAGATAAGTATATGCTACCTTTTCACCTGTTTGTAACCTAAAATTGGCAAAAATAAAAAGAAAAATATATCAATATTTAATAATCTTATTATTAGTTACCCATCCCGCCCGATTTTTAGATCCATCTTTGTGCAAAGCTGCTTCCAACTTCTTTAAATAAACTGGTCCGAAGGTGGCAACTGTGGGTACGGACTTCGAGCATTGTTCAAAAAAAATTTAGGCTACTTCATGATCACAAAATATGGTGATGATCACACCTACATGTCTACCCAAGTCGGTATAGATCACCACAACCTTGACGTAAACATGATAGCCAGTACACTTTTGGAAATCGTGTGTTGTGATCCTGCATATATATATATATATATATATATATAAAACAAAAACCAGACATATATAACACATCAATATTTCTTAATACAAGATTTAAAATAAGTATTTCACGAGACATGTCCACAAATTAAGGTAGATGGATCCAAATATAGGTTAGTAATTGAGGCAACTTTCTAAAATAATAATAATATATATGCATTCTGAATGAAATACTTTAATTTTGTGCGTCATTTCTCCTAACAGGAACATATGGTAATGCATGGGGCCTGCAAAAAAGGGCATAAATACAATAATATTTGGTTGTGTCTGCTTTGTTTGAGACTTGAGGTGGGCAGGCAAAACAAATTATGATAACCAAATTTATATTATTAAAATATAAGTGAGACATTTTTGGGTCGTATGATGATTTTCTTGACGGGATAACATTATGTTAACCACAAACACAGTTTCTTTGCAGATATTATTTTGTACATAGTTTCTTTGCATATATATATATATATATATATATATATATATATATATAAAATATATGACACAGGCTTTTTTTTAAATATTATAAATTAAAAAAATCATTATAAAAATGTTGCAAAATGAAAATGTATACAAAACTAGTACAATCCGCATTTCACTGCACCAGATTCATACTTATTTTTTTAAAAAAATAAAAAAATAAAAAAAAGAAGAAGAAAAAAGAAGTGGGGCACCATTTCATGTTTTCGTCACTTTAAATAGAAATGCCCCTCTTTCAAACAGCGTGTATTCCCTTTTCAATTCATCTACCGAAAATATTTGTTCCTCGTAATTACGTGTTTTCTCGCATTCTTCCGATTCATATGCGCAAAATCCATTTTTTCTACTTCGACATTGTATTAATATTATTTGTTGATTTCGTCATCCTTTTCATTTGAAGATATATGAAGATATAATGTTTAATTTCGTTGATAATTTTATAATTATATATTAAGAAGTAATATTTTTTTTGTGTAATATTTTTGATAATACATGTCAGAGACGGATGTATTCTAGGACTGTACTGGGCTGTAGCCCAGCCCACTTTTTTAATAATTTAGCGACGGTTTTTCAAAAACCGTCGCTAATATTTGCGACGGTTTTAGTAAAACCGCCGCCGATGTGGATCGGTGACGGTTTTAATTACACCGTCGCTACTAGTGACGGTTTATTCAAACATTCGCTAATAACAGTCGCTATTAGCGACTGTTTTTTGAAAAACCGTTGCTAATAGCGACGGTTGTTTCAAAAACCGTCGTACATCAATGTCTTAGTACAATCAAGTCCCGTCCATTTACAAGGATGAGACCAAATTCATCCCATATCCTCTGATCCGCCCCACCTCATTTCTACAAAATTTCTCTCCCAAGTCCCAAGCCCTTTAGCGACAGAATAGAATTGCGGACTCCCGAAGAAATCGAATTGCTCATCGGCAAGGCAACAATTCAGGTAAGAATCGGCTATGCATTTTTTATTTTGTTTTTTATAGCTTCTCTGTGTGTGATTTGTGGTTTCTTGATTGTTTGTTATTGAGTTGTTGATTGACTATTACTTGTTTATTTGTTTAATAATTATTTTATTCTTGTTTAGGATTATAAATTGAACTATTTCAAAATGCAATATCAATCTGCTGCAAAGAAAGGAAAAACATTGATATCCTCTTTCTTTAAGAAGAGAGATCGTCAAGCTAGTGAAGATACTTCAATTCCTACGGTCCTTACAATGCAACATCAATCCAGTGAAAGTCTTCTATTTCCCAATATCCAAATTCCTTCATGTTCCTCTCCTAGAGACGATCATCAGTCTTCGTCTACTTTTATTGAACGAGATCCGGGAAAAAGAAAACAGATATGTGAATATCATGTTAATATACGAGATGAGATAAGACGTTCATATCTAAATATGGGGCCTTATCAACCAGATATGTTGGAGTATCCAGGTACAAAATTTCGGAGCCAGAATCGTCGTTTTCAGAAAAAAATGGTTTCAGAAATTTTATTGGTTGGAGTATTCGCCTTCAACAAATAAGGCATATTGTTTCTATTGTTTTCTTTTCCTGAATGATGTTAATTCATTTAATATCTCGGCATTGGTCAATGAAGGATTTGACAATTGGAAAAGGGTAGACCAAGGAAAAACATGTGCTTTTCTTGCCCATATTAGTTCTGCAGCTTCTTCACCTCATACTATGTGTGAGAGAAGGGCTGAAAATTTGATGAGGCCCTCACAACATATTGATAAAGTGATGCATACACAATCTAAAGAGGAAAAAGAGAAAAATCGTCTGCGTTTGAGCACCTCAATTGTAGATGTTCGTTGGCTAGCACTTCAAGGTTGTGCTTTTAGAGGTAACGATGAATCTCTATCTTCATCTAATCGTGGAAATTTTCTTGAATTGGTGAAGGCTTTTGCAAAAATGAATATAGAAATTGATGAAGTTGTGCTTGAGAATGCTCCAAAAAATGCCCAATATATCGCTCCAGAAATTCAGAAAGAGATTTTACATATTATGGCCAATAGAGTACGACAGATGGTTCGTGAAGAAGTTGGAGATAAATACTTCTGTATTCTTGTTGATGAAGCCCGAGATATATCTAAACGAGAGCAAATGGCCATTATATTGAGGTTTGTGAACAATCATGGGATTTTGACAGAAAGATTTTTTGCCATCAAAAGTGTTAGTGACACTACCTCAATGAATTTGAAAAATGAGATATCAAATGTTCTTGTTCATCATGATCTCCATGTTAAGAAAATCAGAGGCCAAGGATATGATGGTGCTAGCAATATGCGTGGAGCGTGGAATGGACTTCAAGCATTATTTCTCAAAGATTGTCCCTATGCATACTATGTCCACTGTTTTGCTCATCGTTTACAACTGACATTGGTTTCTGCAGCTAAGGATGTTAGTGTTATTTGAGAATTCTTTTCTCATTTGGACAATATTGTTAATATTGTCACTTCTTCTACTAAGCACATTGCTGAATTACATACTGCACAAAGAAATGAAATTGAGTATATGTTGTCAATTGGAGAACGTGATTCTGGAAGTGGTGCAAACCAGATTGATAATTTGCAACGATCAGGAGCTACTCGTTGGAGTTCTCACTATGATTCGGTAAAAAGCTTGATAGGTATGTACACTGCAACTTGCAAAGTTTTTGAAGTTCTCAGTGATTATTCTCCAAATGAAAGAGTTAAGGCTGAAGTTCGGGGGATTTACAGAAACATGGCAAACTTTGAATTTGTGTTTATTTTGCACTTAATGCATAAAATTATGAGAACAACAGATACTCTTTGTCAAATTCTTCAAAGAAAATCTCAAGACATTTTGACTGCTATCACGTTTGTCACTACTACCAAAACTTGCCTTCAAGAATTTAGAGAATGTGGGTGGAATGAATTTCTTCAGGAAGTTAAAGTTTTTTGCTCAAGAAATGAAATTGATGTACCAGACCTTATTTGTCTATATAAGATTGGACGTTCCTGTCGGCAAACTACAATAGAACATCATTACCACTTTGATGTTTTTAATGCAGCAATAGATTTCATTTTGATGGAGTTAAATACTCGGTTCAATGAGTCATCGGTGGAACTTCTTTCTCTTAGTACAACTTTAGATCCTAAAAATTCATTTGACTCTTTTAACAGTGATGATATTTGCAAGCTTGCGAATAAGTTTTATCCTGGAGATTTCACAGATCAAGAAATTGTTGCTTTGGAGTATGAATTGATACATTATAAACTTGATGTGATGCAGAATTTAAAGGTTTCTACACTTGTTGAGTTGTGTCATCAATTGACCGAGAGTGGACGGTCAAGTTTTTATGTTATGTTGACTAGATTGATTCATCTTGTTTTGACATTACCTGTGTCTACTGCCACTACTGAGCGGGCTTTTTCAGCAATGAAGCATGTGAAGACGGCACTTCGCAATAAAATGGAGGATGACTTTCTTGCCGATTGTTTGACACTCTATATTGAACGAGATTTAGCTAAACATATTGATTTAATTCTATTATTGATGAATTTTATGTTTTAAAATCTCTTAGGGCACAACTTCGTTGACTGATATAATGTAAATTTTTTTTAATAATATATAACTTATCATATTGACTTCAAGTCCCCCCAACTTTTATTCCCGGATCCGTCCCTGATACTTGTCATTTATTTCAGATATGAGCACCGTCCGTTGATATTATTACAAGTTCCGCATAATTACGTCTGAGAAGGTAATTAAAGTAATTTTTTAAATATTTTGTTTATATTATTTATATTATATTAAAGTAATTATAATTTTGTTCACTAACATTATATGATTAAGTATAATTTAGTTAAATAGTATATTTTTAATATTAATCGCGATATTAAAAAATAGTTGAAATATTAAAAAAATAATAAATATGATATTGTGATTTTTGAAATATTTCAAGGTTAGTATTTTTAATATAATTAGCTTAATTTAATATAAAAATGAATTAATAATATTGTACTTAATACTAATGAAATTATAAAGTATTTTGTTACGTTTTTTAAAAAAATTAAAAATTTATATATGAAATAGTGTTTAGTTACTCTATAACTTTGGTCACTTTAATATAATTTATATAATATTATAAAGATGTTTATGTTAATGCAAAGTAATATAAGAAAAAAAGTTTAATATAAATAAATTATATTAATTTTTATTGTCAAATTAATTTGTGTGGTTATATACAAAACAATTTTGAAAAATATGTAATAAAATTGCACCGAGTATTTGGCGAATTCACCAGTATTAAAGGTAATTTCACAGATATGGATACTGTCAGGGTCTTATTTTACGTAGGTGGATATGTCATTATTGAAAATGGTAGGGTTGGATATAGTATCCCCGCGACCAGGCCCATTAAAATCCCTCGCTCTACTACATTTTCTCAAATGGTGAATTATGTGCATCGCAAGCTGGAGATCGACCCAACAAAATTCTGCATCAAATTGTCTACGAAATATTGTTATAGCTCGTTGTCTCGTTACATTGAAGAGTATGTCTATATCACAGATGATGATAATCTACAATTTATGTTTGAGTTGCCGACACTGGATTGCATGTACTTGTATGTTGATTCATCGCTAGTGTTACAGAACGTAAGTGATTACGATTTTGATGCAGTCATGCTAGTAATAACGCAAGGTTTGGGAACATTAGGTTTGAATGAAGCGGGACCTTCTATGTATCACGTCAATGAACAGTCAGCTCAGACCTACTCTGGGATTGACACTGGTCCTTGAGATCACCATATCACGACTCACACTGAAGAAGACTATGCATGGAGGATGAATAGAAAACAAGAATTGGATTTTACCTCAGGGGGTTGGGATCATCATATCACGGTTCCATCAGGAGTTGATGTTGCATGGGGTTCTAGTAGAACAGACCAATTGGATTTAAATTCATGGGCTCCTAAAGAAAATACCAAAAATGTCAGACATTTTGATAGTTCTGCTGAGGCTGCAAATATTCCCGCCCTAATTACAGAACACATGGATGAGCAAGATGATTTATTTGGGGACAGTTCGCATCATGTCATGAATAGCGATGATGATTTTTATGCTACATCAAGTGACGGAGAAGATGATCATCATGTTGAGAATGCAAATGAAGGAACATCGGCGCGTGTGTTAATGTCTGAAGCAACAATGACAGAGAACATTTTTATTACACCAGAGCAACATTTACGTGAAATTCCCCGATTTTTCAATGAAGTCTACGACGAACAAATTCCAGATTCATATGGTATTCCTTTTTCTTCCCGAACAAACTTTCACAATCCTGAAAGGCCAGAGCTCGGTGTAAAAATGGTTTTTAAGAGCAAAGGTGATTTAATAGCTTCAGTGAAGGATTTTTTGTTTGGGTTTTGAGACGTGAATATATCGTTGCCCAAAGTTCTCCCGACAATTTGGAAGGTCAAATGCAAGAACTGGTCCGAAGGTGGCAACTGTGGGTACGGACTTCGAGAATCGTTCAAAAAAAATTTAGGCTACTTCATGATCACAAAATATGGTGATGATCACACCTACATGTCTACCCAAGTCGGTATAGATCACCACAACCTTGACGTAAACATGATAGCCAGTACACTTTTGGGAATCGTGTGTTGTGATCCTGCATACGAGATCAAATATGTGCGAGAAAGTATTAAAGGAAAATATGGGTATGATATATCGTATGATAAGGCATGACAGAGTTTGAAACGCGCGGTGGAGGTAATCTATGGCACATGGAAAAGCTCTATAACTTTGTTTTCTAAATATATGGGAGCTTTGTCGAAGTACAATCCAGGAACTATTGTAGAATGGAAGCATCTTCGACCGTATGACCATCCACATAAAATTTTGAACTTTGTGTTTTGGGCCATCAAACCATGTGTAGATAGTTTTCGACATTGTCGCAACATAATCAGCGTAGTCGGTACCCATATGTACACCAAATATAAGCACAAACTACTCATAGCAGTAACTTTGGATGCCAATAACCAGGTTTTGCCGCTAGCATTTGCGCTTGTTGATGAAGAGAATTATGAGTCTTGGCATTGGTTCCTCGCTAATGTTGCACGATATGTTACCAGAGGGTGTAATGGTGTGTGCCTTATATCTGATAGACATGCGGGTATAACAAGTGCAGTGCAAGATCTCCCTGATTTCAAGCCTCCTCGTTGTGTTCATCGTTTTTGTTTGAGGCTTGTTTGCTCTAATTTCAACAGTAAGTTCAAAAACATTCACTTGAAAGACTTATGTTGGGAAGCAGGGATACAACACCAAGTAGCAAAATTTAATGCGACAATGGAGTCAATTAGAACAAATAATGCAGCAGCTTTAATCTATTTGTCAAACATTCCAAAAGAAAAATGGTCATTGGCTCATGATGAGGGATGGAGACGAGGGATAATGACGACGAACATGTCTGAGTGTATTAATGTTGTATTGAAAGGGGTTCGACGTCTTCCAATAACTGCAATAGTGGAGCTGACATTACAGTGTTGCGTGCAATACTTCATTCAACGGCGAGCACGATTAATGAGAAGGTGCGCACCTCATTTAAAGAAGGATCCGTGACTTTGTCTTGGATTATTAGAATCCGTGATTGTTAATTTTTTAAAGAAATTTAATTGAATCCGGGAATCTGATCCTCGGATTGTAATATTTTTATAACACTCCAAATTTTGTTATATTTTAATATATACTTTTTAAAATAATATTATTTTTAAAATAAACCCTATGACACACATAAAAGTCCGTCGGTCATTTTTTAGTTTTCTTTATATCAATATATATATCAAAATTGAACTCTCACCCCGTTGTAGAAAAAATAATATATTACATCATTAATTAGGATTAATTATAATGTTGAAAAATTTGATTGATCGAGTAATAAAATGATCGATGGAGCTGAATTTGTTTGATTATTTTAAATAAATCAATTGTTTTTATTTAAAATCAAATTATATCAAACAAAAGTAGAAAACAACCCAGTCTTTGTATGCTTTCATTTAATTCGATTTAGTTAATTTATGCAAGTTTGAGATGCTTAAAAATTTTATAGGTTCGTTCTTCTCTGAGTATTATTATTACTAGTGTTAGTATTATTATTAGCAGTCTCTGGAGCCAATTTGACTCATTTTACCCATTAATTTTGTTTTCCTAAGAGTTTCAATGGATTCACTTTTAGTCAATATTTTTTTTCCTTTAATAAAATATATATTTGATAAGATCGATAGTACAATCGATTCAAAAATAATTATTTTTATATAGAAATTGGTTTAAAAATTTATATAATATAAGGATGGACATGTCTTTTCATTCTATAATAATAATAATAATAATAATTAATAAATAACAGATCTATTGTGAGATGATCTCACGAATCATTATCTGTGAGACAGATCAACCCTACTAATATTCACAATAAAAATTAATACTCTTAGAATAAAAAGTAATAATTTTTCATGGACGATCAAAATAAAAGATCTGTATCACAAAATACGATCCGTGAGACCGTCTCACACAAGTTTTTGTCATTAATAAATATGTGTATTGTGGAGAGAGAGACGGGACAGCTGTTGACAATTGATGATGAACATGATAATTACAATCCACTGTTGAGCTACGAGCATGACGTCATCCAAAACTTTATTGCCATTTGCCGCTGCTTCGCATGACAGTGACTCCACGGTTTTTTTTTTTTCTCACAATATTTAAATATACTTTTCGTCTCAATTATATAATATATATCTATTTTTTTAATAATTAATAGTTTTTTTTACTAATATATCTGTATTTAATGTATATAATTATATTCAATTTTCATTCCCCAATATCATTAAATAAAGTTGTGTTAAGAATTTTACATGTGTAAAACGGATTAAGACGAAACAAATATATATATATATATATATATATATATATATGTCAAGACAAAAACTCGTGTGAGACGGTCTCACTGTTCGTATTTTGTGAGACGGATCTCTTATTTGGGTCATCCATGAAAAATTATTATTTTTTATGCTAAAAGTATTATTTTTTATTGTGAATATCAGTAGGATTGACCCGTTTCACAGATAATGATTCGTGAGACCGTCTCACAAGAGACATAGTCATAAATAAAACCCGAGTCGTTTAACCATACTCAATATTTCACAAGAAAGACATTACTGTTTAATTCTTGATTGATCAGCCAAAAGTTTGTATTTGTCCTATAATAATTTTGGGCCTTGCCCGTTTATATAAGTATTCTCTACCTCACCTATATCTACTTGTGTATTTGTCAAACTGGACCTTTTTCCATTGGCAATACATCAATAAACCTAGTCTGATACAATGTCATGTCTTTAAATTTCTCCTGTGAATTTAATGTGATGTAAAAAGACATGTATGGGTATATAATTGATATAAAAGACAATCATAAAACTTTAGACATCAGATTAGTCCCCTCACGCATTCTGATAGAAATGACTGAAATTCCGGAAGACAAAAGAGGCAGCATAAGTATTATATTTCTGCACCAAAAACAATGACATACGAGACGGTCCAGACCACAGAATCTGACTCCATTTTTGGTCCATTCCTTTTAAACTGTAGTTATAGTTATTGCCTTCTTTAGACAATGTATAAAGGAAATTTATTGTGAAAGCAACAGTTGTCGTTCGTGGCTCCCAAATTCTGCTTTTATGGTGAACGGATGAATTAAATGAAGATTACCCTTTTTGTAAAAATTTCATATACACTAACTAGCTAAATATGGTGAAATTAAATATATACTTGTAACCGCACATAAGTTGCAGAGTGGGTCGCCAAAAATAAAGAAAGAAATACTGACTTGGACAAGGATGTTTCAAAGCCTGTCATTATTGCATGCAAGTTTTATTTTTTCTCTAGCTTTTAAATGAAAGAATAAAACAAGGACAGTCTGAGAGGGAAAAAAAAACAGTCTTTTCCGACTATACGTATTTTATATGTGTATTTTATCAATCGATTTGTCTCCAAATTCTCAGAGTTTTTATTCTCATATGGACACAGAAAGGTACCTCTAAAGTGAAACATGTGATGTGATGCGTCTACGCAGAAAACAACGTCAGTGAAGACTGCAGTCTCACCTCAATTCCATTCAAACCATTCGGGAGGCATGGAAATAGACTTCTCAATGAGCACGAATGCAGTTTCGAAAAGGACACCTCGAGATAGGGGCACGGCCACACTCTAAATTTTTACATTATACACACACACACGCGCGAAAATACACACGATAGGCCCCACAGCCCACGAGCATGGGCGATAAGTGGATTCGAAGCCACTGGGTAAATATTATATACAAAGGTCGGATGAAAGATTATACAGTTGTAACCGCATCCAAATTCACCAAGAGGAGAAAAAGATTGTATATTATTAATCAGATGAAAAGACTGTGAAATTATATCATATGCATAATTAACTGCAGAATTGATTATTGATAATATATATATATATATATATATATATATATATGGAGAATAAACCATGCGTTTCTTCTATATATCCCAGCTAAGTGCTAAGTGTAGTTGAATGAATATTTTTGGTAAGTAGCCGACAAGCCAAGTGAAAGGTGAAACCAGACAAAAGTAAGAGCATGGCGAAGGGAGACAATTAATTCGGGCAATATGCGTCACTTCCCTAATCGCCTAGTGTCAACCTGCATAGCTATCTATCTATATGCATTTATTGTGAAACATGCCCCAAGTTAGGCCACGCCTCGCTTCCCAACAGAGCTTCCATTTATCGATTCCACGAGCAGCTATTATTAATAATATCATGATTTTAAAAAAAAATTGTACAAGATCTAATGTTAGACAATAATGCTAGCGTTAGGAGATGTTTGCTATATGATCCACTGCTACCGTGGAAGTGTCGCCAAAGTTTGGTAGCGTGGCGTAATGTTTGGTGTTAGTTTTAAGATTTTATAAAAAAAAAGTAATTAGGAAACATTTTGACAAAAACTTGTGTGAGACGGTCTCATGGGTCATATTTTGTGAGACAAATCTATTATTTGGGTCATCTATAAAAAAAATATTACGTTTTATGCTAAAAGTATTACTTTTTATTCTGAATATCGGTAGGATTGAGCCGTCTCGCAGATAAAGATTCGTGAGACCGTCTCACAAGAGACCTATTCAATATTTTTATCGGGAAATCTTAAAAGCGGATTATATATATTTTCATAAGTGGGAGTACATTAATGCAAAAATTATATTTAGTTAGTTAATCTGACCCAAAATCGAAATAGTTAAGTCCGACTCGGCGGATTGACCACTGGTTGAATCTCAGTAAGCTTGTTTTTGTTAATTTCTTGATTTATTTTTTGTTTTTATAGTTATTGATTTAATGTAGGAGAAAGAAATTATCGCGTTGCATTATTTTAAAGCGTTCTAAAATTTATTTTTTGTTGAAATATTCGAAAATATTATATTTATTTATTTTTAAAAGAACCCACCCTCAGGGAAAAGTCCCCTCCAGTAGCCAGATCAGGGTCAATCACGATAGGATTTCACAAATTGTGCTTACTCGAGCAGAACCGTGCTTCCACGTTTGTTGATCTTCACTGATAGCCCGGGGCTCATTTTACGAGCCCCGTTCCATTGGGCCAGGCTCAATCTTGACTCATTGGCATCATCAGCCTATTTCCTATATCCAAAGAGACTTGTAGCCCAAACAATGTGTCCAAGCCTTCTTTGCTCACAGAAATTGATAACAAAGCCTAAAAGTGAAAATACTTCAATTACAAATGAGCATGAAAATTGATTCCAACTGCTTAAGCTTCAGAACAGCAAGCCATGCTCCCGAGCAGAATCAGCAAGGGCCTCAATCCGCCCATGGTAGGGGTAACCACCCCGGTCAAAGGCTACCTTTGTTATTCCTTTTTCAAGACAAGATTTTGCTATAACTTCACCAATTTTTTTGGCAATTTCCTGACATCCCAAACCTTAATGTTAGTGCTTGTATCTTAAGTTAAAAAAAAATGTCATGATAAGGGATAAAACGAATGTAACCAGTGAAGAATGAACCCTGCTTAGAGTAAATATCATGCTCAGAGCCCACCAGATAGTTGCACACAAGGGTTCACGACTCCTGAATCGCCATTTCAGTTCAATAGCTAAAGCTAATTATTTGATCATACATTGACAAGGTGCATCATAAGGACACATTTGCTAGAGCAAGATACTTAAGCTTTTTCTATGTAATTCTCTAGCCATGGTTCCCTTGAACGTTTTTTCCATTTATTTCACTATGGGAGTAATGTCCTTAAGTTGTGTTCTCATATGCAAGTCACTGGCATCAAAATTTAAGAAATATTTACAAGTTGGATAACGATGGAATGAGGAAAGACAGTAATTTGCTAGCCAATGGAACTCTTGAACGGCAATAAATTTCTAAAATCCTTAATTAGATTAGAACATTATAAATATGCAGTGAACATATTTAGCAACACAGCTACTTTATTTTCTGATATGTGGAATTCACTTACAATGGTAGGACCAGAACTGTAGTCAAACTCCTCTGAGACGGGTTTCTGCACAGTAGAGGCAGAAGCAAGAGTATGCATCTTTGAATCGTCGATCACCTGAACATATATGTGCTTGTTGGAGCAAAATACGCATAATCTCGGTCTTTCTGTGGTCCCTTCAACCTGAGTAAAATGTGTATTTGCAAATTTAATAGAGTACAAAAGCTCCAAAATTCAAATAAAAAGTCGATGATCCCTCAAAAACTGCATATAGCTCAACTTATATTTCATATCATACAAGCTTTTTGTACAATGGTATAAATGTATATCTTACCTCAATAACAGGATAATAACATCTTACAAGCTCCAAGAGCGTATTTGCTCGAGAATTTAGCAACTTATATTAAGATCTAACATCTTTTTTCTTCAAAAACTAATCTGAGGAAACTCACAGCTTTAACCATAACAAAAGACGCTCTAAAACATCATTTCAAACCAATTTCCAAAGACTTTAAGTTTGCGTTTGGAACAATTTGATTTGGGTGGAAGAATTTGAAATGGGAAAGGATTTAAAGCATGGATGTCAAATACATCCATCTTGGTTGTCATTGTGCATGCTTGACATTTAAGATGCACAGTTTGTGAAATGATTATCATGGGTTGAGTCCAGGCCTAGTGATTGCTTCTCACTAGTTAGACGTATAAAATGACTATCAACATAAAGTTAACCATGGTTAGGAGCAACAATTGTTTGTATCGTCCTAGGTGAGACAACTATGAAATGTGGCGCCTGGATTTCTGCACAGCTTAAATTCAATAGCATATTTGCTGTTATAGTTATTACCAATAACTTTTGGTGTAATGGCTGATGTTCAATCCTACAGTTAATATCAAAACCAATATCACGTGTTCATAACTTGTAGTTGGACCCGTTGGTCGGAGATGGAATGTTAGTAGCAACAATTGCTTATATGGTTCTGAATGGCACAACTATTGAAATATAGCATGTGGGCTTAAAAACATTTGATTGGTAGTGTTGTTAATAACAATAACTTTTGATATAACATCATGTGCTTGATCCAACATGTTGCATATGGTGACAAGTGATCAGCACTAGTTTGGCAGCATGATACATAGTGAAATTGATTATTTAGAAGCGATAGCAGCAGTAGACTTGAACAGAAACAATATGAGCAAGTACAGCAGCAGAAGGCTAAGACTGCCACAACGTGAAACATACAAAATTTCACGTACAATCAATATATACGCAAAGTTTTCTTCTTTATTCCCATCTCTGGCTGAATAAGGATGAATTATGTAGAAGATCGCCCATGAGAAAACTATCCAAGGAAACAGCAATAAGATATAAGGACCGGTGGACATAATTCTTATCCTAAAGAGCTGGCCACCATTCACCATTACAAACCTTGCATACAACCTAGATAACAATTAGCCAAAATAACAGCACCAGTTCACTCAATTTTGCAAACCTCTGGGCCCTGGGGGTACAGGGAGACTTCTCAAAAGTCGTTTCATATCATTTCTTCACAACATTGCATTTAGGATTCCCATCTTAAACTTTCTTCCTCAATAATGTCACATACCTAGAAATCCTATTCTTATCAATCCTAAAACAAACAAAATAGTCAAGAAAGAAAAGGACAAAAAATTGCCTTCTTCCGGATACGAGAATGGCGAGCAGTTCTATCCTCTGTTCGGGTCGCGGACATGGCTTGAACAATCAGTGGCCGAGGTTGGAGGCTCCATAACGGCACCGAATTTGGGCGACACCCAATGCAAAGCTGCTGCTGTTTGGTACTGGCCAAAGTGGCATGCAGAAACGAGAGCGAGAGTGAAGTGCTGGACATTTCTTATCACTTAGAATTCTATCTCTAACGTTTCCTACAGCCTACAGGTAAAGAAATTCGGCGTTGGCCTCGGGATAAGGAGAGAAGAGCAAGGGAAACAATGTTTTGGTATTTACTCTTCGACCCATGAAGTTATCCATTTTCAGACTACACCCTTTTAAAAGATGAACATTATAATTTGCACCTCCCAAAATAGATTTTAACGTGTACCTCTTCTCCATTAAAACAATAAAATAATATATAATATGTAGTTAAAGTTAATTATCGTATATCTTCCTATAAACATCGTTCGTACGAAGGATGTTATACAATATAACCGTCATTTGATTCAAATATTACAATAATTAGAATTGAAAAAAATATTTTTGTTACTATTATTTTTCAATTTATCATCTCATCTCACGAATCAAACAACGTCACGATGTTTCAAAATAAAACAACATAAGTAAGATATTAATTGAATATTTGAATAGTTGATCAGTTAGAATGGATTTAAAATAATTTATATGATGAAGGATTTGAAATACTTCAAAAACAACTTGAAGTTCAGGGATTTGAAATTAGCTATTCATTAATTAGAATGAGTGGGTTTCTTGTGAGACGGTCTCACGAGAGTTTATATATCAGACGGGTCAACCCTACCGATATTCATAATAAAAAGTAATATTCTTAGCAAAAAAAGTAATATTTTTTTATTAATGATCCAAATAAGATATCTGTCTCACAAAATATGACCTGTGAGACCGTCTCACACAAGTTTTTGTCATTTAGAATTCCCCTACCCCTTATTTCTTTTTGGTTTCTGGAAGGTTTTGGCAATAGATAGACAATCGATGTTCAAAATGTTGATTATCATTCTCTCGATCTCATTTATTTTCTTTCTCCGATACGAGTAGGTCTTTTGTGAGACGGTCTCACGAATATTTATCTGTGAGACGAGTCAACCCTACCGATATTCACAATAAAAAGTAATACTCTTAGTATAAAAAGTAATATTTTTTCATTAATGACGCAAATAAGAGATGTGTCTCACAAAATACGATCCGTGAGATTGTCTTACACAAGTTTTTACCCTCGATACATATTTTCGTGGCTTTTTATATGCCCAACTAATTTTCATCACTTTTAACTAACTTTTCATCATTTTTCAAAATACTCTATTATTGTATTTATTTTATATTATCATAAAATATGAAATTTTATTTTATTTTAACGTAAAGGCCAAATACAATCTCTATTATTTAATTTCAGTTTTGTACATTAAAAAATAATAAATAATAATAAAACTACAGGGGAAGTTGATGAAAAATCCTCAATCAAAACATTTATTTGGGTTCACTCCCTACCCACAAAATTGTGGTAATATGTCATACAAATGTGGTACACTTCATGTGGAAATGTGGTACACTTCATGTGAAAATGTGGTACTAAAAAAGTACCCAGGGACTGAATACAAAAAAAAATCGACGACTGAGGACTGAAGGTCAATTTCCCGAAAACTAAACTGGGTTAACCCGAACCTAGCCCCAATCAAAAGCAATTGTTGACCCACTGGCACAAATGTGAAGGCTACCAGATCAAATAATAAAACGTGAAAATTCCCAACGGTCGAAAAGTAATTGACATAAAGCGAATTGATAACAAAAACCCTTCCCTCCAACGGTCCACTGTCTCAGAGATCTCCCTCCTCTCTTCTTTTATTCTCCAAGAAAAACTGTTTTCACAATCAATTTCTGATCTGGGATTTTACAGAAACACTTGGATTTTGAACTTTTTTATTTTTCGTCCGTATATATTAAATTATTTTTGCTTCTTTACAGAGATCAGACTAAATGGACGTTGCAATAATTGATTGGAAGAATATAGATTCAAGATTTGTGATAGACGAGATGTACGAGCTCATCAATGCTCCAAAATGGATCGATTTCTCGGCCTCCGACGACCCTGTTGATGATGAAGCCTGGTTCTGCCGCCACAGTAAGTTAAAAGAAACGCACAAACACAAACACAAACGAGTCTTTGTAGGTATAGATACAATGCAAGTGTATGTTTAGATGGAGGGTGACGCCCCGGGGTTTTGATTTTCTTGTTTTTCTCTTGCGCTGATATTTTTTTCGTGATCCTTTTTCGCTTATTAATGTGTATATGTATAGGCTGTAATCACCCCAGGACAGCTGAAGATTTCTTTAATGGGAAAGAGGGGACTCCCACTTTGAATTCTAAGGTCTGTTTTGCCTTATATCTCTTGTTCACTGCACCATTTCTGTTTGGTTTTCAAGAAATTTTATGTGATTCGGGCCTTCAAATTTGAAAAACTTGTTTACTATTCGTCGGAAATTTATTTTTAATGAATGTGAACAATTCCTTCGCGGGTAAATTTACCTTGCGATGTTTTTTTCCTGCGTTTGAGCTTGAATTTGATATTTTCAAAAGGAAGATTATGGTTGGAATATAGCGTGCTAATTAGTTTGTTTATATCAAAGTTGTGATAATTACACAAAACATGAAGTTGTTCTCCACATTCGGTTGTTGATTGTGTTACAATCTTGTATGATTTTCTCCTTTACTGTGTTTCCAGCTTCAGAGATCTACTAGAGTTTCTGAGATTCTTCCATTCGGTGAAGAAAAAACGAGGTATCTATGAAACTATTTTAGTTTTGGGCTTAGTGTGGTGGATCTAGGGATCGTCAACCACACAGGATATGAAATCATCTAAAATTTGCAGAGATACGAAGTTGAAGAAAAGGGGGACAAATACAACTTCTGTTTTGTTGTTGGACAAAAAAAATAATAAAATCCTTGAAGATGGTGAAAATCAAAATCCCAATTTCTCACCCCCTCCAACTCACAAAGCTAAACTCAGAAAAGAGGCAATTAAATCAAGCACGGAGAAGAAATCAAGGGATGACACTGCAATGAGAAAAGCCGATCAAATACCAAAGCTGAAAAGTACTTCATCTGCAAGAAATTTGTTCTCTGGTGGGGATATACTGAACAAGGTTGCAGAGTTCTGTAATGAATTGAAGAAACTAGCAACTAAGGTTAGAGAGAATAAAGATATTCAGGACATCGATTCTGGGGTTTTGAATGACAAAGAAAAGGAAAAGAAGCCATTGCTAGAGTTGAGCAGAGAAGACGTGAAAGTAATGGAAACCGGAATGTTCAAGGAAAAGCAGCTAAAGATCAGGTGAATTTTCTCTTCCACTCCAGGGGTGGATTCGACAAAAGAATTCTACGCCTATGCTTCCACACTTTATCTTTTTCTTCTCGACCTCTCCAGATCACAAAGCTTTCATGTCCGAATATATATTAACTTTTGAATCAGCTAGCTGTAAGAATCTTGAATCTATTCTTGCAGAAGAAAAGATGATGCAGAGAACACCCCTATATCCGTGGATGTGAAAAGTAGCAAGCTTAACAAGGATGGTTTACTAAAGATTCGAACTTCACCTCCTACTCCACAGTGTTTCTCTGCAAATCGTGGGACGTTGAAAGCTGAGATGACGCCTAAGACTTTCAGGTCCAAACCCATGGTATGTGCTCCACAATATCCAATTATGGATTGATTTCAAATTTGAAATTCGACAACAGTCTAGAAGCCAAAGAAAAACTAACACATATCGGTTATATTCTAAGTGTGTGTTCTGACCGAATATAGCGTGGCTTAAAAAACAGGGAAGAGGGATTCTGCAAGAGGTTAAGCGAATCAACAAAGAGGGCAACATGGCAGCCGAACATGAGAAGATCAACCCTGAAGGAGAAATTCCAATAGGGGCAGCTGAGAAAGAAGCAAGAACTTTGAATGCTTTCTGGTTCTTAAAGCCTTGCACTCTTTCAAGTCAATGAGTAACATTAAAATAGCTAAATAGAGATTTTTTTATATATAGCCATTCTTTTGTCCTTTTTCCATTTGTTTGAGAATAAATTCGAAACAAAATGTTGTAAAACATTAAAGTTACATAATCATGCTGTACTTGAAAACCAGATTTCAGTAAATAGATGAAAATTAGATTCTTTCCTACCACCAATTACTATCAATTTCTATCAAGATGGTGGAAATCATGAATAACCAATTTGTTTCTGTAAGACCCGGGGGCTTTAAATGGATATTAGCACATTAGCTCGTAACAATAATGAGGGTAGAAGACTTGCCATATTACATAAATATGGAACAGTAATCAACCACGGAGAGAATGCATCTTGAAATTTCTTGGCCAGATGTGATGAATGCCAGAAGAGTTGTAATCATATAGATATGGCAAAGTGATTAATGTATCTCGAAATGAACGCAAAGAATTCCATGGAGCACAAATGCTGCTGAGTGAATTTTGACATTGTATACAACATATCAAATTATCAATCAAAAAACTGGAGAAACAAATGAGAGATGCTCCTCAGATCCGACACACCAGCTCCTTTCTCAATCCAATTTCAGTCAAGATAATTGTTTTGGACACAAAGTAGAGAGCTTATGGGATAAAAGAGGATCAAGGGCTACGCAAAGCTACTTCACTCTTACTTCAGAAAGTCTCAACTCTTGAATAAAGGAATTCGATAATGGAAATACTATAGAGTTCAAGTAACAACAATCGAAAATTGGGTCTACAAACAACGATTCAGATTCCTCCCAAGTTGCCCATCCAATCCATTGAATTGAACCCCCTTCGTGCCACTCGCCACCTCGTTGCAAATCATAGGTCACCACCCCCTGGGAGGAAAGTCTAAGATAGAAGTCCACCAGGGGGTCGCAAAATTTACCAGGTTTTCAAGACTTGAACTTGAACTTGGTTTTTCAGTGATGTCCTTCTAGTGGCTCTAAATTGAAGAAGCTCCAGTGGCCAAAAAAAATGGCAACAAGCTCGTATTTAACAGTAATATATAACACCAAGTGGGGGAAATCCCAAATTGAAACCAGATTCATGAAAAGAAAACGTAATTAGATTTTATTATCCCAAAACACATCAACAATCAGCATCCCACAAGAACACTTCCACGAATCACAATTCCTCAACACTTTGATAGCATCGAAAACAGAGAAGAAAAAACGGGGGCCAATATTCACAAACTCTGTTTCGTAAAACCGGGATTCTAATCCCAGATCGTTCAAAATCAATCTACCTGGAATTGTTACAAAGTATACAGTTCAAGATCCTGGAACAAGCATACCTCAAACGAGGTAAAATTCTAACAGCATGAGAACTCGAGTCCCTCCAGATATCCTCCATCGTCTCCACAAACAGATTCAAGCTTCTGATAGGAGGGATGTACAGGGTCAAAGGCACGGCAGAAAACGCCACAGCGAAGAACAAATGCAGCATCTTTGAACCCAACCGCAGTTGACTAAGTGGGAACGTCAAAGAAACTATCTTTTTTTACAGGAGTACTCTTGATTTGTGTTAGAAACCGACACAGAGGGGTTTTTAGCGGGTGGTCGCTCCTTGATTTTGGAAATTTTGGAGTGGATGATTTAACAAGATAATAACACGCATTTATTAGGATTTATTTATGTGAAGATTTTATTTTATTTTAATTAAAAAATAATAGTAATGTGTGGATAAACTAACCATTTATCAGGATAACGATGGCCCTAGCTGGTAGGTTTACCTGTGAGCTCCAAAACCGCTGCTGCTTTCTGTAAAGTCAGCTGCTGACCAAATTGGGAGTTTTTCCGTTGAGGTCGTCAGATTCTTAAGTAAGAGTCCATAGCGTTCCATTGGCGAGAAAACTGGATATTCATGTCAGAGATAACGGGACAGACATTATTCCATTCGTGCCAGAATACCCAACTCACCGATTAATTATTTACGAGGTCTTCCGGATTATTATATGTTACATCTAGAACATTTATTCTTTTGTGATAGAATCAAATGTTAATTTTTAGATCATCAATATATATATCAAGTTTTATTAAAATGTTATGAACTCACATGATATAATATTCTTTTTCATAAGATATTATGATGACGAGTCAAACAATGTCTTAGTATCTCAACATAAACATGATATTTTATTTGAAAATGATGAGATATGAGATTCAAACATATTTATGAAAAAGTTTAATCAACAATAAAATCGTATTTTAAGAAAACATAATATTCTAATTATTTTTCTAATGTTCGTTCCATAAAGTATATACAAATCTTATTATTTGTTAATTCTGACATAACAGATCCAAAAGATTTGGTGTCATGGTTTTTTTTTATCTATTAATTCAAAATTTTTATTTAGTCCCTTAATGATTTTCGCAATTAAGATATGAGTTTTATTTAAATATAATCAAATCAAATTGTAATACGGAATTATTTCAAATTGTACTATGACTGTCCATAATTTTACAATTATGATACTATCTTTATTTTAATATAAATCAATTTAAATATAAAAAACTGTGTAAGCACGCATTGTGTACAAAAAATGCTAGTATTAATAAATCTATAGAATATAAAATAAATATAGTGATGGGATATATGTGCGTAGGGGGCTACATTTTTATATAAGATTTCAAAATTGCTGTTTAATCTCTCAGTATTTTTCATAATTATGATACGAGACTCATTTTAAAAAAATCGAATCAAATTGTAATATGTAATTAATTTCAAATTGTATTATGACTCATTATTAATTTTTATAATTATGATATTATCTTTATTTTAATAAAAATCAATTTAATTATAAAAAAAATATGTAAGTACACATCGCATGTAAAAATTACTAATATTAATAAATCTATAGGAGATAATATATGTTCGTGGGGTGCTATATTTTTATAAAGTAAAAAACTTATGTGAAACGATCTCATGGGTCATATTTTGTGAGACGGATATCTTATTTGGGTCATCTATGAAAAGATATTATTTTTTATGCTAAGAGTATTACTTTTTATTGTGAATATTGGTAGGGTTAACATGTTTTATAAATAAAGATTCGTGAGATCGTCTCACGAAAAACCTATTTTTTTATATAAAATTTGATGCAATAAACGATCCAATTTTAAAGTGATCTACAAAATGTCGTGTATGGCATAAAATGTATAGATTGGGACACTTGTCCGCCAGAATTCTCCAGTAGAGACTAGATACGTGCCAATCTGGACTTGTGTCATGGCACGTGACTCACGTGCAATTTGGTATTTCAATTACTTTTATTATTTACTTTAAATTCATTCTTCTTTAAAATAATTTGGTAGAAAAACAAATAAAAAAGAAAAGGGTATGGATAAAATATTATAGTTTTATTAGGGCTTATAATGAATTATAATAGATTTTTATAACAATTTGAGTTGATCATTTTCGTAAAATAAGGACGGATACGAGGTAATTGTCATCGGGGCTATTGAGCAATCGCACAAAGGCATCAGAGCCGGTTACCAGTAGAAACATCTTGAAAATAAGTATTATGCAATGCAAAGTGTTACATGTGAGAGTCACCTCTTGAACTCGTGGACAAAGTGTTATATCATGAGAGTCACTTTTTGAACATATATGAGTCTACTAGATTCCTGGTATTATTGAGAACATCACGTTCTAAATGAAGGGTGATTGTGACACCTCATCTCAAATATTAGAGTTTAAAAATGTTTATAATGAGCTACAATGCAATTATATGTTAACTTGTGTTAATCATTTTCGTAAAGTAAAGACGAATACGAAGTAGTTACGTAAACAAGAACGCATATTGAAACCACGGGGCAAAGTATTACATCACATGAGTCTTGAATTTGTAGGAATCATCTCCAGATTCCCGGTGTTGTTGAGGAAATCACATTCTGAATGAGATCATGTGATTGTGATACTTCATCCCAAATATGAAAGTTTAAAAATATTTATAATAAACTATAATATAATTCTTAATAATTTGTGTTAATCAATTTTACTAAGTAAAGACGAATACATAATAGTTTAAGGGAGGTTATGGGCTTTGGTGTGAGAATGGATGAACCGTCGAAAAAATTGTTAATTTTATACCAAAGAAGAATAATCGATCACGGCACATGAACCCGTCATATCTTTTCAGCACGGAGAGTAGATCTTTTTTGAGACGGTCTCACGAATCTTTAACTGTAAGACGAATTAATCCTACCGATATTCACAATAAAAAGTAATACTCTTAACATAAAAAGTAATATTTTTCATGGATGACCGAAATAAAAGATTTGTCTCACTTCATGGATGACCCAAATAAGAGATTTGTCTCATACAGACCGTCTCCCACAAGTTTTTGTCAAAATTTTATATGAAAGTCGAAAAAAAAATCCTAATGTTAACGTCACTTTTTTATACTTTGCATGATAATTTAAATTGACTTTTTAAGTTTGAACGGCGGGCTGCAATTATTCATTGGCTAATTAACTATGGAGAAGTTAGTGTAAAGCACACAGATGTAAAACTCAATATATATTATTTTTTACTCGAAATTTGTAATAAGTTATCAAAGATTTTTTTGGATAGTAAGATTATCTTAAGTGGTAGGTGATAATTAAATCTTTGTGTACAAACTATTCAATGTATTCAAATTTCAAGTCATAAATATACCTAATTTTCGATTTTGGAATATAAACATACATAAGTCAGGATTCTTAAAGATTCAAGAATCATACATGTATTTCGAATTTTATAGGTATAATTTCGAAATTTGATTAATAGATAGTGTAACCATATATTTATGGATATATATTTCGGAAATATATATCAAGAGGATTGAATAAAAGGTATAAGATAAGAAGTTTATGCATGGAAATTTCAAAAATTTCCTGTCAAGTGGACGGATAAAGAGCTTACGATCTACCTGTAAGGTCCTAAAATATATTATCCGGTAATTTGATATAATTAAAATAATTATTTAATTGTAAATTAAATAATTATTTATGCCAAATAAATTTAAATAAGTGTTTTAAAATATGTATTTTAAATTATCGAAATTAAACAATATAAAATACATATAGAATTTAAATAACACACGAGAACAAATAAATACAAATCGAGATAATTGAGCTTGAGTTACTATTTTAAGTAACCAATTAATATTAAATCCATATATATACATACAATACACACACACATACCATTTAAAGAAGAAAGAAGGAGGAAGAGAAGAGGAACCACATCTCTTTCCCCAAACAAATCCTGCAGCTACGGTAGCAGTTGCCGTAAAATCGTCGTATCTCCTCCGTCCGAAGTCAAAAATTAAATTTTTTGAAGGGTTGTGTTCTTAAATCATATGCTTCGATTCAAGCTATAAATTGAAAATTTAGGACAAGGATCCAGCTAGATCGAAGCTGGTGTTCGAGGCTCTGATACGCGCGAATTCTGGTCCAGTTTAGGTGAGCTGTTTCTCTTGTTGCTGCGATTTTTACAGCTAGAAAATTTGTAGAAATAACCTAAATAAATCTTGCATTATTTGTGTTGGCTATCATTGACCACTAAAATCATCAACTTCCAGTTAGTAATGGATTTGATATGAATTTTTTACCAAAATGTGTAAAAACTATATTATGTTTTGGAGTATGGATGGAAACCTGTTGTACTTTGGGCATATGACCTTTGTGTACTCGGATTTTGGAATTTTTATTCAAATGAAAATTGTAGATCAATTAGTTATCTTTGAAATGAAACCAAAATCGTTTAAATCTATAAGAATTGAGAGAGTTATGTGTTTTTTTTGTGAAACTGCTTTGCTATCAGAATCTGTTCGAGAACAGAATTAATATAGTGATTTCAATGAAATTATGGGCTAATGAATGAGAATTTGAATACAATTTCAACTAGACAAATTAGATAATTGAGTTTCTTTCATTTCCAATTATCGGATATTGATTTGAGTCAATATTGAGTGAAATATGAATTTTATGCTATTAAGTACTGAATCTGGAACTGTAACAGAATGTAGTTTTATGGTTTCTGTTTTTGGGCATTTAATCGTGTCGAGATGATCAAACTTCTTGTTAATTTCTTCGGTCAAATTGTGGTATTATTCGACTTATTGTTATGTGTTTTAGGTCGAAAAATTTTAAAGTTGCTCATCGGTCGTCGTTTGTTGGTAAAGATATATTACAGTTCGATAACATACAACGGTAACACTTAAACTATGTTTTAAGCATATTTATGTGTTGTTATTGTTGGTTATGTGATTATGTGAATTGTTTGAGTTGTTAATTGCCTTATTGAGCTATACGTTCAGTTATATGACATTTAGTCTATGTCATACTGTTATGACATATATCTTGAGCTCTATCGTTTTTGTTGACCAGTTACTGTTATTCATTGTTATTCGACACTGGTTGTTGTATAACTCGGGATCAGGGTGTGGCTGATAGGCCTATATTGATACACCTGAAATCGTAGTTAAGATTGATCAATCTCGTTGTTAGTGTAGCCCTCGAGGTGAGCGATGCGATTGTGATATCTAGTTCTGATTGTTTGTGTCATTACTGTTATATGTTACAGCTCCATGGAGGCCGAGTTGGCATAGCCTGACATACCTTACATACTTGGCATGGCAGTTTAGCTGCATGCCGATTCATCTCCCCTGTGTGTTGCTCGAGCATTATTCTTGTTGATCGTATCATTCGTTTGGCTCCGTTTATCCCGTTGATATTGAGTCATATTCATACATTTCACATTTCATCTACATATATGTTTATGCATGATTTATGTTATTATTATGTTTGTTGAACTATTTCATACCAGAATCCTAACCTCAGTTATTTACTGGGGCTACTGTGGTTGCTTTTGGGCACCATGGTAGATATCCGAAGTGGTTTTGCAGCACCAGGCGGAGGTTCCGCTGGCGAACCTCGTGGTTGAGGTTGGATTGTTTGGTTTTTGTTTGTTAGAGTCTCCCAGCTAGCTATATTTATATATTTTGAGTTGTGGTCATTTTATATCGCGTTTTATTTGTAACGCCCCAGATTTAACGACTGTCCTAACTGTACCAAGAAGAGTCTTAGCAGCGTGCTTATGTACTCACTCACACGCACCTTGAGAAACTTCCCAGGAGTTCATCCATCCCAAAATTGCCCCAAGTCAAGCACGCTTAACTTTGGGGTTCTTATGTGATGAGGTACCGAAAAAAAGATGCACCACCTTCTTGATATGAGTAGTACATATCAAATATTTTAAGCCATCTTCAACTGTACAGTCTCATACCTAAACTGTTTCGGAACCCTCTCCTTCCGGTGTAAAAATGGTTCATCCATGTTCCCTCCACCTAGAAGCCTGCCAGGAGCCGCTCATTGTCCGTGTCACCTCATGGCACCGGCGATCACCCCCCGCCCTCTTCGGCCCCGGGCCTCACATGCCCACTAGCTTCCGCTTGGTTCATCCCCAAACCACACCGTAATCAGAGAGGTCAGCTCTGATACCATTTGTAACGTTCCAGATTTGACGACTGTTCTCACTATACCAAGACGAGTCTTTCCAACGTGCTTATGTCATCACTCACACGCACCCTGGGAAACTTCCCAGGAGGTCACCCATCCAAAAATTGCCCCAAGTCAAGCACGCTTAACTTTAGAGTTCTTATGAAATGAGCTACCGAAAATAAGATGCACCTTCTTGATATGAGTAATACATATCAAATCTTTTAAGCCATCTTCAACTGTACAGTTTCATACCTGAACAGTTTCGGAACCATCTCCTTCTAGTTTAAGAACGGTTCATCCATGTTCCCTCCACCTAGAAGCCTTCCAGGAGCCGCTCATTGTCCGTGCCACCTCATGGCACCGGCGATCACCCCCCGCCCTCTTCGGCCCCGGACCTCACATTATTAATCGGGGAGATGCCTCGTGTATCTGTGTAAGCATTGGGGTTGATAGTTGCTTGTTTGGATTTAAGTCGCATTGTTTGGAAGCCTTGTTGGCGTAGCTGAACTGTTGTTTGTGATATTTATGTTTAGTGCCTGGTCGGTACTTGCATTGTTTGTTTATTAATATCGTAGCGTCGTCTTTGAGTCATTTTTCTTTTACATGTATTTAAAATTTTTAGTATGTCCTATTTATAGGTATGTCCATTTTAAAGTATTTTAAACCATTTTTTCGCTGTAGATTTAAATAAATCATTATTATTTGATAATTAAACGTAATTTAAGTTATTGGACCTCGCATTACCCAAAAATCAAGTATTGGATTACAATCTATTCCAAATTTGAACTTGAATTCAAAGTTTAAAAGTATGGATAATACGTGATCTGGATAGCATCTAAACTCATATAAATAGAACAACACCCCCATTGAAAACACACTCATCTCAAGCTCTTCAATATTCGAGTTTTGTTCTCTAATATTTTCGAAAATCCTCTCCCAAGTGCTACTGTTATCAAAGTGTTGTCCACGTTCGGAAAATTATTTCTATTGCTCCAATACTCAGAATCCAATCTCCATCATTTAGAATACACTATTATATGTCCGTAATAACATATCCAAAATCAGTAAACTCCAACGGTTAGCTTTTCGTATATAGCCTCCGCAATAAACATGCTCAAATTTTAGATGAGAATAATACACCTATTGTTTTTCGTCTATAACATGTTAAAACGACTATCAAACCTGATCTATACTGTTCACAATTTATTTGACTAACTTGTGGATGTACCGTGCAAGTTTATGCCCGATCCAACTGTTCAATAAGTCTCAAAGGATTGTGCAAAGTGACTTATTTTCCGACCAAAGTGAGACTGCGTTTTTGAAATGTCATTTGCATGATTCTTCTGTGGGTTTCGAGTTCTTCAAGCAAAACTAAGGTATGTGGATTTTTGTATATAATTTGACACTCTTGTTCATTTAAGTCGGCTTATGTTTTCAAATAATTCGTATATAAATTGTTTCAGGTTTTGTAAGTTTCGTTCAAGCATGAGTTTAAGTACCCTATTTTTTGGCACTGCGAAGATTCAACTGAATATGGGTGGAAATCTCAACACAAGATTATGGCCCTTACACGCGGGATTGTAGTCGTTATATGTTCTCGTCCCTTTAGAGAAGTAAAAATTAGAAATTGATATCAGTAAACTATGGAAAGTAGAGAAATCTCAGTGCCTAGGTCAAGTTATGCTAACATTTATGATTATGATATATTATACGAAATATGTTATTCATGAGATGTTATTTTTAAAACCATATGTATTTTTCATGTATGTGTTCAAACGGCTCTCAGTTGATGAGCGATGATCATATTACTCACCTCTTACTGTCCCTCCCAAAAGGTTGCACAGACAATGAGTGGCTCCTGGCAGGCTTCTATGCGAAGGAAACGTGAATGTACTGATATGACACCAGAATGAATTGCAATTTAGGATGTCTTAAAAAAATTGATAGATATTATTCATATCATCAATGTGCATCTTCTTTTTGGGAGTTCACCACATAAGAACTCCAAATTTAAGCGTACTTGACTTTGGGTAAGTTTGATATGAGTTACCCCTGAAAAATTTCATAAGATACGTGTGAATGAAGATCTAAAAACGTTGAAAAGATTCGTCTTAATACAATAGTGACCATTGTTGAATTTGAGGTGTTACAATTAGTCCTTGAATTGGATATATAGCAAATAATGTTATAGTGTTTTCATCCTTATCTGAATGCTTGTGTTGAACTGATAATTAATTATATCCTGGTTGAAACGTACCAGTCAGAGACGGATGTAATCTAGGGTTGTACTGGGCTGTAGGCCAGCCCTCGCTAATATTTGCGACGGTTTTAGTAAAACCGCCGCCGATGCGGATCGGCGACGGTTTTAATTACACCATCGCTACTAGTGACGGTTTATTCAAACAGTCGCTATTAGCGACTGTTTTTTGAAAAACCGTCGCTATTAACCGTCGTACATCAATGTCTTAGTCCAATCAAGTCCCGTCCATTTACAAGGATGAGACCAAATTTATCATCTGATCCGCCCCACCTTAATTCTACAAAATTTCTCTCCCAAGTCCCAAGCCCTTTAGCGACAGAATAGAATTGCGGACTCCCGAAGAAATCGAATTGCTCATCGGCAAGGCAACAATCCAGGTAAGAATCGGCTATATATTTTTTATTTTGTTTTTTATAGCTTCTCTGTGTGTGATTTGTGGTTTCTTGATTGTTTGTTGTTGAGTTGTTGATTGACTATTACTTGTTTATTTGTTTAATAATTATTTTATTCTTGTTTAGGATTATAAATTGAACTATTTCAAAATGCAATATCAATCTGCTGCAAAGAAAGGAAAAACATTGATATCCTCTTTCTTTAAGAAGAGAGATAGTTAAGCTAGTGAAGATACTTCAATTCCTACGGTCCTTACAATGTAACATCAATCCAGTGAAAGTTTTCTATTTCCCAATATCCAAATTCCTTCATGTTCCTCTCCTAGAGACGATCATCAGTCTTCGTCTACTTTTATTGAACGAGATCCGGGAAAAAGAAAACAGATATGTGAATATCATGTTAATGTACGAGATGAGATAAGACGTTCATATCTAAATATGGGGCCTTATCAACCAGATATGTTGGAGTATCCAAGTACAAAATTTGGAAGCCAGAATCGTCGTTTTCAGAAAAAATGGTTTCAGAAATTTTATTGGTTGGAGTATTCGCCTTCAACAAATAAGGCATATTGTTTCTATTGTTTTCTTTTCTTGAATGATGTTAATCCATCTAATATCTCGGCATTGGTCAATGAAGGATTTGACAATTGGAAAAGGGTAGACCAAGGAAAAACATGTGCTTTTCTTGCCCATATTGGTTCTGCAGCTTCTTCACCTCATACTATGTGTGAGAGAAGGGCTGAAAATTTGATGAGGCCCTCACAACATATTGATAAAGTGATGCATGCACAATCTAAAGAGGAAAAAGAGAAAAATCGTCTGCGTTTGAGCACCTCAATTGTAGATGTTCGTTGGCTAGCACTTCAAGGTTGTGCTTTTAGAGGTAACGATGAATCTCTATCTTCATCTAATCGTGGAAATTTTCTTGAATTGGTGAAGGCTTTTGCAAAAATGAATATAGAAATTGATGAAGTTGTGCTTGAGAATGCTCCAAAAAATGCCCAATATATCGCTCCAGAAATTCAGAAAGAGATTTTACATATTATGGCCAATAGAGTACGACAGATGGTTCGTGAAGAAGTTGGAGATAAATACTTCTGTATTCTTGTTGATGAAGCCCGAGATATATCTAAACGAGAGCAAATGGCCATTATATTGAGGTTTGTGAACAATCATGGGATTTTGACAGAAAGATTTTTTGCCATCAAAAGTGTTAGTGACACTACCTCAATGAATTTGAAAAATGAGATATCAAATGTTCTTGTTCATCATGATCTCCATGTTAAGAAAATCAGAGGCCAAGGATATGATGGTGCTAGCAATATACGTGGAGCGTGGAATGGACTTCAAGCATTATTTCTCAAAGATTGTCCCTATGCATACTATGTCCACTGTTTTGCACATCGTTTACAACTGACATTGGTTTCTGCAGCTAAGGATGTCAGTGTTATTTGGGAATTCTTTTCTCATTTGGACAATATTGTTAATATTGTCACTTCTTCTACTAAGCGCATTGCTGAATTACATACTGCACAAAGAAATGAAATTGAGTATATATTGTCAATTGGAGAACGTGATTCTGGAAGTGGTGCAAACCAGATTGGTAATTTGCAACGAGCAGGAGCTACTCGTTGGAGTTCTCACTATGATTCGGTAAAAATCTTGATAGGTATGTACACTGCAACTTGCAAAGTTTTTGAAGTTCTCAGTGATTATTCTCCAAATGGAAGAGTTAAGGCTGAAGTTCGGGGGATTTACAGAAACATGGCAAGCTTTGAATTTGTGTTTATTTTGCACTTAATGCATAAAATTATGAGAACAACAGATACTCTTTGTCAAATTCTTCAAAGAAAATCTCAAGACATTTTGACTGCTATCACATTTGCCACTACTACCAAAACTTGCCTTCAAGAATTTAGAGAATGTGGGTGGAATGAATTTCTTCAGGAAGTTAAAGTTTTTTGCTCAAGAAATGAAATTGATGTACCTGACCTTGATTGTCTATATAAGATTGGACGTTCATGTCGGCAAACTACAATAGAACATCATTACCACTTTGATGTTTTTAATGCAGCAATAGATTTCATTTTGATGGAGTTAAATACTCGGTCTAATGAGTCATCGGTGGAACTTCTTTCTCTTAGTACAGCTTTAGATCATAAAAATTCATTTGACTCATTTAACAGTGATGATATTTGCAAGCTTGCGAAGAAGTTTTATCCTGGAGATTTCACATATCAAGAAATTGTTGCTTTGGAGTATGAATTGATACATTATAAACTTGATGTGATGCAGAATTTAAAGGTTTCTACACTTGTTGAGTTGTGTCAGCAATTGACCGAGAGTGGACGGTCAAGTGTTTATGTTATGTTGACTAGATTGATTCATCTTGTTTTGACATTACCTGTGTCTACTGCCACTACTGAGCGGGCTTTTTTAGCAATGAAGCATGTGAAGACGGCACTTCGCAATAAAATGGAGGATGACTTTCTTGCCGATTGTTTGACACTCTATATTGAACGAGATTTAGCTAAACATATTGATGTAAATTCTATTATTGATGAATTTTATATTTTAAAATCTCGTATGGCACAACTTCGTTGAACGATATAATGTAAATTTTTTTTTAATAATATATAACTTATCATATTGACTTCAAGCCCCCCCAACTTTTATTCCTGGATCCGTCCCTGGTACCAGTCAGTACTCATGGTTTACTTTTACACAACAAGGACGTAATTCTTCGGAAAACATATAGCATCCCAATTCATTACAAAGATTAGAGATTAGAAGATCTAATCTTTGTTATGTATATTTTTACGCAAGAGCTATATTTTAGTCGGTGAAATATACATATATAAGCGCTCATTTGTGCATGTGTTACGCGTAAAACATATTATTTTTGTAATATGATCGATCCTTCGTATATAACGTCTATGTGTTGAAACTAAAAAATATTTTTTTTAAAAAAATTGAAATGAAAATGTGAGAATGAGTAGACGCGAAAGGGCATAGCATAGTGAGAAAATTAAAAATTGGGAAGTTAATGGGAAGAAAGAATTGGAAAGTTAAAGGAAGAAGACTTGTCTGGGTAACTTGAATAATTTTCATCTCCATGTTGAAGGACAATTTGTGGATCATCGTTCAAAACAATTTTTATTTAAGCCCTCTTCTTTTATATATACTTAGTAAATTATGGTGTATGTAAAATAATAATAACAAAAACAATAACAATAATAATAATAATAATTTATATAATATTTTTAAAATTTTATTAAATACTTAATTTTATGTTTAATTTAATAATAATTGATAAAAATTAGTGAGAGATCATGGTACAATTTGATATGCATAATATTGAAAATAAGTTACAACGACAATTTTGAGAAAAAAGTTGGTGTAGTTTTTTAAATTTTATTAAATGATTAATTTTATGTTTAATTTAATAATAATTGATAGAAGTTAGAGTGTGATCATATTGTAATTTAAAATGAATAATACTGAAAATAAATTACAATAAAAATTTTGAGAAAAAATATTAGTACAAAGACAATAGTGTCCTGTGAAAGATTTTATATATCAATTATGTCGGCGTGAAAATTTAGGTGCTTTTGATCAAGTCAGCTTCACAAGCTGGACACTCTTGTAAATATCAATCTGAAATTCCCTCCTGGGGCCTGAAGACAAGTGGCACATGGTTATCCATGAATGCTCAAATTAATAAATTCAAGTGGAATTCAGCGTAACATAATATCCAAAAACTAAGATTACATTTTCAATACTTTAAATTATAATAAGATGGATCCAATTCCCACATTTCTCTAATTTTTACACCTTAGTTATAATCTTTCGATTCATGCATAGCCATAGGGGGCCAAATTCGTTTTTCACATGGCAATTGGCAAATATGTGAGTGGTTAAAATAATGTTTGTATATTTTGATATCGCTCAATTTCATTTGCTTTTGTGGTAGCTAGGTATAATTTTGAAACTTAAAGAGTATCTATAGGAGAATAATGTCACGCCCCAAGCTCGGATCTACGTCTACGTGACTGTACAATGGGCCCCTATAGCAACTACTTCGTATTCGTATTCGTTTTACGAAAATGATTAACCCAAGTTGCTATAGAAGTGTTAACCCAAGTTGTTATAGAAGTGCATTATAAACTTACTATAAGTTTAAATTTTTAATTTTTAAGATATGGGACAATAACAAATAATATATGCTTTCTGCGATCCTAATATGAAGAATATCTGGTCTCGACTAAAAATAAGAGAAAGGATATTTATCATATTTTAGCCGACAGAAAAAGCACAGTAAAAAGTTAAAAAAACCATACCTATCTGTGGTGACACAAGCAAAGTGTGTGTGGCTATAAATCGAGTGAACCTTGGTTGGATTGTTTGGTCTTGGAAATTACATTTTATCAAAATGAAAATATCGCCGAAGGAAATATTTCCAAGTAATCCATTAAATATCCTTTCCTTAACTCGGCAACCACGCTCGCTTTACTCCGCCACCCATGATCGGCTGCTGTGCTCTGTCCCACGGAGGCGAGGCGCCGTCAGAAGATTTCCTCAACTCTCTCTTGAAACTATGGCAGCTCTTCCTTTTTCATGGTAATTTTGTTATTTATTTCTTTACGTCGATTTTTGGGATATTAAATGATTTTTTTCTCCGAATTTGTGAAGCATTTCATGTCATTGTAAACCATTATCTTATTCATTTTTATGCTTTGGTGGGTCTCTGAAAAATGAAAAAGGAGAGGTGACGAGGTTCCAGAATTTTTCAGCAGGAAAAATTGAGTCGTAAATTTAATTTTCTTAAAAATCATGTATTCAATAATTTATTCTAAAAAAAAAAAAAAGTCTACAAGGAGAATGATTTACGGGTCATCTTATAAAATAGAAAATTTTAGATAATGAACATTGTATTCTTAATATTATTACATATTAAGAAAGATCTTGGATTTAAAGTGTCAAACCAAGTAGAGTTGGCATAACAATTGTTCATCGGGGAAGAGGTTACACTTATCAAATATAAGACTCCAATTTGAATTCAATTCAGAGCTCAAATAATAATAAAAATTTGCTCAATGGTGGTTCAAATTAGAGCTCCAATTCGAATTATATTAGCAAGCCGAAACTAAAAAAAAAAAAAATCTAATATATGATATATATATATATACATGTATGTATATATACATACATATATGTGTTATATTAGTTAAATATTAAAACCCAAGTACAAAAACTTAAAATTTTTGGCTCAATTTGACCAGAAGAAAATTCCAAACCGACTCGATTTGTAACACACCCCATGATATTACATTTTAAATTGGGCAAAACAATCAACATAAATAAATATATATATATATATATATAGGTCTCTTGTGAGACGGTCTCACAAATCTTTATCTGTGAGACGTGTCAACCATACCGATATTCACAATAAAAAGTAATATTTTTTCATTAATGACCCAAATAAGAGATTCGTCTCACAAAATACGACCCGTGAGACCGTTTCACTCAAGCTTTTGCCTATATATAATAATGACATGTACCTAAATGTCATATATATATATATATATGTTAGCATATATAAAAGAAAGTGGATAGATATTCTTCTATCTTTTAAAAATTTTAGAAAATAACATAAATCAGTGTCAATATATATATATATATATATATATATATATATATATATGTAAGCATAATAACATAAATCAGTGTCAATAGAAAATTTTAGACAACCGAGTCATCGGAACCTCCGTAAGAAATTAGTTAGCACAAGGGACACACAATGATATATATTTTCAAGCCACGATTTTATTAGTTTTAACATAGATGAATTTAAAATTAGAAAGGACAAATCTTAAAAAAAAATAATAATGATATTAAATATTTTATGAGGTTGTAAAGAACCTATATTGATCGAGTAAATCTCATATGAGACTGTGTGAAAAATCTATATCCGTAAAATGAGTTGACTTGGTTCATACTTTGCGTGAGAAGTTATATTTTTGAGATAAAAAATATATTAATTTTGAATGAGTCGAGTAGGATTGGAGATTCATATTATTAAATTAACTTGTGAGTTGGTTTCACATGAATTTTTGTTATTGATTAATATGTTAAATGAATGTTGTATGTATATCGTTCAACTATAAAACAAATATTAGGATGATAAAGTTCTAATTATTTAAATTTATTATAAATAATATTGAGTTATAAATTGAATAAAGTTTTAGCTAAATATAATATATATCCACAACAACAAATACCGTATTTGAATGGTAAATGTCTATATTATTAGTAGTCCGAGGTGACCATTCTACGTTCAACTACCTGCCTTTTCCATATTCATCGTTAGAAGCCTCAGCTCTATATATATTTATTGAAGCTCACACATCTAAACCCTGCTAATATACATACACACTTTAAATCGTATCCTATATAATAAATTTTATTTGATTGTTGGAAGATCACCTAGCAGGAGGGTTAGAGCGATGGAAAATCTTGAAAACTTCGTGAGTTCGGTCAAAGACATGGTGGTTTCCCACGGCAACACCCATGGTTCGAATGCGGAAGAAGAAAGGTTCAAAAAACTGATCAAAGCAAAGGAAAAGACTGCCAAGATACATGTTTACGTCCAAGATGCTTTAGGAGGATTGAATCCGACGGTGTGGGAGGTGGCTCGGTCCATCCAGACCGTGAATTCGCCGACGACTTTTGGCCAGGTACGGGTTGTAGATGATCTGATGACAGCCGGACCTGACCGTGATTCAGAGAAGTTGGGTCGAACACAGGGGCTAATTACGTCTTCGGACATGAGCGAATCGGCCCTAACTATGAACCTGAACTTCTATTTCACCGGAGGCGAGCATAAAGGCAGTAGTATTTGTATTGGTGGACGAAATCCGATAAATAACAAGGACCGTGAGCTGCCTATCATCGGGGGGACTGGTGTTTTTAAGATGGCGAGGGGCTACACGATTGTGAATACTTGCTCTTTCGATGCCATCTCAAATTATGGTGTTCTCGAGTACACATTTTATGTTGCTTATCCGGATCACTGCGCTGTTGAAGGGAAATAGCAAAGGATCGTTAACCATGAGTTTGAACGTGGGGTAAACTTTTTTTTTCTTTTGTTTTTATTTGTACTTTTTTATTTTTGTAATAGGTAAATGCCATGTAGAATAACCAAGGCAATTTGGCGTGCAAGTTGGATGTACCACAACTTTTTCTTTTTTCTTTTGTTGGTGTTTGTCTGTTTCCCTCGACTTTTTGATGTATTGTCCGTATGAAAGTTTGAATTATTTTGCTTTTTTTCTTATTTTTTTTCCTATTCATTGAAAGCAGTTAGAATACTCATCTTCTTCGTCAAAATGGGTTCTTCAAATTCTTGCATCCCCAAAATTACATGGTAAAAACTTGTGTGAGACTGTTTCACGGGTCGTATTTTGTGAGACGGATCTCTTATTTGGGTTATCCATGAAAAAATATTACTTTTTATGTTAAGAGTATTACTTTTTATTGTAAATATCGGTAGGGTTGACCAGTCTCACGTATAAAGATTCGTGAGACCGTATCACAAAAGACATACTCAAACTACATAAATTGATATTAATATTAATTTGGAATAATGCTAAGCAATTTTTTTTCAGGTTTTTGTCTGTTAAGTTGGATTAGTTTAAATGTAACAACTTTTCATTAACCTTGTCAAATTGTTTGGTTGAGTTGAGTTGAGCTATCACGTAAGGTCTATGAGTTTAACAGATGCGTGTGAAAATTGTTGTTCGATATAATTAAACAATAGCCGTACGTATTAAATCAATGAAATTTGAGAAAATAACATTGGTCAATTTATTTTAAATTTCATCTAAATTCCACATGACATCAGTGTAATACGTACATGAGTCTCTGCTATATAGTCTATTCTTGATGTATCTTGCTTTTAGTCTATAAAGATTTCCTGTTAGTGAAATCTTTTTAACCATATATTAATTTTACAGTACTTTAATTCCCACCGTGACAAATCTTTTATAAAAGAAATCATGGGAATATAATTTGAAATCAAATGGTTTCAGTTCCCTCCAGTATAGCTTCTTTTTTTTATGCCGCAATGCAGACTAAATAAATATTTGGATTAATGCAATAGTTTGCAAATCATGTCAGTTAAATAAAACACATTAGACAAGACATATGTGACAAACTCGTTCGAGAAAATATTGATAAAAAGTCGATCTTCTTGATCAAATATTGATCTATTTGTCGAACACCCTCGTAAAACTTTATCTAGAATTCTCACTCCAGTAAGATGTGGTTCAAGAGATTGGGTCATAAAATGCGTGCAAGGGATATATACACAAGACATCTCATTCTTCGGCAATTGGATGAATTAATTTCGTCTGTTAAAGTCAAACGAGGCAGATTATTATTTAAGTCGTGATTAGCTGTTTAATCATGTCTAGTTAAAACGTGTAGTGTAAGGTTACATTTGAAAAAAATATCTTAAATAATTTATAACGTGTTTAAACGAATCTTTCTGGAAAGAGAGTTTAAATAAAATAAATTTTAGTATAAAGAAAAGGTTTGATCAAACATATGCGAAACAAGTCACCCGAGAAAAGAAAATCGTAACAAAAAATGAGTTTAAAACATAAGAACGATTATATAGTTTGTGGTTATTTTGAGTAAATCAAATATAATCCTTCTTACACCTTAAATTTTTAAATGATTCAATAAGCACTCATTAACTTTAGTTGTAACTGGATGAATAAATTTGAAATCTACATATTTCGATTATATTTTTAGTGTGAAATCTATATATAATTGATGAATTTGAAATTCGTCGTAACTAATATATACATGGAAGATGTGAATTTGAAAATCCATCGTAACTAACACGAAACATTAAATAAACGTGAAATATGTGTATTTGAAGTTTATAATCTTCTTTATCTGAACTACAAAAATATATTTGAAATCATCCATCAATCCAAACACAACTTTATTATTTAAAATTATTTTTAAAAAAAATTTATCAACACTTTGATTGCATATTATGAGTTTCTAAATATTTTATATGGCATTTTAAACCACTTATGAATTGAACGCAAATATTTTTTTGTTTTCTCGGAACTTAAATATGATTTACAGTAGTTTTGGGTATTTTATATCAGCAAACTCGTATGATACAGTCTCACGAATTAATTTTATAAGACAGATCTTCAATCCGAAATAATTCATGTTAAAAAAATATTCACTTTAAAATAGATTGGATTGATGAATTTCACTTAAAAGGTTGAAGTTCGTAACAATAAAGTGTGTGTTTTTTCTCTCTTGATCAGAGATTATTTTTCTAAATTAAACTTATGAAATATGTATTTTCAATGATTTTTCATGCGAGACATATCTTATACAATAAATATGACTAACATTGTCACACTAACAACAGACTTAAAATTAAGAGTAGGTCTCTTGTGAGACGGTCTCACGAATGTTTATATGTGATACGGGTCAACTCTATCGATATTCACAATAAAAAGTAATACTCTTAGCATAAAAAAAATATATGGATGACCCAAATAAGAGATCCGTCTCACAAAATACGACTCGTGAGACCGTCTCACACAAATTTTTGCCTAAAACTAATATAGCTAATCTCATAAATGACATCATTACTGATACGATCTCATGCATTATGTGAAATGATACGTTAAAAACTCAATTATATTACTCAAAAAAATAGTTTTTGGTTGTTCATTACGGTTGTACAAAATTGCAACGTCACGGGTACAAACCAAATGAAATTCGAAATTAACTATGTTATTGTCGATGTATTTGTCTCAAATGAATCTGCTTTCTTTGAACTCTATTTATGTATATACAAACAAATTTTTGAGTTTAAAATCACTAAACAATTTATCAGAAAACAAATCGTCTTTCATAAAAAGGAATTCAATCATTAGCATAACTTTTCTCAATTAAATAACAATTTTATCAGAAAACCAATCGTCTCAATCATTAGCATAACTTTTCTCAATTAAATAACATATATGTTTACTCTTTTGATTCTTGAGAAAGAAGATAGACAGGATAGCGACTTGTAATGCCAATAACTAATATTTTTTTCGGGGCCACCTCCTAGGCATTGACACTAGGCGATTGATTCATTTGAAATTTCATTGAAACTACTTAAACATAAATAATATATCATTTGAATCAGGTTTGAATTTCATTGAAACTACTTAAACATAAATAACATATTTGTGAAATATTTAAATTAATTAAACAAGACTTATGATTAGCCCGTAATTGGATCAAATAAACCCATGTATTGTGGCTTGGAAACTAGTGTTTTTAAAATTTTTAATTTTTTTTATTTCTTGTATTCTTTAAGAAATATTTCTTATTTTTAAATTCTAAAATTTTATTTTTATTATATATATATATATATATGATTATTTGGATTTTGAATTTTGTTTAAAATATTATTTTAACAGTGTTAACCCTTATTTTGATTTATTTTATATAGTTATATTTGATTATATGTATATAGTTTATATATTAGTTGGATAAATACATTTTTTTATTATTTATATAGACATTTAATAACTGTAAATTTTAAAAAATATTATTTATTATATTATATTATTATTTTATATAATATAACAGTTTTCCGGTCTGACTAGTTCAATATTGTTTCAAAGTAGAGGCATGCATGCCTAATTTAACATCGTTTCCCAGCACCAACTGGTTTAGATTCCTTAAATGTGGTTTGTCCCTCCCATACTTGATATATGGTTATTAGAGTTTACAGCATAATAGAAAAATCAACTATTGGGTTGGCAGTCGTAGCAACAAGATAGATTGACGTTTCGATCACCGGTCCGGTTATGAAATTTGTTTGGAAACTAATAACCCATAGAGGACCCTACTCGATCTGACACGAATTACTTCTGACCAAATAATTATTTTACTCAAAATGTCTACCATAAATCTGATTTGATGAGGTTAAATGATAAATGTAAGCCCAACACATGTTAGTCATCTCACAATAATGCCCTGAGCGGAAAATTTGTAAAACCGACAAGCTCGACGCCCTATAAAACTGATATAGCTTGGAAAATACAAAATTCCAATCAGCTCGGCACCTTAGAAATCAGCATAGCTTGAAAATACAAAAGTTCGACCAATTTGGCACCCAATAAGCTCAACACAACTTGACAAATAAAAACGTCTGATCAGCTCAGCACATCATAAGCTCAACAAAACTTGGAAAATATAGAAGTCCGAGAAGCTTGGAACATCATAAGTCCAACACATCTTAGAAAATACATAAGTCCGACCAACTCGACACATTATAAGCCAAACAAAGTTTGGCAAATACATAACAGTTTGGAAAAGACATAAACCTAACACAACTTGAAAATTAAAAAATGTTTACTAGCTCGACACTTCACAAGCCCAACACAACTTGCCAATTACAAGTTCAATACATAGCAAAAAATTTTAACATTTCATTTTTTTACCAGAGTAGATACCTTGCCCGAATGATAGTTTCAACACTCGGTGAAATTTTGACATTTTATTTCTTATTCGGGAAAAAAACCATCTCGGATTATGTTTTTCTTATTGTTTGGATATGTATTCTACATGAATGCAAGGTTCAATACTTAATGAAAATTTTTATACATTATTTGTTACTCGGGTAAATAAGATGCTCGTGTAAAAAGAACAATTGTACAAAGAAAAGTGCATTTGTTTAAAACAAAAGAGCCAAGCTATTACAAACAGAAAAACATGAAAAGGAAAAGAAAAAGAAAAGAAAATCAAGGACCCACATCGGAAACCTTGCGCTCCTCGGGAATATCCTCGAGGACCTTCTCGACATTTAGAAAAAAAGTCGGGTGCTCGGATTCATGATACCCTGAGCCAAGCATCCTTAGAAGCCCTGCTCGAAGTACTCCAAAGTGTTGTCTAAGCATAGAGCCGCGAACTCATTGAACTTGATAAAATCGTATTTCTTTCTAGTCCAAAGAGTCTCGTTCTCCTGCCGTTGGCTCTGTTAGAGTAGATGTCCTGTAAACCAACTGTTGGTTAGGGAATTCATTGACTCGATTGTAATAAATAATCTTTATTTTAATATAATTCATTATTTCATCGTTTGTTATTTCTTTATCTATATACTCATGTGATCAATTTAGATAAAGACCTTGATTATATTTTAATACAAATGAATCGTAACTCGATGTTAAAACTCATTCGTAAACACTGTATAATCTAAATTCGTTCCTAGTCGATTCAGCTGCCTAAAACATGGATAAAGATCGCTTGAGCTCGAGACTAGCATATGTGATGTTGTGTACCGCGTTTTTTGGTAAGGGCATAGATGTGGGGACCCTGATGCTAACTCATTCTTTTCAATCATCATTGGGATTAAATGAATTAATTAAATAAACTGGGTCGTAAAATTATTTTAAAAAAATGTTGAACACCTTATAATCAAGTGTACAAACTTCTATAACAAGTTAGGTCATATCTCATTCAAATTACAAGATCAAGTTTATTATCTACAACATGATCAACAGTACAAGTCTTGTACAAAAGAAAGTCATAACTAACGATTGTTTATCAACTACATATAATGAGTTGAACAACAGCTCTACTTCTAAGCTCGGATCACCACTCTAATCTCGATCTATCAAGCTCTTCTCGACCCTGATCATGTCCCACTTGTTGTCATTCACACATACAAACACAACAACAGTCGGATAACTCCGGTGAGAAATATATTCTCAGTATAAACAACGTATACATGCATTTCATATAAACATATACAAAAGCATATAACATATGTAAAACAATATGCATCGTAGTCTACGAAAGCATAAATCGATATAAAGCAATAAATCAAACTCTGTAACTCTTACTCTTTGACTCGACTCTTATCTAGGGATCCCGGTTAAATAAGAACGTAACAAATCTCCCACCTACTCTCCCATCTAGATGGTGGTCCGTTCTTATTCTCAGACATTGGCCCTCTATATCGAATCTCTACAATAGGAGTCGATCTACTCCTAAGCACATCGATATAAACCAACGTCCAGTGACTTGGCACCTCTGCCAAAGACTCAATACATGCTTTGCTATAACTCAATAGACCAAGCATATCAATCTCAAGAATTGCAATCATATCAAAGCAATAACAATAAAGTATGTGGTTTTGGGAAACTCAAGCTATCTCTCACTCGAGTTGTATCTTCCCGATTTAACAGTTGATTTATACTTTTCTTTTCGTAGATCAGTCTGGTCGACGAAATCAAATATCAATCTGGCTCTGTTCAGTCTTCGAAGCCTTTAATACCAACTCTGGAATCAATATTCGAGAAGTACAATATCAATATACAACTCAAAGCAATACTGGGTATGATCAGAACTTAATCTAATTCTGTTTCAACGGAATAACAGCACAATCTCAATATATTCATCATCTCAATATCAATAGTTATCAATCTCAACTCATATTCAATAACAAATACAAGCTAGAATTCTCAAAATCTGCATAGTCTCAATCAACATAAGATGGAAATTGATAACAATTTCATACGGTGTCCGTTTTTCGATCCGGTTTCGATTATACAATTACCACAATTTCAGGAACACATAATATAGATCAAATCATGATTCCCCCAGTAATATATTTTCGAACCATGCTGAAAGAAATCAAACTTACATACTTTTGAAGTTCTTGACGAGAGGAGCACGAAACTAAACTCGGATTGAAATTCTGACAGGCAGATCTCGCAAAATCACAATTCTTGAATATGACACCTTGAAGCTTTCTCCTATGGAATATAACAGAATAAAATCTCGGGCATTACAATAGAAATGTACAAACATGCAGATAGGTAGCCATATGATGATTATACCAAACTGCCCTCCCTAGGACTTTCCAAATGGTTATCATTCATCGAGAGAATAAGTCTGTGGTTATGATTGTACACCATTAGTACTTACGATCCGGAACAACACTGATGCTTTATATGCTATGGTTGTGCTTTGACTTGTTTACCGACTCCAGAAAGATTATCATGTGACGAAATTGGGTACAGTTGCGACACATGTAGGAGCCAGTGCATTGTAGTCGGGAATTCACCGCTCACCCACGAGCGTAGATATCCTATGTGATATAATGATAATAGTGCGTGTAATACCTGGCCAGAGTATGAGATGTACGTTAGAGAAGAGTTCTCGAAATTGTACATGCGATGCCACTATTTATTCTCAAATATGTGTCACATATTTGTCGAATTCTTATGCAACCCTCGATGAACCAGTGGTTGCAGATTCGATCGGGATATATGAGATGAAGGGACCGTACTGTACATTAATCGCAACACATTGGTTCTTGCATGTACTATCAGTGATGCCTAGAGAATCATGAGATGATACTACTAGACGCTCTTGCCATGATTCGATAGATTTAATCAGAAATATGATTTCTAACATTCTCATGATTAATTGTTGATACATAAAATGAAGCAAATTAGGGTAAGCTCGAATAAAAGATTATGTCCTGAATCACAAAAAATTGTGAACCCACACAAGTACTGGATCATTTGTTCCCGTTGAGAGAAAAAAATAAATTCAAGTAGTTGAATTTATATAAAATTATGATATTGTAAATTCAAGGAGTTGAATTTATGATAATTAAATTTTGAGAAAATAAATTCAAGGAGTTGAATTTATGAGATAGTAAATTCAAAAATTTGAATTTATGAATTTATCACATTTGGAGAGAGTAAATTCAAGGAGTTGAATTTGTAAGATTTTGGAATTTAATTTAAACTCAAAAGTTGAGTTTATTAAATATTAAATTAAATATATTAGAAAGTATGTTTAATGAGCTTGTAGAAGTACAAGTCCAACATACTAAATAATTAAAGTTCTTAATGAATTTTGATTAATTAATTAAACTAGTTGGACTAGTCCAATTAATGAATCAAACCCATTAATATGAATTAAGATGCCTAAATATTATATTATGATAATTAGGTCATGAAGGCTTTATTTAAGTAAGAGATTTAAACCTTAGCCTCTACACAACCACAATTTTCGAAAAAAGGCCTCCTCTCTCTCCTCAAGAATTTGGCCATCCTCTTTGAAAAAGGAGTTGAGCCGTCTTACGGTTTTTGCTCTCCAATGTTGAAAGTTCTTCCAAATATTCTAGTGCTATTTGGAAGAGAAACTAATCTTCTAGTCGTGAACCTGATTCGAAGATTGAAGAAAGGAGCCTCGAAGAACGTACGTGAGATTTACAACAAGAGCTACGTTCGCTTATACCGACGTAGTTGGAGCCAAGTGAAAAATTCACTAAAGGTATATGTTAAACACTCTACATATGTTTATTTAATTCAAACCATGTGAATACTCAAACAATATTTTGAATGTCAAAATTTTAAAACTTCCGCTGCGTTTGAGCATGAGAGAACACGAATCACAACAGGCTCTGCAGCTGGAACTCCAAACTAAGAGCCTCCCCGGCTAGTCGAGCCCTCTCCCGCTCTGCCAGCACAGACTGCTCCAGAACCTCTTCTAGCTCGTGAGGAGAGAGGCATTCTCCTTGATTGCCCGAGCCTCCGTGGCCTGAAGTTGTTGCATCAACTCTCCGTGTCGGGCCCAGACATCATCTGAGTTCTTTTGAAGTGTCTAAGCGGCTGTCTGGGCTTACTTGGCACGGAGAGAGTGCTATCTAAATGCAAAACATTGGACCTGTGAAATAGGATACAAAATTATCATAATATAGGTTGCGAATCGACTGTAACGTGATATCAATTTATATGGAATTTTGTTCGGTATGTTTGTTTTTCATATTTTTGGTTCTCCGTATTATCGAAATTAAATTTTAATCCAATTCAACCTTTTGGAATTATATCTGAAATGTCGACGTGACATGACATTATAGGTGAACGTCACTTTGAAAAAAAAAAAACAACAATAAAAAAAATAATGGACAGGCATAAATAATCAAAATAGAGGAGCAAAACATACATAGATCAAATTGCAATTTTTCTGAATTTATATATTAATCGTCTGTGGTGTAGTGTCGTCTGATTATCTGTACATTCTGTACGTGGCATCTGCTCAAAATAATATTTTTGAAACTCCCATCATTTGTGGAAATTTTTTATAAAAAATTTATGAAACCCGTGGGTCAGTTTGAAGCCCAAAAAATATAGGGCCAAAAAAGTAAAGCCCGTATGAACCGAGAGGGTTCAACATATTAGGCCTCAAATATAGGAAAAAAGATGGCCTCTCTTTAAATAAAACAAAAGTTCTAACTTTATCCTGAGTTTTCTAAAAATATGCATTTGGCGTCTTACGAGCTCCAATATGTTAGTTCAAATCAAACTGTTAAAACATTTTTAGATAAAAATAAGTTGATGAAAAGAGAAAAAATATATGGTATGGGAACACAAATAAATCATTATTATGGGTATTTTTGATTATTTCAAATATATTAGGTTTTTTGTGGGACAATATCACGAATCTTTATTCGATATAGACGATCAACTCTGCTCATATTTAAAATAAAAAAATAATGCTTTTGACATAAAAGTAATACTTTTTCATCGGCGGCTCAATTAGAATATATGTATCACAAAATTGATTCATGAGACCGTCTCACTTGAGTTTTATGTGTTTTAAATTAACACAAACAGTTTTAGAAAATAATTACTTTTTCACATCTTACATTATCACGAAATATAAGATCGTTTATTAATAGAAAAATTAATAAATACATTTAGACATCTTATAGTATCCCATAAGTTGGATCTTAATTAGTATTTGGCAATTAATATGGGGTGGCCAATTATTATAGGAGTGAGGTTATTTATGCTATATTTAATGTTATATATACCTCACTTTATCAATTAATTTTATATGAAAAGTGGAATTTAAATTATATTAAAATTATTTTATCTGGGGAATAAATGAGCTCCTCTCACGATGAAGGCATGGTTACCATGATCTTGACCAAAAAAAAAATTGAAAAGGATATTTGGTTAAATTGTTATTTTTAAAAATCTCGTCAAAAGTAAGGAATTAGAAAACATGAATTCTAGATGTGTGCGTTGCCTTTTCTCAAGGGCTACTTGGATTCCAATATACGACCGAGTGATTATCAGTGAGACGATTTTATGTATCCATATAAATAAAACGTGTTAACCTGGTAGATAGATACTTAGATTGAATAATAATACTTTTGATACTTAAAAAAAATTCATGGTTCACATAATTGGTCCGTAAGACAATCTCATAAAAGTTCTGTCTACATAAAAACTAGATTAAAAAAAGTGAAATATAGATTTTACTAGTGCAATTTTTCTAAAATACTAAAAAATAAATGGATGAAATTTATATTGCAATAGAACTTATAAAAAAAATTCATATATTTTTAATTAGTAGATGTGACTACCCTAATGGTGGGATCTTATTCCACGTTAATTAATTAAGTGCCAGTTGAAATAAAACACAAGTAGAAATATTCATAAAGAAAAATTTAAAGTTTTTTTTTTAAAAGTTTATCGATGGTGGTAAACAATATATTATTAAATAAAGCTTAATATTTAATATCTTTCCCACTCACATCTATATCATATAGAGTATAATAAAGTTTAATTAAATAAAATTAATATTTCCCATCAAATTTTGTGTTGGAGTTTTTTATTTTTTTGTTTTAAGTACGCTTTATGTTTCATAAATTTAGTGTTCTTGAGAGACTGATATATATATTTTTTTAATTTAAATTGCAGATTGGTGGAATTCATCAGTTCAAATTAGGTGAAAGGAGAGTGGACGTGACTGGCGTCACAACGAAAATACTAAGCTGCAATGCTTCGATGGATTTCACTATCGAAAATAAGTCGAGGCTTTTCGGCCTTCACATCCATTCTCCAATTACTAAAATATTTTTTGGCCATTTCCCTTCTGCAATGTCACAAGTACCACATATATTTTCCCTACTAGAGAAAATTGAATTTTATTATTTTGGTAATCTGTATTATCAAATTTTAGTTCAGTTTGCAATTTTTTTAATTGAATTTTATTATTTTGGTAATCTATATTATCAAATTTTAGTTCAGTTTGTAATTTTTTTTAAAAAAAATTGTAGCCAAATTTGTTGACATGATACTGTTATGTCACGACATGATGCTGATATGTGCAGTTCCACATCAGCAATCCCGATAAAAAATTGAAATTGACAAAAATAAAAAATTAATACTAAAACTAAAATATGACAACACATATTATGAAAATCGCAATAAGGTTCTATGTTCACTTGTCCATGTGCATTTGTATGCCAGTGGCGGAGCCACATGTATTATACCCCAATTTTTTTAAAAAAAATTTATATGTATATTTTGTATAATTTTGGATTAACATTATATTAGTCCGGGTAAATCAATTTAAAATATTAAAAGATTATAGAGTTTAAAATTCTAGCTCGGACAGAGTCATATTCCTGACTCCGCTACTGTTGTAGGCTGCAACATTATTTATAGATGACAAATTTATGAAGATTGGAGCAATTTCTTACTTTTACTCGACAAATAGCTAATAGGAAATTGGTTGTTGGGATCATTAGTTAGTAACTAGTCTTGTCATGCTAAATAAATTAGGTGCGGGATAGGCGTGAAGTGTTGCAAATCCGACGTGCCCCATAAACGCAGAAGTTGTATAAAAAAAAAAAATTCAATTTGGTTGGAGCCACCAAGTATTACGAAATTATATGTGATTTGTCTGACGTTCGATTGGTGGAATTCCACAATACATTTTACTGCCACAAACTAAATCGTACATATGTTGTCCGCCCATATAAAAATATATACTTGTTTCTTAAAAAAATCGATTCAAATACCGTCTTCCAAGCTGTATAAGGTATGATATAGTTATTTGTACTCGATTTTAACTCGTATCAATTATCAAAATTTCAATATGTCACGAATCAGGTGCAAATGAGTCGAGATTTTAAAATTTGGACTTTTGGAATTCAAAAATATTACAAAAGATTTTTTTCCTCCACGCCAATACATCAGAAGCACAATCTTTTGCACTTTAATGTTGTCGTTTCCGTAGTACGGAAGGGTAAAAAAACAGGGAGGAAAAATGGTACTTAAAGGGTTGATTGGAAGTCGAGAATCACATTGGAGCATGCTTCGAATTGAGAGAGAAAAAAGAGCTGTATTTCATTGGACTCCGTACTTTCGCACGTAACATAGAGAGGTTAGTATTTTGTAAGTCCTACCCATTGATTTGAATTATTGGAACTTTTTTCTCTTACACGATATTAATTGACGCACATATCACTTTCTGAGTCAATCAATTGGTTTTCAAGATTCAAGTTAATCCGCTTATGGATTCGATCTCTTTTTGTTTATGTTATCTTAGCTTTGAGTCTGCAACACACGACTTGTCCAGTGTGGATTTATCTGATTAACGTAATTTCCAGGCTATTCTGTTGACCTTTTTGGTTTTACCAAGAGCACACTAAAAATAACGACCTGCGAGTCCTCAATGTATTAAAAAAAAGGAGAGAGAGAGAATTATTTGGCTTCCTTTTTCCAACGGAAAATTGAAGCTGTACTTGTTTGTTTTTGTGTTTTGAAGCTTTACTACAATGATTTCAAAATCAGGTTAATTGAAAGAAAATTAAAAGTCACCAATTGAAGAAAAGGAATTGATTAGTGGATTACCTTTTCTATTTGGTGAATGATTTAAAACCAAATTGCTGAAAAATTAAGTAGAGATATTGTTTCAAAAAGGAACGGTTAAGCTAAAGATTGGAATACACAAGGGAAATCCACTTCACTCCTTAATGTAACGGATAGGTACTGTTCCAAAATGAAATGCCCGAAATATTTATTTATTAACTTGGAATTTTTTTTTAAAAAAAAATATATTTAAACCAAATACAATTTAACAAGTTTTAGCGCGTAAATCTAAACGTCAAAACGACTTCGGTTTTTTTTTAATTAAAAAAAACACTTAAAAACTATATTGATCTAAGTTTTTTTAAGCTACAACTTTTGTATCCAAACTCGCCTTTGTTTTGATATTTTCCTTTTTGTTTTAACATCATACGTAAATTATAAGTTAGATTGCGGAGTACAACTATCTTGCAACTGCTACATCTGCGAGTACTTCTTTTTTTCCTTTGATCTTGGACATCCCTTTTTACGAATCTTGTCCTAAGTCAGTATACGATGCTGGAGTCTGAGTGAATTTATCTATCTATTTTTAGAAAAGTGACTTTAATTATGTACCTTTTTTCTTTCCTTTTTTGAGGAAAATAACTGTGAATCGGTGGATCTGTTAGTCACTCGAGATTTTTTCCCTTCCCTTTAATCATATCTAGACGACTATATTTTCAAAAGGTATAGTTGCATTTCTAAGTATAATATCGCAATTTTTTTAGTGTGCACTGAGTAAACCTTTTCACTAACGCATTGTGTACGATGGTAGACCAAATGAGTCACTTGCGAGGTCTTAGAAAGCACGAAGAGGCTGATTGAAAAAATATTTCAAATATTTTGGGAGGAAAATGAGGCAAGGGTTGTTTGCCGGTAAATCTATGAGGCTAATATTCTATTGGGAGAAAATTTTTAGATTATTTAAAAGTCAATACGAAAATTTTAATATCTTATTTAATGATATATAACTAAAACACAGACGCTTTATCGAGCATTAAATACGTACACTTAACGAAATCGATAATGGGTTTTGCTTTTGGTCATATCGATCTTTTTATTTTATCTGTACTTTGTTCCTAATTCCGCTTTATAATTGACACTTAAATTAACCTTTTTAAGAATATCAACTGTTTTCTCTTCATTAACCGGCCTGTATGTAATAATTGATTTTCGATGTATTATATATAAGTTGCATATTGCACTGAGCAATCTTAATCAGAATTCTCGAAGTTAGATTATTCATCCTCGACTTTACTGATGTGCTTCACACACATACAGGTGTTTGTTTATATATATATATCATATATATATATATATATATCTCTGTGTGTGTGTGTATAATGTAAGTATGTATGTCGGATGTCTTTGACCTAATATCTTCCACGACAAATATCGATATTTTTCTTTCCTTCCTTTTTTTGATATCAAATGGCGTCTGAGGTCACATATATAACATTGAACAGTCGTTTTAAGCAGTGGAGCTCAAAAAATATTGGACTCTTGCAACATTTGCTTTGCTATCTCCGGAACTCATGGCTGAGGATACTGATACGCTTCCACCACCGGGAAGAAACTGGAAAATACCCTTTTTGGTTTTCTTCAAAGATGCCAAGTAAAGTTTTATGTATCTTATGTAAAGACTTGGCTAACGTACCACACTAAATCAAATGCTTTTTAAAACGTTTGATCATCTATTTTGTGATGTCAGGTTTGTTTTCAAAAGGGATGATATCGGGATGGAGATTATAAGTATCGCGCTCCCTGCTGCACTGGCATTAGCTGCTGATCCGATTGCATCGTTGATCGACACGGCGTTTATGGGCCATTTAGGTAACTTTTGTCGCCTGCATTGATCAGTAAATCGTGGAAAGATAAGGAATATGTGCTTAGAAGAGAGGAGGAGGCATTTAGGTGTCTGTCATATGCATTAGTTATAACTTATATGTTATTAGTTGTTAGAGGCGTACGTACGGGTCATAAAAAATGAATGAGGCTATATTTATTTCGCAGGTCCAGTGGAAATAGCTGCCGTAGGAGTCTCCATAGCTATTTTCAATCAAGCTTCCAAGATTACCATATTCCCACTTGTTAGTATCACTACTTCATTTGTTGCGGAGGAGGACACCATTCGAAAGATCGCGGATACACAAGAACAGAAGGGAAACGACGGCCTGGAAAAGGGTTCTATAAGCGATGCGAATTCGAAGACAATCATGCCACTCGGACAAGATGACATGCTAGAAAACATAAAGACCATGGATGAAACAATTCATCTAGACTTGGAAAATGGTATAAATTTTCGTGGTCCTCTTCGTTCACATCAGGGGGGTTTGACTGAAACTGAAAAAAAACTTGTGATTTACGTACGGTAAAAAATAAGCAACTTTTTAGCAAAATTTTCACCCTTTGCACAGATTTTGAAATGACAGCACGGAAGTCTGTTGATGCTCCTAGCATCGGTTCAAATAAAGGGAAAACGAAAGTCGAACGTCGGCACATCCCTTCTGCATCGACTGCACTAGCTCTTGGTTGCGTTCTTGGACTTCTTCAGACCATATTCCTTATTTGTTTGGCCGAACCACTCTTAAGTGTAATGGGAGTGAAATCTGTGAGTATTGCAAGACTTTTTCACACTTAAATTTCACATTAAAATGGAAAAACATGACATCATAATTTGATCCAGGGATCTCCTATGCTACCCCCTGCGCAAAAGTATTTAATTATAAGATCACTTGGGGCACCTGCAGTTCTCCTCTCTTTAGCCATGCAAGGAGTCTTTCGAGGTTTCAAGGACACCAAAACTCCTCTATATGCCATTGGTAAGACTCTATTTTTGTATGTGAGCGAAATCAAAATTTTAAGTTTTGGTAAACCCATTGCTCCCCTACTAAATTACTTTAATCGATCGATCGCTATTTTATCAATTATTCACTTGTGTAATGGCAATTATATCGTGGTTGAACTTTATTACTACAACAGTTGCCGGAGACTTGACAAATATAATTTTGGACCCCATATTCATATTTGCTTGTCGGCTTGGTGTTAGTGGTGCAGCCATTGCTCATGTTCTTTCACAGTAAGTTCGTAATTAAAACATTTTCTATTATGATGAACATCTACTTGATGTATAAAATTATATAAAACCAATTGGTATGACGTAAAATTTGAAATGTTCATTCAAATATTTTTCAGGTACTTAATCTCCTTCATACTCTTGTTCAAACTAATGAAACAAGTGGATCTGCTACCTCCAAGTCTGAAGGATTTGCATTTGAGCAAATTTCTCAAGAATGGCAAGTACTTCGCACTCTGCCTGCAGTTTCTATAGAAATCATTTGCAAAAATCATGAGTAAAATCAGAAGTTTAGACGGAGACATGGCGACGATACCTACGGAACAAACCTAATAAAAAAGACTCTGGAAAGCAGGCAAAAATGCCCATTAGCCAACTTAGAGAGTCGATGGTCTCTACTCGTTACCTATTATCTCTAAACCGACACGAAGTGTAGCTCACATATTAGATGATCCTTGATTTTAACATGCCTTACATGATATATTACTTACTTCTTTTACCATATTTCTTGGCCGAACATTTCCCCAATAACAGGCTTTCTTTTACTGGCAAGAGTCATTGCTGTGACAATATGCGTGACTTTAGCAGCATCAATGGCTGCAAGACTTGGTGCTACATCTATGGCTGCATTTCAAATATGCCTGCAGGTTTGGATGACTTCTTCACTTCTTGCCGATGGCTTAGCTGTGGCTGGACAGGTATCTACACTTACAAATCAATTATGAATTACAATTAGCCCCGCCAAACTTTTAAAACAAGAGCCTTGTAATTTGACATTTCACGTCTGTAGGCAATTCTTGCTTGTGCATTTGCTGAGAAAGATCATCAGAAAGCAACAGTGGCAGCGGCCAGAGTATTGCAGGTATGGTTCAACTATCCATAAACAGAACATTGTTATAAACAGAGGGCAAAACATAAACCATTTTGTTGATAATTTCATGTTTTCCAGATGGGATTTGTACTAGGACTAGGACTTGCTCTCTTTGTTGGACTTGGTCTCGGATTCGGATCAGGAATATTTACCAAGGACAAGAGCGTCATTCACATTATTGCCATAGGCATCCCGGTATATATCACTCATCAAACATTTGCACAATGTTCTTCATTCTCTTCTCAAAATAGTAAAACTCTTATCTTGTTTATGAACAGTTTGTAGCAGCTACACAGCCTATAAATTCGTTAGCGTTTGTTTTCGACGGCATAAACTTTGGAGCATCTGATTTTGCATATTCTGCATACTCTATGGTAACTTAGTTCTACATCATAAAATATGAAATGAAACAGAGCAAATTCTCTATTAATTATATGACTTGTTTTTCTGTATAAAAATAATAATTGGTATGCAGGTTGTGGTGTCCATAATAAGCATTGCATCATTGTTTGTTCTGTCAAAAACTGATGGATTTATAGGAATATGGTATGCTCTAACCATTTACATGGCACTCAGAACATTTGCTGGTATTTGGAGGTAATTGTTTTTATCTGTGGTCCTGTTATCTATATCATTACAAAAAATAATTTTAAAAATGATTTTTTTTTAGTAAATTCAAAAAATAAAAAAGTGCGAAATAAATTGAATAGCTTTCAGTTTTTATTAGTTAAATTTTATATTTGCAGGATGGGAACAAGAACAGGACCGTGGAAATTTCTCAGGAGTCGGTGGCTCCCTTAGGATGAATATTATGTATTATAATGTTTTTTTTAGGAATGTAATGTTGTTATGTATAATAAAACTGAACTAGAGATGCCTATTTATTATGAATTTTGGAAAATAAAATCTTTCTTTTTAATTTATTCGTAAATTGCATGTAACTCGAATTCATAACTTAAAAGTAAAACCCAAAAATATCACAACTTTTTTCTCTTTTTATTATACAACCCCGTAGTTCTTCTTCTTTTTTTTTTTTTTTAATTCAATTCTATTCATAAACCACCACTGAAATAAAATTACAAAACGAACACGCGTTTAGCGATTTGGGCCGCGAGAGTATAATGCGTGTTTCTCTCTCCTCGTTGATTCACGACACTGGCATTTATAGTGTCCATCACATATGATCTAATTTTTCCATCAATCGAACAGCAAAAAATTATCTATTACATTTATGGGTAAATATTTTATTGGTGAAAACTATTTGAAATTGATATGGTAAATGTTTTTACATAATTTTATCCTAAAACAAACCTATAAAATTCGCAACCACTCTTCAAGGGAAACGAGTCACCATCAATGTGCAGGCCATTATCACAAAATTGTCTCATATCCGTCCAAGAAAACATCCCACATAACTTCGATTTCATAGACAAGTCAAATATAGTTGTCGTTGTTTACATGGGGATTTCATAAAAACCATTTCCTCGTTCACATCAAAACTTTTCGTACGACTTGATATCCATAAACTAAAAAGAAGAATGGGAGTCCGTATATATCTCTATTATTTAAAGGAAGAGCAAGGTGTTAAAATTATTTTGTTCATGTCTTGCAGAATGCTAATGGTAATGCTACAATGCGTTGATTGTACCGACATAATATAACAATCCCAGAAGTCTCACCAAATAGTAAATATCAATAGGGATAACAACCAACTATAAGCTGAGAAACAAAAAATTACAATTATGACTTTCAATAAATGGAATAAAGAGTAGAAATACATGACAAGGATAACCTTAAGATTATCGAATACAAAGGAACATTGTCCAAACTGGACTGAGGTTTTCTTCAGTACACAGCCCAGGTAACAAATTGAAAACTCATGTAATAATCAACAAATGATTAGTGCAGAATACATCTTTCAAAAAATAATAAAAATTCATCATGCCCATCGAACTCCAAAGCTTTAGAATCGATGTGGTTACCATTAGACTTGTGCGCTACACCGTTGAAAAAAGAGGGGATTGGTTTTTTTTTTTTAATTAATATACTTCCTAAAATGGGATTTGTTGTCTCAACTGAATGAATTCTTGATCCTGTTTACTAGGCTACAAGCTGATCGTGTTGCATCTGCTACAGCCAGGCTCTTATAACTGAATGATCAAATTGAATCGATTTCAGAATTTGATTTCAAACACTCACCGGATGTCACGGGAGAACCAGATATGGAGCTGCAACAGGCTTTTCCATCATCTCAGGTGGTGATTCTTTGACAAGAGACTGCACCCATGACAAGTCGGGTTCCTCCCCGTCGTTGCCGAGTTCAAAAGAAGATGATCTCTTCAGATAAACATGATTGTTTCCACTTAAGGACGACCAATCAGATTTTTCATTGGGAGATCCCCTTTTAGACAAAGCAGCCACAGGAGATCCAACGGTGGGGGCACGGTTGGATCCAAGATCTCGGGAGCTGAGGCTACGCATCTGTAGCTGCTGCTTCTCACGATGTGAAAAAGCTGAGACTCGGGCACTCATCGGTGATGCAGATTCCAAGTTTCTCGGGGACTGAACACCAAGAGAAGCCTGCAATAGAGGGTGTTCAATATTTCTAGGAGAGAATGCGTTAGTATTAACAGGTGATAAAATGTTCTGCTCCTGTTGAAACTGATTAAGAACAGCTGATTTGTGGGTGGGAGAAAAAACACCATAAGTAGCTGCCTGGTCAGAAGAAAATCTAGGGGATAGCGCAAGCTCAGCCATAAAGAGATCTTCAAGATTTGAAGGAGTGAGAGATGATTTAGATCTCGCAGACCGATTCAACAAAGCAGAATTGGGATGTGGCTGCGTAAAACATGCTAAATCATTCATAACAAGTTTCTGCAAATCAAAATCCTGTAACATATTATATTCCTCAAGTGGAATATCTCGGGCACTAAGAGAAGATCTTAGGCGACTGGACTGCAGACAGCTACCAGATAGATTAAGGGTCGGGACATTTGGCTGAGGCCAAGGTGCAGATGAATGAGACATTCCATTTGCTGTAGGGGACATGCTCTGATTAAACACAGGAGACATCACGGAATGTGATGATGGCGAACCAGGTAAAAGGCTTAAAGCTGTGGCCATGTCCATGAAACTAGCAGCAGAGGCAGTAGACATGGGTGAAGGAACACCAGATCCAGTAGAGCCATACAAAGGACGAAGCTCCTCTTGAGTGTGCGCAAAAAAACACACCTGTCTGGCACAGCTAGTGCCATCTTTACACAGTCTAGTTCGATACTGAGCAGGATGCAGCCAACATTCAAATACACCATGTGCATACTCACACATGTCTCCTCGCCGACAAGAACCCTTCCGAAAATCAGGACAAGGAACACAACTGTAATGAAACTTCCAAGGATCCCTTCTGCGAGCATTTTCTCCAGGGTGGACAAAAGGACATTCGGTCCAATCATGAGAATAGGCTCTTGAACAAGGCCTGACCTTGAATGAGAACATGCGGAACTCGTCAGTTGAATAGATACTATCCCGAATGTCGGGCAGAGATGGATCCACTGGATATTGTTTCTTCTCAGACACGTAATTAGCAGGAATATCGCTGGATTTTAAGGCTGTAGGAGTATATATATAGTTGGACGGCGATGATGGAGAAACGCTCTCTTGGTTTGACGATAAAATAGGTGAGGATCCATTCGAACTACATACAGAGACACCACTGTTGCCTTCGCCAACTGATCCATCAGAAATATTGTTCAAGAGCAATTCCTCGAGAGCAGCCCTGGCACCAAGAAGCTTTGGAGGGGCAACAACCACATCAACAGGGCGGCAGCCATCTATATCCTCAACGTTGGGATCAGCACCAGCAGATAATAGTAGTTTCACAACATCAAATGCATGGATAGAGCCTCCATAAGCAGCACAATGAAGAGCAGTCCACTTGTTTTTACCGCAAGATTTGTTCAAATCAACCTCTGGCAAAGCAACTATCAACTTCAACACATCCACACTACCATACGTAGCTGCTACCATCAGCAGTGTTCTTTCTTCCTCGCTAATTTGCTTTGAACCTTTCTTCCGAACAAACCAAGGCCCGGTTTCATCAACTGCCGACAAATCGAACTCGATGTACCTCTTGAAGGATTCGAGGTCATTGTTTGCAGCAAATTCAAGTACACTGGAAAAGGAATCTTCAGTCTCCACAGATAGATTACTCATGTCCTGCATTTTATTCAATTCAAAATCAGCAGCCATTTGGGTCGTAGAAGAACTTGAATCTGATTGCTCCTGCCCACTGCACATAGTCCAATCAACTACTGAACAACCAAGATCTATCTGAATCAAATGAAAATAAACAGATATCAATGGCCCCCAACCCCAAAGAGTAAATATAATCCACTGATTTGAAATAGAGGTGCGAGATTTCTTATTATGTTATCGGTCATAATTTTTTCATTCCAAATGGTATCATATTATGTTCCACATGAATGAGAACGACAACTCTTTCTGAGATAACGTAATAGCCATACATCATACATATATACATCTGAATCAGAAAATTTTGTAATTTTGGTGATAAACAGCTCTGTCCGTATTGAAAAATAAGTGGTAAACACCATACAAAAACATCATGTAAAGTACTTGTCATGTTGTGATAAAGTAGGTATGAACCAAATTAACAAAAAAGTTGAACAGCTAAAGTAAAGAAAACTTGATAGATATACAAAGCAGGAAACAAAAGGGTCTACTCCAATCCGGTTGCATGGAATGAGGGCATCTCCAACCGTCCTCCATAATGGAGGAATCCTCCATTATGGAGGATGAAATCTTATCCAACCGTACTCTATTTGTTTCCTCCATTTTAGAGTATGCAACGGTGATCCTCTATTTATGGAGTATCACTGTTCATATAGAGGATTGAAGAGGATTGAAAAGGGGTGAAAAATAATTACAAAATAGATATTTTAAAAATTGCCATATAGTCCTTTTGAAAATTAATAAGCGAATTACATTTAGTTGTGACATGTTTAGCGAATTAATTAAGTTTAGTTAAATAATATATTATGAAATTAATTAATTATATGTGTGTATTTGTTCGAAAATGAAATAAATTAAAAAAAATTATTTGGTAATATTTAGAGGATATGAGTTGAAAATGAAATAAATTAAAGAAATAGAGTATTTGGTAATATCTAGAGGATATGGGTTGGAGAAGGTGTTTGAAAATAGAGATCATGGATCTCTATTTTGGAGGATAGAGGATGAAAAATAGAGGATATGGATTGAAGATGGCCTAACAAAATCACACTCGTGACGACCCAAGAATTTAAGGCTAGGTGCTATTTTTACGTCTTCAAAATAGTAACCAATCTTGAAGAATCCCTCTTTATTTATAAATTCAGAAAAATCATAGAACAGAGAAGCAAACCATTATTGTATCACAACCAAACACATGCAAAATACGGCACATTAAGCATCTTACTTCGAAACATTAAACTACGTTTAAAACCGAACATATTTTACTTTTTCCACCAAAAATATCCCATGAAAATCGAATCTTCGGTCCTAAATACATTCGAACCTAATATACACACCACCGATTCATTTAAACAATGATTACGGAGCTATCCATACAGCTCAGCGACATCAAAAGATTTAATTCGGAACAAAGGTCGTCAAATCATTGAAAATACAAGTAGCGAAATAGATTTCAAAATTAACAGTGCACTTTCAGGCAGCAGAATTTATAGGAAAATAAAACATTTTGGTAAACGGGAGAATCTATATCCGGGCGAACTGAATAAATGGTTTATCACATCAAACAGGAAATCGGAGTCAACCCTACTCAACAAATCAGCTGAACACCAAAAAAAGAATAAAATAAATGAGCAAGCCCAGCACATAAAACTCACCGATGATCCCAAAAACAGAGCTTTAACCAAGATCTACTGACGGGGTCGTTTCAATCAACCTGTTTATCGATCTATTTGTTGATGAGGAAAAAAATAACGATAAAAAACACAAATCAAAGAAAGCCGAAGTTTCAAGACATGCGATCTTCATTGCACAGATTTGCAACTCAAAAATACAGCAGGGGAAGTCTTTTCCAACGTACCCATGGATAGATACAGTGCGAGTTATGTATGTATATGCGGGAAAAAGGAGAAAATATAGAGAGAAAGCGACAGGAGGGGAGGCCTGCAATGCAGAGTAGTGTGAGAAAGCGATGCTTTTAGGCGTAGAGAGGAGCGGTTTTGAAATCGAAATGTAATCGAAATTGAAATTGAAACTGAAATGAAATTGAAATGCAGAATGATGTTGAAATTCACGCGAAATGTGAGTCAAATATGGGGGAGGTGAGAAATGTGGGGCCGGAAAGCAAGGAAAATTGGATTAGGAGGGTTAGAGCATAAGGCTTTGTTTGGTTGCTCTTCCTTCGATTACAATCCTATTTAATTTAAATATTTTTTCCCATATTTTCAATATTAACATTCTAAAAACGCCCATAAAATTTGTAAAAATTGCTTGAAACTTGTTTTAGTATTTAAAAATAATTAAAAACTGGTTATGAGTTTTTTATTTACAAAATTATGCTTTTTTTAATATAGGCAAACACTATAAAATGGTTTGATTAATTAAAATTTTGCGCTTTAAGTTTCACGAGATATATATAATTAATTATTATTAACTTTGTATCATCGCTATATTATCCTCTTTGGCTCCGTTTGGTACGTGTGATGAGATAAGTAAATGATTAGTAATTAGAGTGATTAAAAAATGAGATATATAGATTAATAGTATGGTGGATAAATAACATGGTGTTTGGTATAATTTTAAAATGATGGATTAATTTTGTAAATTTTATTGAAATGACCAAAATGCCCCAAGTATTAATTAAATATATATATTCTTAAAATAATTGGATAGAAAATCAAATATTTATAATTATAATTTACATTTATTAAAATTAATTTAAATATATTTATTAGAAATAAATTTGTAAATATGTATTTACTTTAATAATTAAATAGTAATAATATTTTGAATGTTAATGTTAAATAAAGTTTAGTAATAATTACAATATTATTGTTTTTTAAAATAATTATAAATATTTTTAAAATGATTTGATAGATAATTAAATATTTATAATTATAATTCACATTTATTAAAATTCATTTAAATATATTTATTAGAAATATATTTGAAAATATTACGGTAATCATTAAACAAAATAAATTAGAATTTAATAAATATTTATTTTCATAAAAGAATTAATTAACAAGATTAAAAATTTATAAAAATTTAATTTAAGATAGATTTGCATTACAATTTATTTTCTTTAAAATGATTGAAAATAATAAAAATATATGAAATTAATTTATAAAAAAAATATAATAAAAATTTAAATATTATATTAATTTATCATTATCACTATTCAAGAATTATACATTAATCTAACTTTGAGGAGAGATATTTAATCACACAAATAATATAAATAGTGAGGGCTTTCAATCATAATCAAGGGCCTCCATACTAAATTAAAAATGAACCAAGCATGAGATAAGGGATGATTATTTAATAATCATTCCCTTATCATGGCTATCAAACATATCATTTTAACCATGTAAACAAATTGATGTGTGGCATGACATCCATTTCATTTGCTTTCCATTTCCAATTGTTAATATTATTCCTATTTTATAGTATCATTTAATTTCGTGTTTAATAGTTATAAAATGAATTTGAATAATCTTCAACTATATAAAGCATTATTTTACATGTTTATATGAAATGCATAATAAAATATTAGCCACTATGCACACAATAAGTGTATACAAAATAGTAAAATAATTCCCTTGAGAATACCCTCTATATAGGTATCTTACGAGAATGTCTCACGAATCTTAATATGTGAGACGGGTCAATCCTACCGATATTCACAATAAAAAATAATACTTTTAGCATAAAAAATAATATTTTTTCATGGATAACCCAAATAAAAGATTCGACCCACAAAATTGATATGTGATACCGTCTCATAAGAGTTTTTATGAGGTTGGGATCGAAAAAATTATAATATGCTATGGAAATCATTAATATTACATAGATACATATACAACCAAATTAATCCAAACAATACCTTCTTGTTGGAGTTGGTCAAGTCAAAAATGATGGAGGAGGGGTCCCGGATTTGAGTTGAACTTTAAAATTTTGAACAATTGGGTGTTGGAGTCCGCAATGACGCGAAGTGGAAGGTACGAACTGCAGGCATTAGTCAATTTTGGTTAATTACGAATATCTTGTTTGGGAAAAAAGGAAGGACAAAGAATTTATAAAAAAATTCGCTTAAAATTATTATATATATAATTTTTTTAAAAAAATCAATTTTAGTGTTCTATGTATTAAAATGTTACATTTTCGGTTGTGTATATTTATTGAATCAATTATGATTTTATAACTATATTTTAATAATTAATTTTACTCATTTTTTTAGAAAGTGTGTAATTATATTATTAATATTATTGTAAATATTTTATAAATACATGATTAAAAAAATTCGTGACATTCATGTATGTTTAATATTGTAATCATTAAATTTTAACAATAGTAACTTAATCATATTATTTTATTAAAAAGAACTCAAGTTATTTTTAATAACAGAATTAAAAGATAGTAATTAATTCAATAAAAAATACAAAATTAAAAATATCATACCTCAATATTAAAATTAAAATTTTATCTTAATTACGATTTAATTAACAAAATGAGTTCGTGTAATAGAACACATTTGGAATTGAAATCACAGAACGATTTTGAATAATTAATCCCTGACTTGGTGATATATTATGAACCGTATATAGATGTAAATTGTAATTTTGGTCGTCACCAATCGTACATATCTTCGTATTCATCAATAAAATAATATTCATATATTGGAGATGAACGAAAATACTCACCAATGGCTTATTTGTACCCTCGAGTCGTCTACCTCCAATTATCCAATTGGAATATTACTAAACAATTTTACCTAGTATATTTTCCCGGGGTCCCTTAACTTTTCTCTTTCCGCAAATAAGCCCTCTCCTGTAGGTTACATGAACATCTCCACTTAATTTATTTATTTTTTAATCATCCATTTTTCCACTTTCGGATTCCTTCGAATTTATTTTTTTTCGAAATATTTATGCGATCCCGAAGGGGTATTTTTTTATACTATATGATAGGATACTCTCAATTAATGTTTCATTTCTAAAAATAGGAAAAAAAAATCTAAAAATATTCATGACAATTTACTGTACTTTTTAAAATATAATAATACAATTATTTCTCATATGATAATAAACTGAATATCAAATAATGATTGTATTTTGTTATTTGAATTGGATCTAGTTCAATATTTTCAAACATGAAACATACACAACACAAAATCTCCCTTGCTTTGAATGTAATAAATAATTCGATGAATCGAAAAAATATATATTTATTTTTATTTCGAAGCTCGAGACATACACGACAACGTAGTAGGACAGCAGTATTTTGCATGCCATTTCTCGTACTTCCGTTGGTCGCTCAATTTTTTTATAATCATTATATAAATGATACACCTTCGTGCGGGTTCCTGAAGTCGGCTTGCCCGGAAATTAAGACTAAAAAAATCGGAGAAAACGGAGAGAGACAAAGAACTAGTAGTTTAAATTAAGAAAATATGATAAAAATATGCAAATATGCGTTAGATTGATATATAACATAACAAAGTAAACTTTCATTAAAAATGGCCCATCTCCTCTCCGATATTTTCGAATAAAAAAACAAGTCACAAGTCTGAAGTTAATTTATCATGCATCTACCTAAAAAAATATGAGTACATGGATAAACCAAGAACCATCTTATTTAAAGAACAACATTAGCATACAATTTATCAGCCTTTCGTTTGGTACTTAACATCTCCTCCGACGCATGATTTCACCAAGTTCTTCAAACCCTTTTTAGGTGTTCTTTTCTCCGTTGAACTCGTCTCCATCTCTTCTTCCATCATCAAACATATCTGTAACCACCGACATCAATTTTTTTTAATGAAATTAATACTGTTTGATAAGATTATTCCATGTTTTTAATAATTTTTCCACCATTATAAGGAAAAACTCAAAAAAAAAAAAAATCTATCTATCAGAGAAAACAGTACTTGTTCGATTTTAAGTTTTAATCCATTACATATTCAATATTTGTTCCCCGTACTAAAATTTGATTAATTTTCGACTATTTTAATGTAATGCCAAAAAATGATCACATGACATTAGAAAAATTAAGTATAAAATTTCGACTTATCAGATACCACGACAACAACAAGACTAAAATAGTTGAAAATTAAAAATCAATTAACCAAAACCAAATTTGGAAACTGAATTGTTCAAAATTTTCAAAATTGATGGAGTCAATTAAAAAAAAATCATTTTCCCTCTAAATATATCTATTACTATTATTAAGAATATGTATTATAGAGACAAAAAAGTGTCTTGATCTGTCTTTTAATCTTCCAATTTTACCCTTATGTTATATTATTATTACACTTTTGGTTTATTTCTATTTTTAATTTCAAAAAACACTTTGTTTTTTTTAATTACAACAATTCAAATAACACTTTAGTCCCTTAGTCCCTTAATAATTTGTCAAATTTCATTTTAATCTCTTGATAATTATAAAAAAAATTTATACGCGGTGCACGTGCAAAGTAACTAGTACAGTAAAAAACTCTTGTGCTAACTTCATTTTACATGAATATAATTGATTTTGTACTAAAAAAAATGAATGGCAGCGTCAAAATTCAAAGGCCCCTTCAAAATTCTAGTTTCCAACACACACAAGTATAGCACTCGCAAATGACATGTTTACGGCACCATATAGTACTCCATGGCTCATGAAATGTTAATTAGTGTCCTTACCTTGAAGAGACGATCCTCCGCGCGAACTAATCGTTCCATTAACGTTCCTTTTTGTTCGACTTCCATGATCACCTCGTCCAACGGACGACAATGGCTTTCTGGGGAGAACTCAACCGACGATGGCTGGCCATCGCTCGAACGAGTGGATGCACTCGAGCTCTTTGGAGAATGACTAATACTCCGAATGCCTTCCAATTGTTTTAGCTGAAAAAATTTAGAATACACGTATAAGATTCTTTCTCTAAATTTACTAAGATCCTATCACATTAGCCCCATGTTCTTCTCCATTTATTAAAATGGCAAAGAGCTGGAGGAGCCCTTGACTAAAATGACTTCTGTTTAACCTAGTCTGTGAAAACTTGTCAGGCCAAACTTAGCCCATGCGATGTTTCATTTTCTAGCAATTCTCTTTCGTCCGGGCATTTTCAGGTTGGTATTATTTTTCAAAATTCTCTATTTTGAATCTTAATTTCTAAATCATTAACGACGAGACCGTCAAGTTTCGAATCCCATCACTTCCTATACCACAACCAACTTCTTGGATAAAGAAAATGAAAATAAACGATTAAAGACTTATTGGCTCTTTCAATTGAAGATAGATTTTAGGAAGAAGTGAACATGATCAGGATTAACAAGAACAAAGTTAAACATTTTCATGTGCAGAGTGATTGAAAAAGATGAATTTTATATGGTACTTACGATATCATCTAGGCGATTAAGGCGAGAAAGCATTGGTTCTTCCGCAGCAGTCATTTTTTATTTGATTGTTTCCTCGATAGACTCTATTACACTTATCTGCGACTTTCTTGCAAATATCACAATCGCTATTTATAATGTGATATTTTTGTAATAAAAATATTACAAGTGATACGTGTCAAAAAAATTTAGGGAACGCGTAGAACAAAATTGCATATTGGGCACCGCCACTTTTCCCAAGGTGATGGGCTCTAGGGCGTGGATATCGTCCTCTTCTATGCATAATATTATGTTTCTAGTTATTTCATTTTTATAATAAACAATAATGAATGGATTTGATTATATTCATGTGAGAATCATCATATCATAAATTTTAAAATATGGAAAGAATATTAAAAAATGGAAAAAACAAAAGTATAATATTTACATCGACAAATTTGGGAGGAAAAAAATGGTGTCTTTGTTTCTATATAACAGAGATGGTAGAGATATATTATACTTTTATTGCATAATATTTTACGTTTATAAGAGATATATATTGCCAAGTACACCACCATTTCGTTGTGATAGAGCACGTGAATAATCATTTTACGCTGAGTAGGTCTCTTGTGAGACAGTTTCACGAATATTTATCTGTGAGACGGGTCAACTCTACCAATATTCACAATAAAAAGTAATACTCTTAGCATAAAAATTAATACTTTTTAATGGATGACCCAAAATAAGATATATGTTTCACAAAATACCTCCCGTGAGATCGTCTCATACAAGTTTTTGTCTTTTACGCAAATTTTGTGCAACAAAAAACGCGAAAAATATGAACATTTTGTTCTTATATTTAGTTTATATATGCCATTTATCATAATTTAATAAATTAGCGTAGCATATTGATTTATTAAATTTATTAAATTGGATATTAGCGATAATTATGTTTATTTGAATTTGTGCAACCAAAAAAAAAAAAAAAAAACCACATGCTTCAGTATTGTAATTTGCAAATCACAATACTTTACAATTTTAATTATATAGCAGAATAAAACAGATGAGAAAAACCAATAACTTGGAGAAAACCCTAACCTTCTTTAACCTCTCCTTTCTTCAAATCAAAATATAATCAAAATCCATGGATTTAAATCCATTCTTCCCAATGCTTAAATAATTGTTACAAATAAAAAAATATTTATCGTTGGACATTTGTTATTTTAAATTGAATTAAAATATGTTTAGTCGAAAAATTAATTTTTTAAAGAGTTTCAATCAAAGGTAATTTAGGAAGAAAATAACAGATTTCACATAATGAGTTCAGTTTTAAAAACTTTGACAAGTTGGAAAGAATCATTCATCCGACAGAAATATAAATGAGAAGAAAAAACAAAAGCATCTAAAAAATGAGCAATTCCATTTGCTGATTTTCACATGTGGTTGAGGCTAAGAATACTTGAGGTCTGCATTATTAAGTCCCTTATCTCTGAAGCACATGCTCCCATGTAGCCGAGTTCTTCACTTGAATCGGCGATTGTTTGCAACGTCAAAAGAGAAATAATCATAACGTGAACATTATGGAATCATTTCTCACAAACTAACTTCAGACCACCTCGTATCGCAATTAACTCCCCATGAACAACCAACATAGGTTTACAAAGGTTCTGTCCAAAGGCAAGCAACTTATTACCATCATGATTCTGCACCACCCCACCCACAGTGTAAGAATGTGAATCCTCATTGTAGCTTGCATCAACATCTAGCTGTAGTTGCCCAACCGACGGTTAAATCCAAAATTCTAGGGAATATGCCATTTTCCTCCCACCGTCGACTTTCATACAGTTTAATGACCGTTGATATTCCTGAAGGTAGTTACTACTCCAAAGAACTCCTTGATGTACCACCTTCACATTACATTTATAACAAGTGCACAACCTTTGACACCAAAAACCCATCCCCTCATAGCAAATCCCTCTTGTGAATCTTTTCCATCATCCACCAAATCACTTCCAATGTATCCTGTTGTTGTATGACCTTAAACATATACTTGAATTCGCTCTCCTTCCAATGAGCTTTGGTAGGAGGATGCCTAAATAATGCCTGAGTGGTTGAGCCACCACAGTGGTGACAAAAAGGGCAGAAATCTGGTATCGGGACATGATGCACCAACAGGTTCCTGTCAGTAGGGATTATGTCATGGGCAACTCTCCACCAAAAAATTCTGACTTTAGGAGGGATTGTAAAGGACCAAAGAAACTTCCACCACTTCATCTAATTTTGTAATGATTCAATGTGTATTAAATAAATTCTTCAATTCAAATTTGTTTAGAATTAATTATTTTTTTGTGAATTAACATAGAATCAGGGATTGAAATTTGATCACTCAGTTTTCCAATGCTTCAATGAGTCGATCCTAAATTTGATTAAAATTCATTAAATTTTTTCTTAATTAATCGATAATTATTGTTTTGCAATTCGATTATATGTATTAAATATCGAGGAATTATTCTTGCCATTGTTTACATTTTTTTTAAAATTAATTAATCGAGAATTGGGGATTGCAATTTGATTGCTCGGTTTTCAAATGCTTCAATGTGTCTAGCCTAAATCTGATTAGAATTCATTACATTATTTTTTTAATTAATCGAGAATCTCGGTTTAGAATTCAGGTATACTGTTTTCCAATGCTTTAATGTATATTTAAAGTGAAGAATTCTTCCAGCCATTGTTTACATTTTTTTGTTTATTAACCGAGAATCGAGGATTGGAACTCTATTACACATTTTTCGTAGCTTCGTTATCCGAGTCATTATTAAACATACTAATAAACATATATAATTAAATTTGATAACAACAATTACACAGAGAAAATCAAATATTAAGAATAACTTAATATCAACGTAAACAGAATACTAATTTCACTCTTAAATGTTAAAACAACCATATCAAATTCATAATCAAGCACGATAATACGATAAACCAAATAAAATTTCCACTTGATCACCACTGAAAACCCAACTGCTCTAGCCACAGTCCTAGACGTCCGAATAATCCAATCTAAGACATGTCCCGTGGAATAGGGCGTCCAAGATGAAAACAAGGAGATGCACGACAATCACCCAATATGATAATGTACAAATATAAAACCGATACGATGCATGCAAATGCAATATATTAGGATATCAATGATTAAGTCTAGAATCTCATGCTCAGTCTAGAGACGCTTGAATGTATAGTCTCTGATTCATCGTAGATATGTTTTGTCTCTCACACTCATCATCAAAACGTGGACCTACAATGTCCAGGACCATCAAAGCCCGTGAGTCCTGTCGGACACTGTAGCTCTCAATACCCAACCATCCACAATACAAAACAGTGCTGAGCGGCCTAAACGAACGATGTATATCTCAAAAGATATCAAGCCCAATGTGATATGTCACGCATAATATGTCAAAGTAGTAAAACAAGTATCATGCAACATATAAGTGTGTACACTAAGCTTGGATATCACAGTCAATACATCACGCAACTCACTAAAACACTTTGAAAGAAATTTCACTCGTCTGAACCTAGACAATAACAACATATTGAAATCGCTATCATGTCAGATCCCGAATGAGTAAACATGCTTCAAAATTCTTCATAATGATCCTTAAATCAGTTTTGAAGGCTTCTGGATTATACCCGTGTTTGTCGTCAGCCCGTTGATGACGTCTCGATCTGCATATCCCAGTTCACTGGCGAGTTGAATCTACTTCCGAAGCTTCTCGGCACTAAAATGGCGCCCTAGAAACTGTGTAAAACCTAATGTATATGGCTAAAACTTGAGGGAGTGAAGATGAAGAATAACGATGTAGGAAACAAATGAAATTTACTTTGTTTATAGGCTGTCTGCGGACTAGATCAGAAGATCCAAACTTAATTTTATATGACATGTGTCATAATATCATTCGGCTAGTTGGATTTCTCGGGATAATGTAATTTGAATAGATTGGGTTGTCCGTTCTAAATTCGATGGATCTCAACATGATGATCCTCAATTAATCACTTCTTTAATATTGCTTAAATAACAACTTTTTAACCATATCTTAACTAGTACTTCATTCTAATAAGAATTTGGGTCATTACATATCCAATGCTTCAATGTGTCAAGCCTAAATTTAATTTGAATTCATTACATTTTTTGTTAATTAATTGAGAATCTTGGTTTGCAATTCGTATATACAGTTTTCCAATGTTTTAATGTGTATTAAAGATTGAAGAACTCTTCTAGCCATTGTTTACATTTTTTGATACTTAATTGGGAATTGGGGACTAGAATAACATTGATTTCCAATGTTTCAACGTGCCTAACCTAAATTTGATTAGAATTCATTACTCAATTAAGAAAGAATCTTGGTTTTGAATTCTATTATACAGATTTCCAATGCTTTAATGTGTCTTAAAGATCGAAAAAATTCTTCTAGTTTTGATTGTTTACACAGCTGTTACTGCTTTTCAAATAAGATAATTTTAGCGTCAAATCTGAAAGTTAGATGGTTGGATTCAAATACCTATTTTATGTAAAGTCCACGGAAGAGTTTACGGTATCTGTCAATGACGAGGGTCCTTTGGTTGATATAATTTGTGATAAGGTAGTGTGCAATCAGAAGACAATAGATGTTGCATGAGACGCCTGCAAAAAAACCTGCACATCTCAGTAAACCGGACCACCCCAACCCCACCACCAAAAGGCTGTATTTTCTCTTCACCCCAATTCCGCTTTGGCAAGTTCTCCTCTGTGGGTGATGTGCATCTTCACTCTCTCCTATTACAACTAAATCGCGGCGCCACTTGAAAAGATGAAGTGTTTAATTGACACCGCCCGAGACATCGCAAAAGGAATCCGAGAATCGGGCCTCACACTTGGTGATTGAGTTGTCTTTGTAATCCCACTGATGGAGCTCATTTTGAAAAGACTTGATACACATAGCTACCTACTGACCATTGATAAACATAAAATGGAAAACAAGACGAACAGTGTAAAACAAATTATAACTGAATCTATTCTTTATAACACCTAGCTACCTAATGTCCATTGATAAACATGGAATGAACAATGCAAAACATATTACAACTGAATCTAAAGCAGGATTGACAAGTATCCTCACCTTTCAGATATGCTTGAACCCAAAAACCGATCAACATATATGGAAATCAGTGGCCAGAGTCACAAATTCAGAAAATTACACACGATTCTTATTTTGATCGAGAGTTTAGCTTCTAACACAAATTGTTGTCTACATATCAAATAAGCTAAACAACAAAATAAATTCGGGCATATAAAATTTCATATGTTCCGAAAATCATGAAAAATTCCAATCAAATACACCCAAGCATAAACCAATTACAAAACATAAAAAAATCCTATAATTTCCACGTGTTCATCCAACCAAAATACCAATAGAATTGACACAATACCAGCGAAGAGGACCGATGCCGCGTACACCGGGTGCCCTCTCTCCCAATAACTAGGTGTGTTCTATGATGTGTGAATAAAAGAGACACAAAGCACAGAGATGAAGATCTAGGAAATAAGGACGATTAATAAAAAATTCTCTTTCTTATATAGCATACAGATAGTACTGGCTCATTATATATAACGAGTTTAATTTTTTATAATCAAAATTCGTTAAGTATTTTGGTTGCATAGTGTCACGGACTTGACCCTTTCTAAGTTCATGTGTGGCCATTTCCCCTCGACTATGTCCTTTCGAGTAACTTGCAAAGCAACCTTAAAAAAATGATTCTGGATGTTAAGTGTACGAAAAAAAAAATGAGATGGAGAAATTGCCGAGAGATGAAGTGAACAATTGGTTGATTTGAAGAACGAATTGTTGGTTTAAAATCAGCTCCTATAACTCTATATACATAAGTTCCTCGTGTTCTAGGATTTTGCACACTATTCTATACAATGGAGTATACTAGAACTTGCTACAGATTTACATCCTATAATGTACAAAATTGTTGTAGAATTGTCTAGGCCATCATCCATGTCTACACATTCTTCTTGATTGCTCCGAAAGTTTCTAGACCTTTTATTTTCCACAACATTCTAGATCTTTCACATAGATCTAGAATGTTCAAGTATCGTCTACAACATTTTACTCTCTTCAACATGAAACTAGAACATTTATGTCTCATTCACAATCTTCTAGATCCTTCTGAACAAATTTAGAACCTTCGCGACTTGTCTAAAATGTTCTAGGTCATTCTGCACGGACCTAGATCCTTCAAGCTCATTCTCAACTTCTCTAGAATATTCCATTGCCTTCGAGGGTATGCTAGAGTACTCAAGAAGGTTCCGGATGCTGCTAAACTTCTCTAACAGCTTCCTCCTCCAACTTCCTTGCGTATTGCTCGTCAAAATAGTCAGGTTGTGTCACTAAAGTCTTCATGAAATTTTTCCACCAAATACAATAAAAGAACATGTGCACTGCCGCTAAATCTTGCTTGCCAAGCATGATCGAGTGATCTCTTTAGCATAAAATTTGAGGAAATGATTGTAATTTCAGTTTTATTTTTCCATATATAAATATATAATATACCTGCTTGTACGGTCTTTATTTTTTCGTGAATTTATTTATATTCAAATTTAGATATTATCCTGATTCATTCAGCAATTTGAATTGATTATTTTTGTACGAGTGTCATATCATAATTATATCGAGGACTAGACATCAATTTGAATTGATGAAAAAAAACAAGAGACTACCATACCAAAAAGTTTTAATTTTATATTTAATAATAGCAATTGATTAGTGCATTGGCACACACGTTACATGTTTGTACAATTTTTTAATTAATTTGAATTGTATTCAAAAATGAATAATATCATAATTATAAATACTATGAAAATGTCATATTGCAATTTGAAATGACTATATTCAAACCAAAAAACTCATGTGATACAAATCATTTATTCGACCTTGATCCATTAAAAAATATTATATTTTATGCAAAAAATATTTTCATTGTAAATATAGTTCGAGTTGATTCGTATAACAGATATAGATATGTGATACCGTCTCACATGTTTGGGCAAATAAATAAATAAATATGGTTTCTCCTAAATCAAGCACAAAGAAGAGAGCATAATATCAAACAATTAACTTTCGCACTTTTTGAGCTTTTCCCAATTTTCTTGGTTTAGGTTTTTTTTTTTTTTTTTTTTTTCCATTCACAAAACTTTTTAATTTTTTTTTTTCCTTTTGCCTTAGCCATTTGGATAATCTTTTTCACGTAAGGAATTTTCCTTTTCTTTTTCATCGATTTTTTCGAGCTCAACAAGATATAATAATATTAAGTGCATCAAATGAGATTTAATTTAGGCTCGTGAGGGTAGGTATAATGAGTTTGCACAAAAAATATCGAATGTGTGTCGAAAAATATGCAATGCATACACCATTCTTTTTGAATTTAGCTCAACTTGAGCACTAAAGATTAACATATCATATGATAAGTTTGAAAGGCTCGAACAGTCAAAAAATCATCTAAATCAACTTTAAATAAAGTTCATTAACTATAATTTTCATCTCAAAGTGCCCTCAAATTAGGTTCTAGAATAACTCAAAAACTCTCAAGATTAGTAATGTTAATGAGCCGAGTTTAGGAAAAGTCTGACTAAACTCGAGACCCGACCCCGTCTAGTATTGGACCCTTCACGCCCATCCCATGAACCCGACGAGTCTGGACCTGCTGCCGAAGTTATATATATATATTTTTTAAATACAAAAGTGAAAATTAATTAATCATTAACTTTAATTTTAAAATATATATTAATAATTTTAATTTTTATTAACAAAAAATATAGCGAATGTTTTGGTCATTGGCGAAACGGACAAAAATTCCATTACGTAATAACGTGGACGAGTGGGAATCCGAGAATCTTTGGTTTGATTTAACGGTAATTTGTAGAAAAATACACCTGCCAATGATTTTTTTAAGATTCCGTACACATAAGTTTTTTTTTTGTATTTTAATACCTGACAAAAAACAAACTTAGTTTTTACTACATGTTTCATGTATTTTTACCTTTTTACCCTTTTTACTTAATAAAAAATTATATAAATCCTTTTTTTGTTAGCCATCTTCTCTTTCCACTCACCATTCCCGATGTATTTGGACCACATATACATTGAATTAAAATATTTTTTTATTTAAAAAAACAATTCACAACTAATCATTGAACTTTTTGAAATACTTAATTTTACTTGCGAAATACTTAATTTCAATTTTAAAATACTTGATTTAGTAAATGACATACTCGTAATGTGTATTAAAATATTTGATATTCGAATATGCAACGCAAGTTGACCAAGTGCTCGTATTTCCTTCCAATATCCATTTGGATGACATGTTCATTTCATTTAATTATTTTTTTATTTTAAAAAACAAAACAAATTCGCAACTAAGCATTGAACTTTTTCAAGTACTTAGTTTTACTTGCGAAATACCTAATTGCAGTTTTAAAATACTTGATTTGGTAAATGAGATACTCAGAATGAGTATTAAAATACTGGATATTCAAATATGCAACGCAAGTTCACCAAGTGCTCGTATTTCCATCCAAAATCTATTTAGATAACTTGTTCATTTCATTTAATTATTTTTTTATTTTAAAAAAAACAAATTCGCAACTAAGCATTGAAATTTTTTAAATAATTAGTTTTACTTGCGAAATACCTAATTTAAATTTCAAAATACTTGATTTAGTAAATGAAATACTCATAATGAGTATTAAAATACTGGATATTCGAATATGCAACGTAAGTTCACGAAGTGCTCGCATTTCCATCCAAGATGCATTTGGATGACATGTTCATTTCATTTAATTATTTTTTTATTGTTAAAAAACAAATTCGTAACTAAGCATTGAACTTTTTCAAGTACTTACTTTTATTTGCAAAATACCTAATTTAAATTTCAAAATACTTGATTTAGTAAATGAAATACTCAGAATGAGTATTAAAATACTGGATATTCGAATATGCAACGTAAGTTCACGAAGTGCTCGCATTTACATCCAAGATGCATTTGGATGACATGTTCATTTCATTTAATTATTTTTTTTATTTAAAAAAAACACATTCTCAACTAAGTATAGAACATTTTGAAGTACTTACTTTTACTTGCGAAATATCTAATTTCAATTTTAAAATACTTGATTTGATAAATGAGATACTTAGAATGGGTATTAAAATACTGGATATTAGAATATGCAACGTAAGTTCACCAAGTGCTCGCATTTCTATCCAAGATACATTTGGATGACATGTTAATTTCATTTAATTGTTTTTTTATTGTTAAAAAAACAAATTCGCAACTAAACATTGAACTTTTTCAAGTACTTAGTTTTACTTGCGAAAGACCTAATTTCAGTTTTAAAATCTTTGATTTGATAAATGAGATACTCATAATGAGTATTAAAATACTGGATATTTGAATATGCAACGTAAGTTTACCAAGTGCTCGTGTTTCCATCCAAGATGCATTTGGATGACATGTTTGAGGACTTTTTAGCAGCCACAAAGCATTGAAAGAGAAAAAAAGCTTGGAGCGAAGATTTGAAGATTTCCGGACAATGTTTTTCGAGCGAATAACCCGTGATAGGAACGAGTAGCATAATACGTGGATTTACAATTTACATAGAAATATGAAGTCGGATACACGTCGATAGTCATAGTCCAGTAGGTCGAAAGCTAGGGGATTTAATAAAACGACATGCAATTCACCCTTGACAAATAATTAAAGAGATTTAATTACTTCACTGAGTTGAATTAGTTTGGCATAGCTTGAGAGGGCATGTTCAATTGGATATGAAATCTCGTCGAAAGCATAGATCATTGTCGAACGAATTAAGTAGATTAAGGAGGGATAGGTGAACCGAGATTTTCAACAAATTCATTTCTCATTGAACTTTAATCAATCATTCTAGCTTATTTATTTCATCATTCAATCCTTGAACCATTTCATTGAGTTTTTATTTAATAATCGTAGTAGTAAACAATCATCTGAAGTATCGCTGCTAAAAATTGAATAACTGAGAATAATAATTGAGAAATACAATCCTTAGATGAACGATACTCGTACTCTTGTACACTATATTATTACTTGACATCGTGCACTTGCTATTATTTCGAGCTTGAATATTATTGATTTTTACTAAGAATTTTACAATGAAAGTTTTGCTCGATCACTAAGCATGGAACATTTTGAAGTACTTACTTTTACTTGCGAAATACATAATTTTAATTTTAAAATACTTGATTTGGTAAATGAGATACTCATAATATGTGATAGAATACTGGATATTCGAATATGCAACGTAAATTCAGTCATGGTTGGTTTTCCAACTAAGATTCATTAGAATACTTATTCATGTCTTTTAAAGAAATGAACACAGTTCATTAGTGATCGTGGAGTAAGAGTAAGTTGTTTGTAGATCAAAATAAGCACTTACTTTTAACAAAAATATAGTAGCATACTTGTCCCGGAGTAAAAGTAAGTTCTTTCTTTGTATACCGAAATAAATTGTTATTTTTATTTCATGAGGAGTGATGAACAATGTATTTGTTAAAATTTCAATTGCATTGTAATTGCATCATAATGCATATTAGAAATATCAAGTATTTTATTACCTATTCTGAGTATCTCATTTATGAAATCAAGTATTTTGAAACTGAAATTAGGTACTTATCAAGTAAACTAAGTACTTTAAAAGTTTCATGTTTAGTTGGGAATTTGATATTTTTTTACAAAATTGATATCACACGAGAAGAATATGTCGTCCAAATGCATCTTCTAAGGAAAGACCAACACTTGGTGAACTTACCTTGCATATTCGAATATCGAGTATTTTAATACATATTCTGAGTATTTCATTTACCAAATCAAGTATTTTAAAATTGAAATTAGGTGTTTCGCAAGTAAAACTAAGTACTTGAAAATGTTTAATGCTTAGTTACGAATTTGTTTTTTTTAACAATAAAAAAATAATTAAATGAAATGAACATGTCATCCAAATGCATCTTGGATGGAAATGCGAGAATTTGGTGAACTTACGTTGCATATTCTAGTATCCAGTATTTTAATATTCATTTTGAGTATTTCATTTATCAAATCAAGTATTTTAAAATTGAAGTATTTCGTAAGTAAAACTAAGTACTTCAAAAATTTCGATGCTTAGTTGTGAATTTAAAAATAAAAAATATTTAAATGAAATGTACATGTCATCCAAATGCATTTCGGATGGAAATGCGAGCATTTGGTGAACTTACGTTGCCTACTAGAATATCCGGTATTTTATTAACTTTTATGAGTATCTCATTTACCAAATCAAGTATTTTAAAACTGAAATTAGGTATTTCGCAAGTAAAACTAGGTACTTAAAAAATTTCAATGCTTAGTTGCGAATTTGTTTTTTTTTTAAAAAATAAAAAAAATAATTAAATGAAATGAACAAGTTATCTAAATAGATTTTGGATGGAAATACGAGCACTTGGTGAACTTCCGTTGCATATTCGAATATCCAGTATTTTAATACTCTTTCTGAGTATCTCATTTACCAAATCAAATATTTTAAAACTGCAATTAGATATTTCGCAAGTAAAACTAAGTACTTGAAAAAGTTCAATGCTTAGTTGCGAATTTGTTTTGTTTTTTAAAATAAAAAAATAATTAAATGAAATGAACATGTCATCCAAATGGATCTTGGAAGGAAATACGAGCACTTGGTGAACTTGCGTTGCATATTCAAATATCAAATATTTTAATACACATTACGAGTATGTCATTTACTAAATCAAGTATTTTAAAATTGAAATTAAGTATTTCGCAAGTAAAATTAAGTATTTCAAAAATTTCAATGATTAGTTGTGAATTGTTTTTTTAAATAAAAAAATATTTTAATTCAATGTATATGTGGTCCAAATACATCGGGAATGGTGAGTGGAAAAAGAAGATTGCTAACAAAAAAAAGATTTATATAATTTTTTATTAAGTAAAAAGGGTAAAAAGATAAAAATACATGAAACATGTACTAAAAACTAAGTTTGTGTTTTGTGTATTAAAATACAAAAAAAACACTGAATCTTAATAAAATCAGTGGCAGGTGACAATGACTGATTTTTCTACGGTCTAAATTCCAATCACTAGACCAAATATTATTCAGTGTTTCTTCAAAGACGCAGAAAATCGATTCACGCTAACAGCGCCTTCGGAGAAACCGAGGAAATGGGTTCCCTCAGCAAGGTTTTGTGTTTCTTCATCTTCTAGTTCTTGATTTCGCAATTTGATTTCGTTTTTGTGGTTGCTTGGAATCTTAATTAATTCGAGTGTTGTTCTAATTGGATCTGTTCTCGTAATTTTTTGTGTCGTTTTCGTTTTCTGTGGAATTATTTGTTTGTGAGATGATGATATTCGTACATGTGATTTTGAATTTCATTCGAAGCTAAAGTTAGACATTTTGCGTGAAGGTTGAATTTTTTTCCCCTGAGAAAAATATTTCCGCTGGTATCTTTTTTTGACCGACAGTGGCTTGAAATTTTGAGTTGATAACCGGATCGATATATATTTGTCACGGGGGTTGAGAATTTTTCGTGTATAGTACCTAAGAAAATGAGAAATTCAGGGAGGCGAAATTCAATTTAAAAAGGCCATGTTAAAAATTATTGAGAACTATAGGATTTTATAATAATTATGAGCATGGTTATTCTAGGTTACAGTTCGTTTGAATTAGATTGGTCTGGGAAAGCGTACGAGTTCTGTTTTATTTTCGTATTATGGTGGGGTGGCTTTCTTGAAATATACAGGTTCTATGGATTTTCATTTTTGACTTAATTATACTCTAGCAATTGAATGATTAGTTCGACAAGCGGGAGTAGGGAGGGTTTTGTATTCGGATTATTCTTGTGGAGTTCACTGGTTCAAAACTTGCTGAATCAAGGTCTACAGGCAACATGGAACACTTGAAACAGGCTAAAACTTGTATGACGGCCCTTAGCATGATTATGAGCAAATTCCTTTTGACTAAGCTTAGCACCCAAGACTTAATAATATCTCCCACAAGACTTTGAAGCAAATCCCCTTAGGAGCAATTGGTGACCTTGGTTTGACCATCACCTTGTGTATGATTATCTGAACTCATATCCATGCTGCTGTTTACCGATTGCCAAAGAGATGTTCACTAATGACTCGAGGAATAAGAATGTCGAGTAGAAACAACGGATGTAGGAATACATGGAAACTATACTCATTGGAAAATAGTTCAGTCGCTTGAATTTATGGATAATGCGAAATCTTCTGGAGCTGATCAACTACTACAAAAATAGTCATATCCCTTTTGTGTACGTGGTAGACCAAGAACAAAATCCATCTAATGTCGGTCCATGTTTGCATTATAGTCGTTCATCAGAAGTGTGGTCTTCGGACGTTTGGCGAACCCCGAAACACTCAACTTATCTTTCAAAATATTAGTGGAGTGTCGACCAAGAGTATGATGTGTGTATCAAGTGAACAGTTCTATCTCAACCATTAATATCTTTTCATAATTTGCGTTCATTGGTTACAATTTATAAAAATAGCTGGTTGTTGACTTGTCGGAAAAGAGAAAATCATCATGAGACAAGTACTCAAAATGAACACCTCTAATAACTTCTTGGATCTGAGAGAAAAACAGATCAGTGCAGCGGTGCTTAATTTGGTTGGGCAGCTGGTAGGTTTTTCAATGGACGAAGCATAATCCTTTTGCTTTCGAACAAACGTTGTAGGCGTTATCCTTTATATTGTGGTTGGCATGTCGATCCTGTTGCCATGGTTGGCCCAATCAAAGACAGCATTCATCCATAGGAGTGATATCAAAATAAATTTGATCCTGATATACATCTTCTACTGAAAAAAAAAAGATTGTCAGATGAGACATTTGAAATTTCTGATCCTTGTTCTAACCAAGCAAGATTGTAAGGAGTCGGATGGCACTCTGCCACCATCACAAGATTTAGGACAACCTCTTCAGAAACTACTACCTTCCAACTCTTCGGCTCAATAATAAGATGACATCTTTACTGCTTGTTAAAACACCAAATCGTTGTGGGTTTTGTAGTTTCAGTGTGAATGAATTTGCCGATGGGGTTGTTAAAAAGCTTTCCAACTGTTAATGTGATGCTTGATTTCCTTTGCGTGGTTTTGTTGAATTTGGTGTCGATAACTGAGACAGAATCCAAAATGAAATTCACTGCCAACAAATTTCTTTACTTGCAGGATGACAGAGCAGAGGTTATTCAGGCATGGTACATGGATGACAGCGATCAAGATCAGAGACTTCCCCATCACCGGGAACCTAAAGAATTCGTCTCATTTGAAAAGCTTGATGGTACATCTGATTCCTAGAAGTCGTGCTATCTTTGTTCTACAACTTGTTATTTTGTTGGTTATTATGTGAACTTAGAGATCCTTGGTGTCGAGCATGTGCTGCTACCCGGTTTCTCCCAAATGGCTTTAGAAAGTTATTTGTTTGATTGATAATGGCAGGGCCGGCCTAATGCATGCAAAAAAAAAACCTGATGAATGTTATATACCTTCCCTTAAAGGCAACTGAATGGGTGAATAATTTCTTCGTAATTCTTGGTTATGAGATCGGATTTGAACCTTATTGCAATTATTTTAGAGATTGGAGTGCTCAGTTGGAGGTTAGATGCTGACAACTATGAAACTGATCCAGAGTTGAAAAAAATTCGCGAAGCACGTGGATATTCCTACATGGTATGGAAATTTGTTAAGTAATAAGACGTTGTCATATATAGGCTTTTAGATATGGCCTTTCTGTCAAAACAGTTATTTTCTTTGTAATAAACATCTGGTCGTGTTTGGGTAAAATGTTTTGGTTTGGGGGAAGTGTTGTCAAGTTTGGATTTCAAATAACACCTTTTTTGGGATCCGTTAATTATCAATACATGAGTTTGAATTGAGAGGGAGTGAATTTGAAACTCACCTCGATCAAGATCATTTGAATAAATCAGATATATTTAAAATCACGGATTTAAAATGTTTGATTTGATTTCAAATGATTCGAATTTCGCATACACTGTTAATATATTTCAAGTTATTATCTTCTTCAGGACTTTTGTGAGGTTTGCCCAGAAAAGCTTCCCAATTATGAGGAGAAGATCAAGAACTTCTATGAAGAACATCTTCACACGGATGAAGAGATCCGCTATTGTGTTGCAGGGAGTGGTAGTTTCACATGACTAACTTGGCTTGATTATTCTTCTGATCTTACGAAAGATCTTTGTTACTAAACAGTTTTGTGTTTTTGCGAAGGCTATTTTGATGTTCGTGATCGTGATGAAGCTTGGATCCGCGTCTGGGTGAAGAAAGGGGCGATGATTGTCCTGCCAGCTGGTATTTATCATCGTTTCACCCTCGACTCAGACAACTATATCAAGGTATTTTTTAGTTGAGGCACCACCATTAACATTATCAGTAACTATGTGCTTTTGTGTTGATCTTCCACCTGTCGTTCATATTATTTAAAACTGAGCCTTTTGACCTTACATCGTCGCATACAGGCAATGCGACTCTTTGTTGGTGATCCCATATGGACCCCATTTAATCGTCCTCATGATCATCTTCCTGCAAGGTATCTCAATACTAAAACACATCAGCTTCCTGCAAACCTCGTACGCCTTTGTAGCTTAGAGATCATCTTCCCAATTATTTAAACCAATTAATCAAAATCCAAATCGACCACTAAAATTTGTTGATTAGATCTAACACCAGAATGTTGTCTCCCGCAGGACACAATATATTGAATCTTTCCTGCAGAAGAAAGATGCTGGAGAAACGGTTGATGCTGCAGCTTAAAGCACATCTAGATGTTGATAAAATTCAGCCAACTGTCAGCCACCATCGGTTTGGTCTTTTATGGTTATCCTGTAATATAATCCCCTGTCCAATAATGAACCTAAAATATTGCAATAGACTGTTTGATCAAGGCTTGCAAGTGTGTATCTTCGAACCTTTTTAAGTTATAAATGTGTCGAATCTGTTGGTTAATATCTAGAGATTTCTGGCTGTCTTTGCTTGGCTTCAATACTAAGACGCGTCTTGTTATAACTGATGATATATTGTTTTTCTGTTCATCTTTTTCCCAACCTCAATCCCTAGCTAAACTGCAATCCCTCAGCGCGAAAACAGCCTATCTTCGAGCATATTTGGATGGGATTATATACATGGCGCAAATCATTTTTATACTTGTAATGGGATTTGTAATCTTTCTATCCAAGGTGAAAGCCTAAATCTTTTGATGCTCTATGATTTTATGTTTTTTTAGACTTCTCACGATGAGGTTTGGTGCAATTCAGATTTGTCCATTTCCGGGGGTTTTAGACCTTATCTTTTTAAAAATATAAGATTTAAAAGATCATTAATTTAATATAATTTGTTATGTGTTTTGTAACTTTTGTTGGATTTTCACATTAGTGCTAATTAGTACTATTTGTTATCTCATGCGTACGAATAATAACTTTTGTCGGTAAAGTTTATAATAAAAACAATACATTTAAAATTTCAAAAGATCATTTAATTTCCGTAAGAATTTTCAGTAGCTATCAACAACCTAGCAGGAGTAAAACTGTAAAAGTTCCATAGCTAGTCTTGAAGGAAACTTCGGTCTATGGCTAAATTTACGACGATAAAAAATTAAGAAAATAGTTTTTTCTTTTACCACTTACTCCCTCAAGTTTGGTTTGTGCTCCATTAAAATTTCAAAATTTGGTTCTGGATTATAAAATTTAACTTTCCACTATTTTGGTTTAGTTGTTGATACGACACTGGAAACGACTGAATTGGTATCGAAAATTTGGTTCTGGATTATAAAATTTTAACTTTCAAAATTTGCGCTTAGATGGAAGAATTTTAAATGTATTTTTGTATTTAGAGAAATAAGATTATAAATTTTAAATCCACTATTTATATGTTTATACGATATTTCATGTTAACTGTGATGAATTTCAAGTTCATCTGATAATAATGTCATTTCAAATCCATTATACTTTATATAATTAATATATACATAATTAAGATATGTATTTAAGATTTAATAATAATAATAATAATATTATTATTATTATTATTATTATTATAAATAAAACTATAATTGAAATATATGGATTTCAAATCATTTCATCGCAAATTATTTACTTTTGCCCCTTTGTCATGTCACTTTAATGAGTGACGATGAACGATAATTGTTTTAGGTTATATTTGGATTGATGAATTTTAAATATTTTTTAGTAGGTTTAGAAAAACAAGAACTGTAAATTTTAAATCCATAACTCCTATATTTATAAGTTATTGTTATTGTTATTATTATTATTTCATGTTAATTAAAATTCATAAAACATTAAAATATTTGAAATTCATAATTCGTAGATTTCAATACCCTAATCAACCTAGTATCGAATCAAAACAAAACCCTGGAATTTCTTACTCTTTGCGCTCTCGGCCGCCACAAAGTGCCGCTTCACGGCAAGGCTCTCTCGATCCTCTGTGTTTCAATGTGTATTATGCGTGTATGTTCATGTTAACTGTTGGTTTTTCCGCCAATTTCTTCCCATTTTTCTTGCCATTTCAAATTAGACTACTGCGTATCGAATACTTTCGAAAGGTTTCGTTTGTACGTGTGTACTAATCTTTCTTCGAATTTTTTGTTTTGTAACCTTATTATACAAAATTGAAACAGGACAGTGAAATCTTAGCTGGTTTATGCTCACTCACTCAATTTCTGTATTAGTTTTCTTGCACTTGTCCTGTCAGTTAAATATAGGCTTCCTTCTGCAGCTATTAAGATTCTTAATCAAATTCGCACATCCCGTTGATGAAACATTTAGTAATCCGAAAACATGCACATTTGGAGCTCCCTCGTGCTTATTGCAGGAGGTGGAGGGGCCTAATATGCAAAGGTGGATAATAGGCACTTCTGAGGGATATGGCTGATTGCTGCATGCTTTTGATTAGTGTAGTTGATTTCTTTCTGTAGATTTAAATCCTGAAAATGATAGTTCTTGAGTTTCTATTATCTGTTGTGATCACGATTGTTTTCCTACTACGACTTTTTTGTGTTCTTCATTAATGTAATTGTTTTACTAGTTAAATCTAAAATAGTTGGTTGTACTTGGAACTTGGAGTTGATAAAAAATAGTCCATCAATGAGATGGAGATCAATCACTTGGTGGATACTATTTCGAGCTCAAAATTTGAATGCTAATAAGATGTTTTGAACTATAGTTGAATCCTGCTAAAAGGTGATGACGAGTGGCAATATACTGATTACTGAAGTCGTTTTCTGATGCCAATGTTTTTATCTTTCTTAATGTGTGTGATCATGCTATCAGCAGGTGTCTGACTTCAGAAAAAGCAAGGTGAATCACATGTGAAGTAAGGTTTGGCGAACTTAAGGTAACAATTGAGATGCCTTTGATTTGAATTTGGCTTACCAGGACTTTTGAAAATGTTGGCTTCTACAGGCCAGTTTGGATACAAAGGCACTTGAGCATAAAAAGTTCTTTATTAAGCAGTGTCTGCGAGTCTTTTTTTAAAACAGAGAAACAGTTATATGTTTGGATTTGATAGCGAAAAAGTATATATATATTTTTAATCTTTAAAAGAGAAGTTGAACCAGAAGACTGAGACTTGTATTCTTCGGTCTCAAGCGTTATTTAGTGTTCTTTCATAAAAAAAAGCTTGTCCAACAATCTTTTTTACAAAAAAAACTTTCTTCTTTTTTCCTTAAAGAAAAAATGTGTTTCGCCAATAATGCTTTTGTATCAGAACGTCTTACCACGTAAAATTGGGACATGCTGCTGCTGGTACCAGGGCTTTAAGGAAGGCCCTACACACTGTTTGACTTCAATTATATTCCAGTCGATCCTTCCCTCAATAGAAGTCATATATATATGTGTTGAAATTATATTTAATGTCCTATATTGCATTGTATCTTTCATTTTATTCTATCCTTAGTCTTTGGATTTCTTGTAATATGTGTGTGCTTTCTTCATCATTGAAAATAATTATGAGAAAACCGCTACTCTTCAGTCCTTACGTTTTATTATATAACTAGCCTTCATCTTGTATTCTGTTTCCCAAATTGAAAATGCTGTATTTTTGTAGAAAATGGTTCCGGAAGCTGCACAAGAATCACTGGACGTAGTTTTCCTCATGTCAAACTTTCTTGAAACTGGGCTTGATCACGATACTCTTTCAATTCTCATTGCACTTTGTGATATGGGTCTTGATGCGAAGTCACTCACTGCCATGATCAAGGAGCTTCGCAGTGAATTCACAGCTTCTTCATCTTCCGCATCATGCTGCGTGACTTTTCTGACCTGGTAAGTGGTATCTCATCAACATAATTTGTTGTTAACATCTGGATTTATTACATTTTGTGAAGTTTGTTGTGTTGATTTGCCTTTGTTACCATCTTTGTCAGATGTAAACATGTGCTGGACCAATAGTGAATAGACTACATATTTATGTTTTAGATTTACCATACATGATATATATATGCGCGACTGAGTAGGTTTTGTATGATTATTTAATGTCCTCTCTGATAAAATTCTTGTCATCTCATGTCCTATCTCTAATAAAATTCTTGTAATCTCATTTGGTTCAGGAGGAGGATATAACTTTCCTGGAAAGGTTTAGTGGCGGATCAAGAAAGCTGGTGGCTTATGTTGGTGACTTCTTTGTGCTTTGCAAGGGTGCCTGATGGAGATCCACTCGTTTGAGCTTTTGTTATAATTCGCGGTGGAAGTACACCTGCAAGGCCACAGGAAAAAAGATGTTACCGTCCAAAGCGTAGCCAAGTTTTACAATGGGTACACAAATTTCCCACTGTGGACAATATATAATCAACAAGATGATCAGACATGAGAAATAATTAATCGTCTAAAATATCTCTGGTTAAGGGGCTAAATTCGAGAAACTGGTTGTGCCTTGGTGTCCTAGTCTTTCTGTTTTGATTATAGAAATACCCTTTTATTTCTTTTTTTATGATCAATATACAGAGGCATGTTTCCTTATATATAATGTACTAGGAAGTCGGACCTGTTACCTTGAGTTGATTACTTGATCATCCTTAGTTGCAAAAGTATTCAAAGCTCGATATTTTAAACACTAAACACGTGGATATAATGAAAGTGCACATTGGAAGCAACCCTTCCTATATATGGCCATCATTGATTTGGGGAGGGAGCTCTTAGAATTTGGCCGTTGCCGCATTGGTGATGGTTCTTCAGTGGATATTTTTCAAGATAGATGGATTCCGTCCTTGTGCTCAAAACTCAACTCACAGACCGCTCAATGATCATAATATAATCCTAATTTAAATTGTTTTCGTTTATGACTTGGACTCAAGCTAATGCTGCTGAAATCTTTTTACAAAACTCTGCATTCCTTCTGGTGGCACGGTAACTTGTTAAATATAATTTAAAACATATGATTTTTGTAAAAGCATATATATAATTTTTTTACTCAATTTAGATCATTATCTTTATTAAATAAATAATTTTATTATTATGGTATATATTTAAAGAGAATAATTTGTTCATAGATTTGCATTACATAACGTAATCTTATATATTGGTTTATTTTTCCTTTCGATTAATATAACTGTCAACGTTCCAACGGAATAAGGTTGGAACAAGATCCAATCTAAGTGAGCAAATTAAATTGAACTTGATTAGTGCCGATTTTTGAATGGATATGTCATTTTGATTGATCTATGTTCATGGAATTTATTATCTAATTTATTAATAAAATATTTTATTTTGGTGAATTGTTGAATAACATCAACTATAAGATAGAATCATTTATTGGGTTATTATTATTTTTATTATTTTAAAAAAATCATTTATCCGGTTTTTTTTATTCATCCACATGTAGTAAACGTATACATTATCGAAATTACAATTTGACATTTCCAGAAAAATTTGTAATTTGATGAAAAGTAAATGTTTTAGATATTGTTTGGTACGTTGAATGATATGATCACGAAGACTATATAATATAAATATGATAAATAATAATATGTGGATAATATAAAATTTTAAAACCTTAAAAAATTTTGGATTTAAGTTAAATCAAATATTAGATAAAACAAAGATGTATGATTCAACTAATATCCTATTTTTTAGACTGAACGTGTCCATAGAATAGTATGATACCAAGGATTTTTCCTCTAAATTCTCTCTCTTGTTTGTGGCTCGTATTATAATCAACACGAGTATTTATTTTAGGTAATCGTCAATTTCTAGATTTCTTTGATACTTTTGAAATAAAATAATTAGTTTTTTAGTTTTTATATTTGATTCTCCGATAATGCAGCGCATCTCTATTTTTAAATTTTTTTTGGATATGAATGGCATGTTAAATGGGAAAACAATGTTATTATCTTGAAACTTGCACATTTTTTATTTTTAGTCACGTTATTGGTCAATATACAGTTTTAGTCCACTAACTTGTACACTTTTTCAATTATGATCATTTTTCACTGGAATACTGACGTGATATTGGGCAAGTCAGCCATATCCAGATCCACGCCAGCAATGTCCGATGCCACATCATCATTTTCAGTGTCACATTATCATTTTCCGAGTTATCATTCCAATAAAAAACGACCAAAAATGTTTCAACAATATCTACCAAGAAAGCAACAATAATTAAATGCAATGAAGTAAAGAGACGCAAAAATTAGAGTTGTGCCCCGAAGAGGCATGTGTTCTCTTACATGTCTCATGCCAAATCGCCGAACTTAGTCTAACAAACAATTCGAAGTCCTCTTGCTTAAAGATCCTCGAAAAATATAAAGCACAATAATAAAAAAAAAAAGAAGATGCATCACAATGCATTTTCACACTCAACCAAAATGATGTATTTTTCTAAACATCCCTAATTATCGGACAAAACAAATACCATATGTCATAACATGACATGTCAATAAGTTCTCCGCAGTAGGGATAAAATCCCAAGAGGCACGCCACAAGAATACATGGATTTTAGGCGAGAGACGTAGCTTCCATAATGTTTTCCTCCATAAATGATAGGGTTGCATAGATTGAAAAGGTGGGAGAGCCATACTATTCATTTTCACAAGATAACAATCTTTTACATAATACTTTCAATCTTGCTACCAATCCAAATCTTATATCTTCACTACCCATTTGTTTAATAGAATTTCAAGAATTGCTTCGGCTTCATGCGAGGGAAAAATATGTCGCACAGCTTCCTCATTCCAGATCCCAGAACTCTTAATAAAACACTTCACTTTAGTTCCATCGTCACGAAGTTGGTTCAAGCCACTTGGGTATAAAGATAGACCAGGGATCCAAGGATCAGATTTAGCCAAAAAAAAAAAAAAAAATGGCCCATCAACCACTCTCCAACACAACCTTATTTTTATATATACAAGATCACGACTCCACATTGTACAACACTAGATATAAGAAGGATTGGACCACAGCTCCACCGCCGTAATGTTTGTATGTTTAAAGTACCGGCCCTTGGGGACTCGCCAACAAAGAATTGGGCGATTCATGAATGACTCTCCACACTTTTTTAGCTAGCAAAGCTTTGTTAAAACAGTTTGGTGTCGAAAACCTAACTCATCCACTCATTTTGGTCTACACATATTCTCCCATTTCAACCGATGCATTCCCCATTTTCCATTAGTATCGTTCCACCGGAAATTAGCACATATTGTTCTACACCATGGTTAAGGGAAACCAGAAGCCTAAAACAAGACATGACATAAGAAAAAATCGCTTGCGATAATAATTTTATTGCAAAAAGTAGTGTGAGACGGTCTTACGAATCGTATTTTGTGAAACAGATCTCTTATTTAGGTCATCCATGAAAAAATATTACTTTTTATGCTAAGTGTATTAATTTTTATTGTGAATATCGGTAGGGTTCACCCGTCTCACAGATAAAGATTCGTGAGATCGTCTCACAGGAGACCTATTCTAATTTTATAACCACCTCACGACTTTCCATAATAACCAATTAAACTATTCAAACATCGGATCGGAAGAAGTTATATAAAATAAATTTTTTTTAATACAATTGGACGACTTCCCCCATTTAAGTTTGCCCTTTTTGAAACGCCACACACATTTCATAATTCGCTTGCGACAGATTCACCATGCTTATTTTTCTCTTATTATTTATTCCACACGTGAAGTGGTCAAATAGCCAATTACTTGTAATATCGCTAATTTCCCCCAACTCCACTCCAACAAAGATCCCCACATTGTTGACATATCATTTCAAACATCATGCATAAAATTAAATAAATTCATTTCTCAACGACCCCAATTTTCCAGTCTACAGATATTTAGTACTTCTCGTGCAAAACACCTAACGTTTTGCGAACTTCGTAATTTGCATCCTCATTTTTAAATATATAATATGTATCAATTTAAACATGTTATATATCAAATAGTATGGGAATGAACAAAACTTAGTCCTTCGATCCCAAACACATGAACTGAGACTCTAGTAAAAATATGAGAGATTCACGTAACCAACGATATTTGATAAATTAAATAGGGTGAAAATAAACTCATATTGTAACGTCCAATATTCGATGAATATATCAACTGTACCAACACGTATCTTTTTAACGTACTTATATCATCACTTACACACACCCTGAGAAACTTCTTAAAAGGTCACCCATTTCATAATTGCATCAAATCAAACTCGCTTAATTTTGAAATTCTTAAGTGACGAACTCTCAAAAAAAATGCGCCTTTATTGATGTGAATAGTAACTATTAATCGTTTAAACACTCCTTAACTGCATAGTCTCATACCTGAACAGTTTACAATCCATTTCATTCCGGTGAGATATCGATTCATTCATGTTCTCTTCGCCTAGAATCCTGCCATGAGCCAATCATTGTCCGTGTAACCTCATGACATCGGCGAGCACCTCGCTCTCTTTGGCACGGGGCATCACACATATTCCTCACAATTTATATTTTTTATTGAAAATTTTTCTCTTCTGTCATTTGATTTTAAAATATAATTTAATGATTGAGTAAATATATAATTTTTTTAGTTATTATATATGTGTGTGCGCGGGGGCGAAGTTGAAGTAATTTGTTCCAAATTAAATGTTCTCTTAATATTCTTCATATGTTTGGCCAATTTCAAGATGGGGCTCGTGCATAAGTTGTTGACCGAAGAAAATCAAACTTGGTCAATAAACATTTGAAACAAAGAGGGAACTAAATGGGAAAAAAGTTGACTTTCGTGAGATTACAATTTTCCTAAAGAATTTAAGTCAAAAAGTATAAACTAAATAACTGAAAATTGAAAATTAACAACGAATTTGCATTTTTTCTTCATTTTTTAATGATGAATTTGTATTTTTAGTCACGTAACTTGCATGTCTATTTTTTTATTTTCATCTTGTTAATAGTGAATTTGTATTTTTAGTTATGTAACATCAATGTTTTCTTTAATTATTATTTTGGTCTTTTTATAGCGAACATGGATGATGATATGGATCTTTGAAAGAAAACATGCATGCTTGTTGTGATTTTTTTAGAATATTATCTGAAAGATAACACGACTGAATCCAGTAAAAAAAACCAAAATGAAAAAAAAATACAAGTTACATGACTACAATATAAAATCAAACATGATAAAAAATGGAAAAAAAATATTTGTTACAAGACTAAAAATGAAAATTAATTACTAAAACCTAACGAAAAATGAAAAAAAGTACAAATTATAGGGGTAAAACTCAATTTCCTTTCATCTTTGTCCCCTCTCTTTAACTTTGGGTTATTTTAATGTCTTACCTGAAATAGAGAAAGTGTGTGTTTGCGTGTTTTAATAGATTTTCTTATGACAAAATAATTTGGTGTGAATTTTATCACATCTATTTTTTTCCACAAAACTCTTGTGAAACGCTCTCATAGGTCAATCTTGTGATATGAAGCTTCTATTTGGTTCGCATACGAAAAAACATTATTTTTTTATGTCAAAATATTACTTTTTATTGTAAATATCGGTAGAGTTGACCCGTCTCAGGAATAAAGATTCGCAAGACCGTCTCTACTAAAATTTAGCTATCTAACAAACAAAAAGTCCAAGATTGGTGAACGCCTTTATCGATGGCTATCTTGTACCCTCAAAACACCAATTTATGTTTTGTAACCATCTAAATTAATTATGTTATATCTAAGTTAAACAAAGATGAAATTTACGAATTTGTATCCTAGCTAAATTTTCAGATAATTGGCCTAATTTTTTTTTATCAATACGCCCATAATAATATATATTTTTTAATATAAAATTATGTTCAAAACATTGACTATTAAAACCATTTCTGAAATTGTTTGTTTATTTGCCTAGTTGCGTCGTTGATTTTAAAAGAACAAGCTTAATGTTAGAGTAACTAACTATTACTCAATTTCCTCAGTTGAAATTTACCCGTAGAGTCAACACAGCACACCAGTGGTGGGTGAATTCCTCCAGAAAATAGATTTCGTCTTTCCTCTTCACGTATTTAAGCATTCATTCTGCTGCCATTTTTGTGAAGATAGACATCAATTCTTCATATTCTTTCATAAATAGTTTCAGCCAACGTATAAAAAATTGGTTTTTCTACATCAAGAAATGGAGAAAATAATGATGCCCAGGATTTTATTTGTATTACTTTTGACATTAATTCTATTGTGTTCATCCCCTTGTCATGGAAGAAAATCTCATAAGCATCGAAAAGTCTCCAAAGATCGCAGACATCATCTTGTATCACAACAGGTGTTGATCAATGTCGACGATTTCGGAGCCAAAGCTGATGGGAAATCAGACAATGCCCAGGTTTGATTCATCCAAAGTTTATTGTAATATTTGATTGTGTATATATGTGTATCGCGTGTCTGTTCATGATCAACTTAAACTCTAACTGATTTTATTTTATACAATATCGATTTTCTCATATTTTCTGAAAACTGTTAGATAAATTGTGGTTATGATTCTAGCAGTTCTTCACCAATAATATCATTAATTAATATTTAGTTTCTGATCAAGTTAATTTCTTTTCCAGGCATTCAGCAGAGCTTGGGACAAGGCTTGTAATTCTACGAGTTCATCGACAATTGTGGTTCCAAGAGGCAAAACTTATTACATTAAACATGTTGATTTTTCAGGCCCTTGTAAGAACTCTGTTTCTATGGAGGCGAGTTCCGTACACATTCTTACTTCATATGCACATATACATTCAAGAAATTTATATTCACATATTTTTACATAATTTCAGGAAAATAAAAATTGATCATATATATTAGTTAAATTGAAAGATTTTTTTATCTGAGAAAAAACGATTGCCTGGATTTATATCTGGCCGGCGCTCACTTCATTGCATGCATTACATAATAAACATATCACTTCACAACAAAACCAAGAAAACGATCACTCACCTACTTCTATATATATATATATATATATATATAAATATATATATATATATATAATATGCGGATTGTTTACTGTAAATTGACGCCCCAATTCTCTCATTTTAGATCCAAGGTACAGTAAAGGCTATGTCGGAAATGTACGACACCCCTAAGAGACTTTGGATAAAGTTCGAAGATGTTACGGATATGAATATTTCAGGTGGTGGTATTATAGATGGCAATGGTGAAATATGGTGGAAAAATTCTTGCAAAATAAAGAAAACTAAGGTAAATAAATGTTTGAATTTATTATTTTAAGTTATTCAAGAAAAATATTAATTATTTACTTTCAAAATATTATAATCGTTTTGTTTCATATATAATAATACGTGCTGACATTTTTCCTCCTTGTCTGATTTCTTTTAAAGCCTTGCCAAACGCAGAGTGCACCAACGGTACGTTCATTCCTCAAATTCTATACAATGATTAAAGAAAAAAATTAATATCAATTACATAATTAATTTGTTTTGCTAATTAACAGGCTATGACATTCAAAAACTGTGTGAATTTAAAGATGACGAATTTGAAGCTACAAAATGCACAACAGATGCATGTGGTTTTCCAGGATTGTCGCGACGTTGAGGCTTCGAACCTTAGAATTACAGCACCAGGAGATAGCCCTAACACTGATGGAATTCATATCACCAAAACGCAAAATATCAATATTCTAGACTCTATAATTAAAACTGGTAAATAAATGGATTCATTCAGTTGGTTTCTTTTAATGTTGACTTGGATCAAATCTTCTAATTCTTTTGCAATGTATAGGTGATGATTGTATTTCAATAGTGAATGGAACTAGCAACGTTCAAGTGCAGAACATAATGTGTGGACCAGGCCATGGAATCAGGTAATAATTAATTTGTGATTTTTAATTTTGCTGGATTTTTTTATATTGTTTTTAAGGATTTATTTAATTTATTTGAATTTCAGCATTGGAAGCTTAGGTGAAAATAATATGGAAAACCATGTTTCAAATATTTTGGTCAAGAGTGTCAAGATTACTGGAGCAACTAATGGAGTCAGAATAAAAACTTGGCAGGTAATTCATACCTACCATATATATATACATATATATATATTAAAAATTTATGTGTAATTCAATTGTGTGAAATTGTGCAGGGAGGGAGTGGAAGCGCAAGAAACATCGCGTTTGAAGATATCCTGATGCAAAATGTCTCCAATCCCATAATCATAAATCAAAATTACTGTGACAAAAATAAAAATTGTGTCAAGCAGGTACCACTCTCAGTCTCTCACCTATATGTATATATATATATGTATATGTATATGTATGTATGTATGTATAAGTTTCTCACATGATAAAAATCAAATGATTGATGCAGAATTCAGCAGTGCAAGTAGAGAACATAATGTACAGAAATATAAGAGGCACAAGTGCTACAAAGGTGGCAGTAAACTTCAATTGCAGTGAATCGTTTCCATGCAGAAATCTTTACATGGAAAATGTGAAATTGAACACACACGGAGAAGATGGAAAGGCCGAAGCATTTTGTTCTCAGCTCACAATGTTGAATGCAGGAGTTAATTCCTTCCCACGCTGCAGCTCTGCCCATAATGATTAATGGTTGATTATATATATCTATATATATATATATACAATACATTTTTGTTTTATACATAAAAATACATGTTTGGGTTTGTATTTCGTTTTTGGATCAAAAGTTGATATTGATCATGAAATATGTGGTTAGAACATAGAATAGTAGCCGACCCAAATGAGGTTTGTGACGGTGTTGGTAGAGATAGTTGTAAAAATTAATGTTATGTAATTCAATTTATTGGAAAAATCTAAACTGAAAAATAAACCTTTTTTTTTAATTTCATAAAGTGTATCAGTGCCCATTTCTTTGAACTTCAGAAAATAATATTCAAACTATATATTGCAGCTTCTCGGAGAAAATTGATCCGTTGCCTATATTTGGCCAATTCTTTTTAGGTTGTGTTTCGATAGATTCATTGTAAAAATTTGTGTGAGACGGTCTCACGAGTCGTATTTTGTGAGGCTGATATCTTAATTGGATCATCCATGAAAATTATTACTTTTTATCGTGAATATCGGTGGGGTTGACACGTCTCACAGATAAAGATTCGTGAGACTGTCCCACAAGAGACCTATTCTGGATTCATTTGATATGGATGAATTGGTTCGAATTATATATTTCAAATGATGTCAATGTATACGTTGGCGTATTTGAAATTCATTAAATATAAAACTAAATTGATGGGTGGTGAATTTGAAATCTCCTTGTATGTACATCTCATTGATTATATTGATTTTAGTGAAAAAAAAAAGAATTGCTTTATTATTTCATATCTGATCATAAATAAGAGACATGTCAACTCGATTTATACATATAATAAAACATACTAATTTGTCAATATTTTGTATGATAAATAACAGAAGATTGTCTCACAAAATTGACAAATACCAGATTTTGCATGTAACATTAACGTCAAAAATATTTTTGAAATAAAAAAATGATAATAATAATTAAAGAAGGGCCACCACAACACACCACGCCCACCTTCCTTTATAAGTGTTTCCAACCATGCAAGTGCATACACGAAATGGGAAACATCAGCAATCATTCGAACAAGTCGGAGGCCGTTGAAAAATTCTCCGACGTTTTAATTTACTATTCTATTCATCTTTTTCTTCTTGATTTCTGTCGTCAATTGGATCCATTATCGACTTTTTGCATTCTCAATAAATCCCATCTCGATTCCCAGATCTATCCGATCCTTTTCCGGTCCTCATCTCCCCATTTTTCTTGATCTTTCCGTTCTAAAATCAGGTTATCGGCTTTTGTTTCAATTATCTGATCAATTGAGTGGTTTCCCCCGTTTTTAGAAAGAATTAATTTTATATCTGTGGTGGATTCAAAGGACTCAGAAAAATAAAAATGGGTGTGATGTCGAAGCGAGTTATGCCCGTTTGTGACAGTCTATGTACTTGTTGCCCTGCAATGCGGCCAAGATCGCGGCACCCTGTTAAGCGTTATAAGAAATTGTTGGCAGAAATTTTCCCGCGGAATATGGTTAGTTTTGTCTCCTTCAAGAAACGGTGAAAATTTTAATTTATTCGCTTATCATCGAATTATATTATTCAAATGATTGGAGATGTACGATGTTTAATTTCTTAACGCCATCAGAGGAACATCAATTTATTCTGCTATTATGTTAAGACTACTTTGTCAATTTGCGTTCTTTATTGATCTTAATTATTTGTTTTATGTCACACTGGACTAGTTCTCGCAAATTTTAATGTTTTAAAACTTTTAAATCACAGTATTGTTACGTCGCTTGAAGTTCAAATATATCTTAAACAGATCCTTGTATTGTAATTATTTTTATAGAAAAAGATCAATTGGCACCAGTGACCGGACACTTATATTGAGACTTATACAACGTGTAATTTCAACTTTGTTACATTTTTCTTTAGGCACACTGTTAGTCTGTGGTATTCATGCACGACGAGTTAGCATGTTAGGAATAATGCTGTTGTAGATTGAACATGCAAATTTCAAAAATTTATCATATTATCTGGACTGATTCGCTCCCTTATTTTTTTACAGGAGGAAGAACCTAATGACCGCAAAATCAGTAAATTGTGTGAATATGCTTCCAGAAACCCCTTACGTGTGCCCAAGGTTAGGTTGCTTTGATCATATGCTCAGAGTACGACTGATTGGTTCCCACTTAGCAGTGTACTTAGCGAGCTTGACTTTTCAACATTGTTGCATGGCAATCCCATACCTTTATCCCCTCATGTAAAAAATTCAATGTTTATGCTGAACTAATTATGCATTCAGAATTGTGTTTATTAATATGTCATACAAATTCGATGATAATCCTTGTTCTTGCATTGCTGGGAATACTTCTTGCCCTTTTATTTTCGTTAAAAACTTGGCATTTATTGCATTAGTATTTGATGCATTAACTCATAGTATTATATTGCATTAGAGCTTGCATTTGTCATTGTCCTCTGGATTTGGGATTTATTCTTATAATTTTCTCAGCCATCTTCATTTTAGGATTATCATTCTTCTTTCTTTCTAAAGGATATATGCAAAAATTCTATCCTGCTTAGGGATGATGCATTACTGTCGATTGATGGTCTTCCCCTAAATATGCATTTGGAAATATAGGGCATTCTATATGCTGTTTTGCAAGCCATTCACGAGGAAAAATCCACATATTTGATATGTTTTTCAAACCAACTCCTTCAGTGCAGAGAAGTACTACTCCAAACTCCAATTTTACTGAATTTTGGAGGATATTAACTGATATCTGGAAGGTGCTCAGTGCTGAATCCATAGCTCCTTTGTTGCAAAACATCATGATCTAAGAGTGCATAACTGTTTTTAAAACAGATGCCTCCTGATCTTTGATACACAGATTAGCCTATATAAGACCGAGATCTTGTTTTTCAAATTTAATGTCTTATTGGTTCTGTTCTTACTGGAATAATTGAAGCCATGGTTTGAAGTACATACATTTTTTTCCTAGTTCATATCTGCGTAGCTAGCTAATTTACCTGTATCATGTTTTGGTTCCTATTTAACCCGGAGCGTCTCGAATTTGAAGTACTTTTGAGTTGAAAATTTTATTGTCATTTGCTGGTTTGATCTCATTTTTATCTAGTTGGATCAGTCTTTGCAAAAAACAGGTCATGACAGCTTATGATTTCTAATCAGATTACAACTTTTCTTGAGCAAAGGTGTTATCGGGAACTGAGAAATGAAAATCTCAAGTCTGTAAAAGTTGTCGTTTGTGTTTATCGAAAGCTGCTGATGTCTTGCAAGCAGCAAATGTGAGTTCCTTAATCTTTTTTCTTTATTTAAAAGTTACTACTCAGTGGTCTTATTTTTTTGGTTGCTTTTGTTACATTGATATTTGTATGTTTTGTACCTCAATATTGGAGTTCTAAATTTACTTGTGCATACATATCACAAAGCTCATATTCTAATAATGTGATACTGCCAGAGATTCTCTCTTAGTTTTTGTACTTTTGACACTGCATTACCTTAATGCTAGGAAGATGTTTTTAATGTATAAGTTAACACACACTGCATCAAAATTTTTAATAACTCCACTGATTTCATTTCCCAGCATATTTATTTCATGGCTCGGAGAATTGAGAGATTCTGTATCCACGCTTGGGCACACGCTAGTCTTGCAGCTGGTAATGCCACAGGAAACAATTTGTAATCATGATAGTTACTACAAAGGAATTTTCTAGAAGGAGGTTATGGGTGGAAGAATTTTAAGTGGTCTCACTTGCAAGAAAATTGAGAAAGAGTAACTACAGGTTTATTAAGAGAGTTACCGCCTAACTAGATGAAACAGCTAGGTTATCTTATATTGAAGTCTAATTAGGAAATTAACAAAGATCAGTCTGAGCTAATCCTCCAGATGTCATTAGCATTTAGCAATCTTCTAGTATTTATGATCACAGCAAACAACCTTTTTAGTTGTCATGCGGCAAGTTGTTTTTATGATATTATCATTATGATTTCCTGTACTGTATATCATGTGTATTACATGGCAGGCCACTGTTTGCTGGTAGCTTTCTCGGTATAATACACATCTTACTGGATCAAACGAGGCATGATGAGTTGCGAATTAATGGTTGCCAGGCACTTTTTGACTTTGTAAATAACCAGGTGTTGTTTCTCTTCCCCTGGCTTAATCTGTGGGATGTGACAAAAAAAAACGAAAAAAGAAAAAAGATAAAAAAAAGAAGTGGGTGAAAATACAACTTAACAACATAATGCAGAAGGTAGCAGGGACTTGCTGATTTTTAGTTTTTAAGTCCTTGTTCAGGAAACCAAACAACAAAAAGAAAAAATTTCCACCAACTTTGTTCATTCCTTGGTTTCCTTGAAACTAAACAGATATGAAATTCTTTACGGTAAATTCTTAACATTGCTCTCTGGGCTTATGTGATTACATTTATTGTTGTAGAGGGATGGTACCTATACGTTCAACTTGGAGGGTTTGATTCCAAAACTCTGTCTTTTAGCTCAAGAGATGGGTAACGATGAAAGAATGATGCAACTACGTTGTGCTGGGCTTCAAGCACTCTCTTCTATTGTAAGCTTCATAATTTGCATATTTTTTATATTTCAAGCAGCAACGAATTACTTTTTCTAAAAAATGTAACAGTACGAAAAATTCAAGGGGATCTTTCCCTTTTCCCTCAACCGCCCGAGACCTTTTCTTTTGAGTAGGTAATCTTTTGCATGGTTCAGTTCCCATGTATAAATTTCTGTATCTCTAGATTTGAATAGTGAGATTTTATACACCTTTACAATCGTGATAGAAAGTAAAGGTAAAGAATTGGCACCAGTTTAATTATTCACTTTTCAAATTCAAATTTTGAGAAGGAAATTGAATATATAAATAGGGATTTGTTCCGTGGGCACCGCAAGGGGAAATGGAGAAGTTCGAAAGCACATTGGTGCATATATTCTCGTTATCAGTTTGTGAAGATTTGCGGAAGTTAGGACATCATTCGTCAAATCAGAATGAAATGATAAATAGGCTGAGTCATTTTACTAATTCCTCTATTTTGTTACCCCTGGAAACAGATGATTTTTCTTGGGCAAGAATCAAGCTAGATACAACCATATAGAAATAAGGTGTGGACTCAACAAACTTAAAGGATATAACTGTTGTGTAAAATGTCTACATAGTTTTAATAGCTGAATTTAACTTGAGTAGATATTACCCTCTTCTCTTCCAGGTTTAAGGTAGCTATATACCACCTCTAGTGCCAACTCTGCCCTACTAGGACTCCCAAGGCTGAAATGATTACAGTTCTATTTAATTTTATCTCTCATTTCACTTCTGAATATTGCTCTTCCCCATACATTCATTTTCTCACCACCATCAATTACTCTGTTCTTGATATCTTATAGTTTCTTAATCGAAATCTTGACTTATTTATTCTTTAATCCCAATTCCATCCAATTCTGAAAACAATACCATCATTCATAAAACATCCTGGTAAAAATTTCGAGGTATTAGATTCTTTGCTGGCATTGTGATACGCTACAGAACATAGGTATTAAAGGCACAAGGCAGATGGATATCATCTAGCCCAAGCACAAGGCATGCGGTGTTAACAAGTAGTATCCTAAAATTTCACGAAAGTATTAATCATATACAGTCAAACATGTACTTAGCAAAATGTTGAATGAAATATAAACCAAAATTCTTTAGATGAGAGGATAGAGAGGCAGTACGAGAGAAGGCTCAACTGAGCTGGTAAAAGAGCTTCATTTGTGGTTGAAACATGTTGTGTCATAATGCTTTGTGTGGGTTTGAGCTTTTGAATACTTTCTTTGAAATACCGCATTTTGAAACACAATTTGAGCATTTCCTTTTTAGTTTTAAAAGAAACTTCTCTCCTAATAAACACCCACACATTAGCAAGTCAGGAGCTTTACCTCAAGCTCGAGTGCAAGTCAGGCCTGTGCTTAATTGAAGCAGTGAACCTAGATGTTGGCTCAAGAACATTAGGTGCATGCCTTCAATAATTGTCTTCGATAGATTTTCTTGTACACGACATGATACTCGCCTAGTTCCATATTTGTTTCATAGAAAATCGAAGACTTTAAAAACTTGCTGTTGAAGAAATTAATGGAATTTTCTACTTCTTGGTGAATGCTTTTTTCTTCTTGGTATATGCCTGAATTGATGGAAATTCTGAATTTTTTCTTTCCTGTTATTTTGCTACCGTGCTTCTTTCTGCTAAATAGAGTCCAGTTGCATTATGCTCTAACAAATTCTCCTTAATCTTTCGATTGACAGATTTGGTTCATGGGCGAATTTTGTTATATCTCAACTGACTTTGACAATGTGAGTGTCTTTTTGATAGTTTATTTATTGCTGATGGTTTTGGCACTCCCTTGAAAGTTCAAAGTTAGATGCCTTCTAAATTTGGACTAGTTTGGCATATTCCTATTTGGTGAGGCCTTTTCAATTGGTAGATTATCGGGAATTATTGCACCAATTGGGACTTGTAGCATCACTTTGTATCATACAATTTTGTGAATCAACTGCCTCATCTTCAACTCATGCTGATTACTATGATATCATGCATTTGTTTATATGTTCCTGTTGCTCTCCAAGATGTTACAAGTTTCATTAAAATGAGCTATATACAACAGCGTCATGGGATTGGTGAACCCTATTTTAATGCTAAACAGTAGTTACATTTGCCTTGATCTTTTAGAGTTTGTAACTCTTCCAAATTGTAGGCACTCATACTCATGTATGAATTTCATTAAGATGATAGGAGATTCGAAAATAGAACAGCTTATGTGCTTCTTTTCTATTTGCGAGTCCTTTGCCCCTTTGTACTTTCAGGTATTCTTTTAGATTGGCACCTTATAAATGTCCATGCTCTTTCTGGAAGTTTGTGTCGATAATTTTCCTTCTCATCCAAAGGCGTCCTTGGCTACTTTCATACTCAATTATTACTCTTATTTTCAAAAGATCAGGTTGTGTCTGCTATCCTGGAAAATTGTCAAGTCCCTTCTGAGGAGTCCAATAACTCGAACAATGGTAGTCAGAATATGCAGAACCATAGGGTTCCACAAGTGCATAATGTTGAAAACCAAATGTCACCATCATCAGATATCATGAAAAGAGCTATTTCTTGGAGGAAGATTGTCAATGAAAAAGACTACTATACCTTGTAATTCCTCTTTCCAAGGTGTTTGTAATGAATTTATTCTTCTGCCAGCTTCTTCGATCTTCTTGTCACCATGATCGATTCCTTTATTGTAAACAGAGCAGATAGCGGAAACCCTAAATTCTGGTCAAGAGTCTGCTTGCATAACATCGCGAAGTTGGCCAGAGAGGCTACAACTGTACGACGTGTTCTGGAGGCATTATTCCGCTACTTTGACCAAGGCAATCTCTGGTCTCCTGATCATGGGCTTGCTCTTTCAGTATTGCTGGACATGCAATCAATTATGGAGAAATCAGGTTTTTTCCCTTCTCTGGTAAATTCGAGTGATAGACTGAGGCCAAATCAGCATTTTGTTATGATTGGGGTTTTCTGCGTAATTAATTACTCTGGTTACCGTGAATGCAGATTATAACACTCATTTCTTGCTCTCTACCGTAATCAAGCATCTTGATCACAAGAATGTTCTGAGAATACCTGATATGCAGATAGATATTGTGCAGCTTGCCACCTCCCTGGCTCGCGCAACTAGGGCACAGCCATCTGTGACAATTATTGGTGCATTTAGTGATATGATGAGACATCTGAGGAAAAGTATTCACTGCTCTCTTGATGATTCGGACCTTGGAGAAGAAGTAATTCAATGGAATAGGAAGCTTTATGCAGTCGTCAATGAGTGCCTCATTCAAATGTCTCACAAGGTTACCTTTTCATTTCCAATTTATTACAGATATATATAAACAGCATGAGGAGCTAACTATTTGCAAATCAAAGCTTAATGTTGCTTACTTTACGTGCGATGGCTGCAGTAGACTCTGGTTTAGTTGTGTTCTAACTTCTAAGAGCTTTTTGGATATTTTTACCAAATACATGATAGGTTGGAGATGCTGGACCCATTCTGGATTTAATGTCAATGATGTTGGAGAGCATTTCAAATATAACAGTCATGGCTAGAAACACAATTGGTGCTGTTTACCGCACTGCTCAGATTGCTGCTTTCTTACCAAATATATTATACCAAAATAAGGCATGTTTAAAATATGATATATTCTAGTATTTTCTTTAAATTTTCTTGGAAAACTTCCTTAGATATATCTTTTATTGATATAGGCTTTCCCTGAGGCTTTGTTCCATCAAATACTTCTAGCAATGGTGTCTCAAGACCATGAAATAAGGCTTGGAGCGCATCGTGTATTTACAGTCGTACTTGTTCCATCATCTGTTTGCCCTTTTACTGCCTCCAAATGTTCTGTTAAACCTATTGATTTACAGAGGACACTGTCTAGATCCGTTTCCACCTTTTCCTCTTCAGCAGCTCTCTTTGGGAAGATGAGAAAAGAACAAACGGATGGAATTTTGCTGTCTACAGATCAAAAGACCAAAAATCAATCCATGCTTGCTCGTTTGACATCCAGCTATAGTCGAAACATAAGTGCCAAAAGGCAACCAGTTCCACCAACCATGGATAATTTGGATACGGAACCGGTATTTTGCTTTAATGCTGTTTGAACGTCCTCAAAGTACAGTTACAAAACTGTTTGATTGGCATCTGTCATGACATTATGTATTTTATGCAGAAAGGAACATCTCTGAAGTTGAAAAATAGACAAATCAGCCTTTTGCTTTCTTCAATCTGGGTGCAGGCACAATCTCACTTGAACTCCCCTGCAAACTATGAAGCAATTGCTCATACTTACAGCTTGGTGATGTTATTTTCACAAGACAAGGTAATACTGTGATTCAGATTGTAACTACAATTTGCTAGTGTTTTATGCACCTCTCTCTTTTCTTTGTGTTCAATAGGAGTAAGGTGGTTTAAGGTCATTCGCATTCTCTTTTCTTTGTGTTCAACTGGAGTAAGGTAGTTTAAGGTCAATTTTATCTCTTATTCTAATCTATGTTATGGTACTAATTATGTTCCTATTAATATTGAACTATAGTAAGTCCGTGGGCCTTACCAAAAATATTTTTGTGTTAGTACTATTTTAACTAAGGATAATATCTTTAATATATTATAACATGTAAACCCCTTAAAAAATTATATTTAGTAATTTTAATGGATGTCCAAATTTATCCTTACCATTACATGTAAGCAAAAAGTATAATTAAATTCAAATTTATAAAAATAAAAAGTTATATTAAATTCAAATTTACAAAAATAACTTTTAATTCCAAATAATGTTTATATTCGATGCACATGCAACTGACTGCAACACATATACTCCGTGCACTGGTATAAGATGATATTTGATGGTAATTATTTTTTGGTGATGACATCTTATAATTAATGAGACTAAAAAATAATATAAACCTAGCAGTTATCATGGCATTTTCTGCAGACTTAAGGTCCTAGAAGTGTGCTGGGGCCTGTGCCTCAATTTGTGGTTTAGTGTATCTCTTGGTTCTAAAATTGCCGTAGCATATTGAAGCAGAACCACTCTAACATACTGAATTTCAAGGATAAAAGTTTAAGCTTGCCCTAGACCACCTTCACTCTGAGCTCTTAAAAATTTGTCTTCAAAATGTTACCCCTGCCTCATCGGCGAGCCAAGGCAAAAGGAAACTCACATTTTTTGATACAGGAAACATTTTGGCACCGAGGATTCTATTTCATAGTATTTCATGTTCATAATAACAAAGTCTAAGGCTCATACCAATACATACCAGCAAACTTGTAGAACCTCATGTGCAACCTGATGACGGAAGGGTAGAGATTTTGGCACACTCAATACTCCTTTGGATTAGCTTTCATTTCTTTTACTAACATTGCAATAGAAATCTGAAGTCTCTTGTAATGAGACAGTAATCTAGGCTAAAAAATTGTTCTTGACATGTGTGTACAGTTTCTAAAAAATATACCCTTTGGGTACTTGTGATGTTGAAGAAAATTGTATTATTAATTTGGAAAGAAGTTGGAACATTTGTGTGGTATGTTATTTGACACAAATTTGTCCAAACATGAAAAAGTAGAAGGCAACAAAATTGCATTAGGAATCAATATACAAATGAGTGGCACTGTCACGATTCATGGAAATTTACTGACCATCTCTTTGCACATTTTCAGAGGTCTAGTCATGAGATTCTCATTCGAAGTTTTCAACTTGCATTTTCCTTAAGGAGCATATCTCTTCAAGGAGGTAGGTTCCTATCAATGAATTAGAACTGTAGCATGTTTGATATCATCTGTATAAATGTGTTTGTTGTGTGCTGATATTTACAACAACAATAATGATTCAATGAGTGTTATAGCTTTAGATTCATCAAATATCTGCTGACAAAGATGAGAAGCTCACCTGATATGGCTTGTATTTTGACTTTTGTTATTATCCTCTGCAAAATTAGAAAGTTCTTTCCTTGCTAATTGGAAATTTGTTGAGCATTTGAAGGAAGTTAACTAATTAAATACTATTTCACTAACCGAAACCGTGATAGTGCGTCATAGAAATAATTTCGGGCGCAATGCTAGAGACTGTTTTCCTTTCAATCGATCAATATCCCCTCTTAACGGTTCAACCTCTATCTAAAATGATGTGGCCCACCTAACATGTGGGATCTGCACAAAGTCCTTGAATATGTTTTTGCAATGAAATAATGGAGATACTATGTATGGAATGGTGTTTAATTTGGATGTTTTTGTTCTTTATTTGATATATGGAAACAGTGAGATCTCAGGAGAGGAGTATGATCCTTGTAAAACAAATATGAATCAGGTGAATGACAGATATCATTTGGGAAATTGGGTGATGTGCTGTATTTCAGTTAAAAGTGCAGCATGACATTATCATTGCCTTGAGATTTTTGAGTTTACTTCCCCCTATATTGGATAATTGATTCGCCTATGTTTATAAAAAATAATCACATGGATGGTTTTCTTGCATTTCTAGGCCCGCTTCAACCATCACGTCGTAGGTCTCTTTTCACCTTGGCTACTTCAATGATCCTCTTTTTATCGGAAGCCTACAATTTCCGTCCTCTTGTTACATCTGCCAAGGCTGCATTGACTGATAAAACGGTAGGTGAACTGGCATTAATTTGTGGCCTGTTTTCAGCAGCAGGCTGTTGATCATCTTCATCTGGGCCACGCGGTTTCCCGAAATCTAAAGTTTAATGTGTGCTATATTTGATGAACAACTTCAACAGGTTGATCCTTTTCTCCAGTTGGTCGATGACTGTAAGTTGCAGGCAGGAGATGGTAAGACAGAAGTAAACCATATGAGGAAAGTTTATGGATCAAAAGAAGATGATGATGATGCTATGAAGTCACTTGCAGCCATAGAAATTAGTGAGAACCAATCCACAGAATTTTTTGCTTCAATGGTAGTGGAAAGTTTGGGGAACCTATCCAGTGTATACATCTTATCATTCTGTTTTCTTCTGTAGAACCATCGCTAGTAGTTATTCAGTACACATCTAATTCTCGAGATCTTTGTGTAGGTTGAGTCATCCATTATAAAGGAGAAATTGCTTAAAGATTTTCTTCCTGATGATGTATGCCCTTTGGGAGCTCAGCTAGTCACTGAAACTCCTGGGCAAATCTACCAATATGGTTTTAAAGAATCTTCTCCGGAGGTATTCTAATCAAGTGCTTTATTCGTTTTCTGCATTAAGACTTACATCTCTTTGCCTGTGCTGTCTGCAGGTCAAGCATCCAATATTGCTAATAAACGATGATTTTCCAACTGATTCATTTGAAAGCCAAACAGATATTTTCACCCCTTTGACCTTGGAAAGTCCCGGCCTCCTAAGTGTCAACCAATTTATAGATATGGTACGCTATATAATTGTTAGGTTATATCTTCTAGTTTCAATGGTCGGCATTGCAGCCAGAAATTTCATTCATTGAAAGACCAGCCAGATCACAGTTATATTTCTTATACGTCTCTGCATTGGAAACAAGGCATAATAACTCCCTACAATTGAGAATAACGAAAAACTATTTACAGTTTAGTATGTTTTTGGGATAATTTGTGGTATTTAGTTGTCTGCACCCATTGCATTAAACTAGATGGTTAGATGATGACAGAAGATGTGATGCATGCCAGATTATTTCCCCACAATGAGCAAGTTGGAAATTGATTTAACGATTGATTCATAAGTTTTTAACTGAAGCAATTAGAACTGTTTTCAAATAAAAATTGAGCCGCTTGCTTTTATAATAACGTACTAAAGAAAAGATAATGATTTTTTTTTTAATTTTGTTTGTGCATGTTGTTCAGAACTTTTTTTGGTCATTTTTATTTTGTGCACTTGGCAATGACAAGAAGGATGTAATGGGTGTCTCTTCATGTTTAAGTTGTTGCAACCCTCACTCACGTTAACAGCACTACTAAAATCACGGCACTGATGTTGGTTCAGGTATCGGAGACAACGAAAGAGGTCGTGCGGCTTTCAGTTTCAACCCCCTCTGACCTGCCATTTAAGGATATGGCAAATCAGTGTGAATCTCTTCAAATTGCAAAGCAGCAAGCCATGTCCAATATCACGAGTGCCCAGCTGTTTCAAGAGATCTCCGCTACCTTCGCCAGTCAGGTTAACACTCAGATCACGTTATAAGCCATCTGTTTATGTGTCTATAATGTGGTACATGTACCCTGCCTTGGTTGTACCCTGCCTTGGTATTGTATTTGTCCAAATGAGTCAATCTGGAATATCCCATATTTATCATCAATGTTATAAGCCATCTGTTTATGTGTCTATAATGTGGTACATGTACCCTGCCTTGGTATTGTATTTGTCCAAATGAGTCAATCTGGAATATCCCATATTTATCATCCATGCCATCTGGGTTCATTTCACTTCTAATTATCTTATTTTATTTTTATTAGTAATAATTTTTTACTACCTAACTATTTTATGGTTTTAAATTGATTCGTTCTCTTATGGATTTGGATCTGTATTTTTATCATTTACATGCGTACATATCAAGTAAATATCAAAAACAAAATAACAGACTTCCCCTAAGATTTCTTCGTGCCATGCATCTCTTCTGGAACTATAATCTGTCGAGTTTGATATCTCTATGTTTAAAACTTGATGGGAGAATCGGAAAACATATTATAATCATTTGTTAAGTTTCGCTTCAGTGTATTTCTGTGTAGTTTACTGCACGAGTACATGAACTTGTATAACTGCACATAATACGGTGATTCATTTTGTCATTTTATTTTCAGGCACCTTCTTCTGCAATTGTTGCTATGCCTTGCTCTGCTGAATTTCAGCATCATCTCGACTTCCTTCCTCTACCAGCTTCTAGTCCATATGATAACTTTTTGAAAGCAGCTGGAGGCTGATACGATTCCATTTGGTGAGCTCACATTCTTGCAAGTTTAGTTTCGGGTAATTCTTGGAGAAGATATATATATATATATAACTTGTTTTGAAAAGATGTATACAATTTCAGCTTATTCATCAAGTTCTTTTATGAGTTCATTATTTTTTTACTATAGGAAGTCTGAAGAGGAGTGAAATTATCAAGTTTTGATTTCCTGTATATCTTTGACATACTTTTGTGGATGTGAAAACGTGTTCCTTCTTGGGCGAGCTTTATTGTAATATACTAATTTTTATCTTATTAGATGACATTTCATGTGACGCCACCACGTCACTTTCATGTCATTTTTGTGGTACCCATTCCTATCACGAGTAGAACTCATAACTGAATAGTTCACATAAATTGCTCAAAAATTAAAAAGTTAGTATAAATTTTATTAATTTTGCTTTCAAAAGTGGAGTCCAGAAGGCAACGAAAGTCGTGACAACGATACGTTTGAATATGAAAATGGTTTGAGAGATTGTTTCAAAAATAAATTTGGCTTTTGAAACTCGAAGCATTTTTTTTAAAAAGGAAAACATCTTGTTTTAAATTTTTTTTTCCACTTTTTCCAACTCTCAGTCCATATGCCAGTCGTATCTTGTTGAAAACAAAACAAAATTTCATTTCATTGCGGAATGAAAGGGTTTATTTATGTGGATTTATGATAATTAGATTCAGAGGTCATTCAACGCTTCGTCAACACTCCCTCATGTTATCATAATAAAGGATATTCAATATTGAACGTTTTTTAATAATTTATATTCAATTTATCGTTTGAATTCAAAATAAAAATTTATATAACTTATTACAAAATGATCAATTATATATTTTAGATTAAAACATAGGCTCAATGAAACCCCTTTATTTTTTTAACAGGCTAAATCCTGATCCCTGATATTTAGCAAAGGGTAAGATTAACAAGAATTTACATGAAAATAACGTACATGGTTAAATTAGTAGCACAAGATCCAAAAAGAGAGAAAGAGCTCGCTAGGTATGCATATATGATATATTTACCAAGTTTGCCTGAGCATGGACATCCACACACAGTAAGCACAAACAATCTTCTGCGACATATACACATACACTGCAAAAGAAAGGCTCATCAAAGATATATCTTTCCAATCACCCTTTTGTTTTGGGCTCATATTATCTCTCAATCCTTCTCCAAATTTCTTGATACCAACAAAAGTCAGCTCAATAATATTAACACCCTTTTCTTCTATCTTTTCCTTGTTTCTTTTCTGGGAATTCAAGGGATCACTGTTTTGGCCACAAGATATGACTGATTTTCTTCTGGGAATTAGATACGGTCGGAGGTTGTGCTTGAAGAGGCTTAAATGGCCAACTGTAAGTGCTGCCATGGAATAGAAAAAGGGATCTGTTTATGATTGGAGGTTTAATTCAAAGCTGAATGGATATGGTGGCCGTGGAATAATGGGTGAAGAAAGGATGAAGATAGCTTTGAATCTTGAGAAGAAAAGTTAAAGGTGGCGGGGCGGGCCTTTCCCTTTTGGACAAAATTATGTTTCTGTTTTTTTCCCCTTTTTTGCAAAACCATGATATTTATTTTTAGGACCAAAACATGTGCTAAAAGGCGTGTCTTGAGTTACGTGTCTTGATTCTTGAAGAGACTAGAGAGGATAAAGATATATATATCCATCTATTCGCCTTTTGTTTGAGCATGCATTCATAATACACTCGTTTATTACATAATAATATCTTTTTATCGCGCTGAATACTTAAAGTATGTTTTAATAGCTTTTTTGTCTTTCGTTTTCTTTGATTTGAATTATAAAATTATTATATGAATTAATATTTATTGACTCGTAATTTATTAATTTTCACAAAAAAGATTTAAGAATAAAATTTTTTATTATAATTTAATTGTAAGATTTCTTATATTTAATCAATTTGAAAATACATAATTTATCGAATAAAAAAATTGAAAATAAAATAATATGAAATATTTTAAGAATTTTTTTTTTTTGAATTTATGAGTTTATATTTGGTGTAGAAAGTATATTATTTTGAAGTTAAAGTTGTACTAAAATAATACAATAGATTAGAAATGACATTAGTAGTAATATCAAAGTCCATAGGCAATGTGCCGATATCAAAACTTTGTAATATAAAAATTGAATAATGATACATACGACCAAATTTATATAACAATTCTTATAATATAAAAAATTTAATACAAAAATCTCATGATATGATTTTTTATGTGGGATAATACATTAGAGAACGTGAAAAATCATATATTATCAACACTCACTGCAAGAAAAACATGATTTTGTAACAGAATTAGAAATTTAAATATTTGAAGTCAATGATCTGGTAGCTGAGCGTTTGGATGTTATAGATGTTAGTTATATTCGTATATAAAAAATTAATTTTCTTTTATTAATTTATCAATAATGAATAAAATAAAGAAGAAATTTTAATTGTGGAATTATTATTTTCCCTGGTAAAAAACACGATTAATTTTATTTGATCTTAAACACCCATTATATAATTTTCGTAATAAAAAACAAAAAGATGTCGAAATTCTTTGTTTTTGGTTGCCACGACACCCTTTTATCATCTTAACTTAAAATGAATCAAATAAATATATAATTCACTATATTTTGTTCAATCCCTATTCGTCCGACTTAACCTTCACAAAAACATCTATGAGATGATCTCATGAATCAATTTTATAAGACAAATCTTATATTTGGATAACTAATGCAAAAATATTATTTTTTATGCCAAAATTATTGTTTTTATTGTAAATATAAACAATATTGACATGTTTTACGAATAAAGATATGTTAGACCGTCTCATGAAAAACATAATTCTCCAAGGTTTCTAATGCATAGCCCCTCATTATTGGTTAAAATTCATTTAAAAAATATATATTTCAGATTAGACCCTCTATAATTTTATTTATAATCTAGTATTTTATGAAAATATTCAAAGACTGGATAAATTATTATGATTATGTTGAGAAAACTAGAGTGCTGATATTGATTCTCTATTTTTTTTATTTGACATTTCATTCTTATTTTGGTGAAAAAAAAAACACTACTGAAACTTGAAAGAGTCCACTCTTGCTTATCTCTCTAACTTTTGTTGCATTTTTCCTTATTTAAATTTTCAACCTACCCTTGAGATACTCCCAAATAAAGCCTTACAACGTGATTAAATATCTTTTTGAAATTTAATGGAAACATGCATCTCTCACTTTTTTAAAAAAAATTATTTTTTGAAAAAAACCGATCGAATGGTCACCCATAAGAGTAATGTTGTTGACATTTGCTTCCACGTTAACGTAAAGATAAGACAAAAACTTGTGTGAGACGGTCTCATATGTCGTATTTTGTGAGACAAATATCTTATTTGGGTCATCCATGAAAAATATAACTTTTTATACTAAGAGTATTACTTCTTATTATGAATACCAGCAGGGTTAACTCGTCTCACAGATAAAGATTCGTGAGACCGTTTCACAAGAGATCTATTCAATATCCATTGGGATGAAATTAGAATCGAAATTAAAATCTATTCAATTGTATTTTAATATGATAATAATTATTTTCGTCCAATTAAATAGTTAAAAAAAAACACACACATTCAATGATGTGTGCCTGGGAAAAGGTGGGCAATAATCCAAAGAGTAAATCAAGCATTGTGATCCCCAGTCATCATTCGGATTCCAACAACTTTGTTAAACCCAAAGAAATTGCAATTTCAAATGGGATTTTAGTTGCCATTTTCCAAAACTTTTCCTAGTTTTTTGTTTCATTCACATTTAGTAGACCCATAATTTTAATTCAAAATCGAGTTGGGGTCATATACACAAAGAGGAACATTTATATTTTCCTCTTCTGTTTTTTTCACACATATTACTATTTTGGGCTTCTAATAATAATAAAATACAAAACTTTAATTCATTGATTGCACAATCAATTCAGTGGTGCTGCCGATCAAACAAAATAACTTATTAACAATTATGCCACTTTAATATTGTCATTTCATTTAAGTATCACGTGCATCATTGATTTCTTGGAAGGTTTACTTTGAGACGATCTCACATGTATTTATTCGTGAGAGGTGATCAACATTTCTTATATCTACAATAAAAATAATATTTTTGGAATGGATGATCCAAATTAAAATATATGTTTCACAAAATTGACTTATGAAACCGTCTCGTAATTTTTTTTGAACATATTAAAAAAATTCTAGTTCGAATATATATGATTAATCGAACAACCGTTCGATTTGATTATATCCATAAAATATATATAATTATCACATGGGCTGAACTCAATTATGGGCCCGAGTCACATGGGCTGGAGGTGAGACTTTTCATGCCTTTTACATATTATGGTATTAAATAACTAATTTAATATAGTTTTTCACCACTCTCTTAAAATATTATATAAAAATTATTTAATAATTATGTTTTAAACTTTAATAATAATAACTCACATTCCATTAAAAAAATTTACCGTTTATGATATGAGACCATTGATTCAACGAAATTTAATATCTATATTTCATCCAACGTACTTCTGAAAAAAATATAAAGAATTATTTTTGAAAAAAGCAAAAAATAGAATCAAATACGGGCTAATTGCTTCAATACTCTCCGTGAAAAGGATTAATTTTTTTTTTTTTTGATATTCCTAAATTATGGGGTGGAGAGGGCTCGAACTCGAGCCACCACACAGGAGAAAGAAGATGGGATCACTTGAGCTAAATCTCAATCTAAGATCGATTTTGGAGCCCCTATTTTATTTAAAATTAAATCATCATATGCACATGCATGCCATCATTTTCTTTTGTCAGTCTTCGATGGTCATGTGAAATCATAAAAAGAAGACATTTTTGGTCTGAACTTTTCTGTGGAAATTATCCATAAATTATTGCGTTGATTAAGGAGGGAGGTTGGCTCTGCCATTCCAAAACAGACAGATTCGGTGACAAGAATCAGTTCTTTCTGTTGGAAAATAAAGAATTAATTTAATATCGATAAAATTTACACTTTTAGATCTAATATCTTCGTACCAAAATATTTTTGGTCTCTAAACATATCAATCCAATACTTCGAAATTTGTAACACAATTAATCCTTGTCGTTTATTTTATGGTTAAATATATTTGTGAAGACTAATTTATGATATTTATTAAATTAATAAATTCTAGGGACCAAAATTAATCCTGAAAATCCCATTTATTTATTTTAGTTATAAAATTTTTTTTTGTCTCTTCAATTTTAATATTAAAATAAAACATAAAAATTTATTAAAAATTTATTTTAAAAATAATTTTGATTACTTAATTTAAAAATAATCAAATTCTTATAACTTAATTTTAATAAGTTTAAAAGTTATAGTAATCTTTATCTTAAAATAATAATAATAATAATAATAATAATAATATTCTTACAATAATATTTAAGCAAAATCCAAATTATATTTATAAAAAAATATAAAATTTAGTATGTGAACTAACAAAGTTTATAATAATGAAATTTTTTTGGTAAAAAATAATCGATCATTTATAATTTTTTTATTTAAAAATGATTTATTGTATAAGTTTTTAACTAAATTTTTTAATTAATTTTCATTTGTTTATCTAAGTTTTCTTTGTGCTAATAACTTGTGTACAAAATTAATATAAATTTTTTTTCATATATATAATTAATATATATTTAAATTGTACATATTATATTATTTAGCTTCTTTATCTTTGCCAAAATTTTATTTTCTAAAATTTTTCGTTAATTTTCGGTCCCTAAAATATAATAAATATGATAATGTAGTCCTTATCATTATATTTAAACACAGAATTAAAAATAAGGACTAATTTTGTTATATTTTTTGAAGTTCAGAGACTAAAAGTATCGAGAATGTTTATGGACGAAGAGTGATTCGAGGACCTAAAATTTACTATTTAGAAAATCAAAATTCATTAAAATATTCAACCTTTTACACAAACAATAAATATGCTATACGTGTACATAATGGGATTCGACCATCTGCTGAAGCTGGCTCTATAAGAACAGTCCTTGAGGCATTTTATATTTGTATTAGACAAGTTCTGTTTCCACTGCACATCTTTATTGTGCTCTCTGTGGGAAAAAAATGGCGAAATTTCACTTCTTGCTCTCTCTCTACTGTCTACACACAGTTTCTGCTCTTACCCCACCACCTCCTTTAGAAGGTATGCCTATGGTTTTGGTACTTCGATTTGTACTTTTGAGACCAATGTGTGTGTATAGTAGTAGATCTTTGATACTGCATTGCATTGTTCTTGGGCCATTCTTGAAATGCACATCTTCATTCAAAAAGTCTGATCTTTCTGCAAAAATCTCACTCATCGGTATCTCATGGGATTTGCTCTGTTAAATGAATACAGTTTAGAATCTCTCATTATTGGCCTTTTTTAATGCTTTTGAGTTGAATAGAGTTCGAGCTCTAGCTTAGTACGGGAATATGCCCAATAGTTTGAATTAATTTTTAAAATAATTTCCATTGTTATATTGTATGAAAAATTAGTGTCATGATATATGAAGTAATTGTTCTATTGTATGAAAAATTAGTGTTATGATATATTAAGTGTACGGTAGGTAAGTGGCATTAAATACATAGAGAAATATCATGAAAGTCGCTAATATGAGCTTGCTTCTGTTCATGACAATATGAATCTAAAACTGAACCGATTAGCCAGCAGCTCAAGCTCCTCCTACTTTATTTTCGAGCTCTCATTTTTTTTCTCCAGTGGTCACTTTTTTGTACATCTGGTCTAAGAAATAGGTAAAGATTTGATTTTACTCAAGCTTAAAATCCATTTTTTTTGACGTCATTCCAGGACTCCTTCCTAATGGAAACTTTGAGGAAACACCAAAGCCAACTGACATCAACAAAACTGTCCTCAAAGGCAAATTCTCACTCCCAAAATGGGAAATCAATGGCCTGGTGGAGTACATCGCCGGCGGTCCGCAGCCGGGAGGGATGTACTTCGCTGTTGCTCACGGCATCCATGCCGTGCGACTTGGGAACGAGGCCTCGATATCCCAAACTATCCCTGTCAAAAATGGCACGTTTTATGCACTTACATTTGGTGCATCAAGAACTTGTGCACAAGACGAGGTGTTGAGAGTTTCTGTGTACCCTCAAACAGGGGATCTTCCCTTGCAGACTCTGTATGCTAGTAATGGTGGTGATATTTACGGCTGGGGATTCAGGGCTAATTCCAATTTTGCAAAGGTGGCTTTCGAGAATCCTGGGAAACAGGAGAATCCAGCTTGTGGTCCTTTGTTGGATGTTGTTGCCATTAAAGAGCTTTCCCCTCCAGGGTTCACTAAAGGTATATATCTCAAATTCTAGTATTTTAATTCTTGATCTAAATTCATATGTGCTGATAAGAATGACTAACATGATAGATTTGATGTTGAAATGATTGCAAGTAGCGTTCAAAATTATCCAATCAAGCTAAAATCTCTTGCAATTTGATTCAAGTTTGAGTTCGAAATTTATTAGGCAAACTCGAGTTGGCTCTTGATGTGGGAAAAACAGCACGCTCTTGCTTCAGTTTGACAGAAATTAGAGCGTAATTCTTTATTTTCAAGTCTGATATTAGTTCTGTTGAATTAATGCTCGAGTTATACTCAAACTCACAAGTTTATTTACATATTTACTTAATTTATTAAGTACACATTAGTAAAGATCATAAAATTAACAGCAAGCTAACCTGTTTGATGATATACATGTTAAATTTTATATGGCCATTACATTTGTGTACCTTTGTAATTTTCTGCAGCTAACCTGGTTAAGAATCATGGATTTGAGGAGGGTCCTCATCTTTTGATCAACTCAACTAATGGCGTCCTCCTTCCGCCCAAACAAGAAGATGTCACCTCCCCACTTCCTGGCTGGATCATTGAGTCGCTCAAGGCTGTAAAGTTCATAGATTCCAAACATTTCAACGTCCCATTCGGACAAGCTGCGGTAGAACTTCTTGCAGGAAGAGAGAGCGCCATTGCACAAGTCATCAGAACAGTCCCTAAAAAGGTCTACACTCTTACCTTTTCTGTTGGAGATGCAAAGAATGGGTGCCACGGATCCATGTTGGTCGAAGCATTTGCTGCCAAATCCACTATGAAAGCTCCCTTCCAATCTGAAGGAATGGGGAAGTTCAAGACTTACAGTTTCCAGTTCACGGCTATTTTGGACCGGACCAGATTGACTTTTTTCAGCTCATATTACCATACAAAAATCAAGGACTTTGGAACCCTTTGCGGCCCAGTTCTTGATGAAGTTCGGGTTTTTCCAGCTGCTAAGATCTGATGCCTTTGCATAGGTACTTGAGGCACGTGTGGGTTAATATATATGTAATGGAGTTATAGTATTGCGTATCTGTATTTGCATAAACTATGAAGATTTTTGTTCTTCATTAGTATTAGAGATGTAGGCCGAGGATGATCCATTTTGTGGCATGCTTTTACGCCCGTCTTCCGTGCCTTGTATCTTTCTTCCACATCTATTTCTGAATCCAAATCCTCTACGTTTCTGGAAAAAGTAGGGGAGAGTGGTATATATGGAATGTATGATCTTGATGAAGCACCAACATTAGGAATCTACACAAAAATGCAGCAACATTAACATATGTTGGATTGCGTACCAAGTTGTGTGTAATAAAAGCATGCAACTTTTAGAATGAAAGCAAAAAATATCCATGTTTATCGGATAAACACTTGGAGTAGAATAAAGTTCTAGCAATCATAAAGAGGAATGGGTTGCATCTGAAAAGTGATGTAGGTGAAACCAGGGAGTTAGTCATGTGGAATGTAAATATTTATTTCGATTTATATTTCAGTAATTATCATTTACATTTTTTTTATCTCGATATAATACATTGATTAGGATTTAATACATTCACTATGACTTGGAGTAACATATATTTCTATAATTGCTGTAGGCAAATAGTCAATAATAGCCTTGGAAATAGTGAAAATTTGCAAAGTTTTGTTATTCGCATGTTTTCCGGTGAAATGCTGGGGGTACCCTTCAAACTTAATTTTTTTTATAGAAATTTTGGTACAATTATTGGAAAAATATACAAGAATTCGTCTTTCAAGTAGGAGAACAAAAATTTCAGTCAAACTGCCGGAATACAGGAGGAAATGGTAGAAATAGGACAAGTTAGAATATAAGATTCATGACAATGTTTCAATCTCCTTTGATGTGCCGTATAGCAGTATAGGAGGCAAGTGATTGTACAATCAGTCTGTCAAATGGCACCCGTAATGGCTCAAACAAAATCATTACTTTTTACCACGGTTCACTCCACTTAAAGCATGTTTCACCAGCTGCTAAGCTGCTTCTGGATCTTTGAATTATGAGAAGACTTCCCGCCTCTGTCTTTGAAAGTGTTTCTGGAAGTTATAGCCTTCCTTCTCCCACGAGCTGATTGAATTGCATGTTTTCGTAGTTTATTTAGACACTTTATCAGTTCGGAATCTGAACTTGGATCCTTCTCAACATCCACGTCAATGAACTATAAAAACAGCAGAGACCAGAAGTTTTTTAGCCATAACTATTTTTAAGTCAAAGATCATTTGAATATCGATTTATCATTTGAAAGTGTAACTGCAAAGAATAAACAATTCAAAATTGACCGGGTACAACAATAAATTTTCCTAACAAATTTATACAAACTAAGAAGACTTGGGTGAGCTAGCCTTTTCAATTTGGATAATTAGAAAAAGAAGAACATAAATACCATATCTCATGGCATTTCGCCTTTGCTATTAGATTTCAGGATTAAATCAAGTAGTTCAAGTTCAACTTTCACTGAAAGTAATCAGCCACAATGCATCAAAGTCACAACATCACCATTCACCGGTCAAGTATATCGTATCTCTGATTTATTTCATTACGCCCACTAAAATTAATGTCTTTTCCACAAATAGCCACAAACTTAATACAAATTTCCCGAAAGCTGCATTATGTACTCTTTCAGCTATATTAATTTAGTCAACTCCAGAGCGCAAATCTCAATCTATAACTGGCAAAATATGACTTATGTGTTCTTTTGAGGTGGTAATATCACCAGAAAGAACAAGAGAAATGTTGTCTTACATCCTTCTCGATTTGGAGACAGGATGATATTAGAACATCTGGCATCAAGACCTGAAAATGACGACGGTCATTGCCAACAATTGTTGAAAAAAATTTGTACACGGCAGCATCAAATTTTGAAAATTGAGATGCGTATACAAATTTGGTTTGAATCTCGAGCTCCCAAAAACACTCGGTGATGGTATGTGTGTGCGCCTATAAATACCGAAGGCATTGAGGTCCCTAAACACACAATCTCATACAGAAAATACACCATCTAAAGGAGTGTTGAAGTGTTTAGAAGGCATCAATAGAGAAGAAAATCAGAGAAATCAAAATTTTCAATGGCCGAAGGTAACACTCGATTTAAGCTTCCGCATATATTTTTTCATGTTCATGTATACGTAAAAAACATGATTTTGAGAAAAATCTCTAACATTTGGTATCAGAGCCACGATACCTCTGCCTTGAAATTTTTTTTTTCATTTTCTGAAGTTTTACGTAAGAAGTTTGAATTTGAATTTCGAACATAATAAATTTACCTGAAATTTCTTCGGAGAATTTTGTTGTCGGTTGTGCTTGAAGTTCTACGTTGAAGTTTTGAAATTTAAATAAATTTTCTAACGAGAAATGAAAGGTATTCCTACTTCATTTGTCTTTTATGAATCTAATATGGTTGATATGATTTATAACACATGGTGGATTGATTCTGGTTCTACAATCCATGGTGGTATTACCTTGCAGGGTATGCAAAACCTAAGGAAGCCAATAGAAAATGAACGGAGCATCTATTCAGGAAACAAAATGTCTTCGCATGTGGAAGCTATTGGGACTTGCTGCCTAGTGTTGAATAGTGGTTATATTTTAAAATTGGAAAAGACTTTTTATGTTCCTAGTTTTTCTAGAAATTTAATTTCAGTTTCAAAACTTGTACCCCTTGGTTATTCATTTCAGTTTTTGGATAAATCAATAAATTTGTTTTATAAATCAAATCTTTTTGGAAATGGTACAATGGTTGATGGTTTTTTCTCTATTTCTTTACAAAATAACAACACCACTATGCATGTTCAAGGAGGTATTAAAAGATGTGTTATAAATGAAGATTCCTCTATACTATGCCATCGGAGATTGGGACACATCTCTATAGAAAGAATTAAAAGATTAGTAAATGATGGAGTACTCAGTACTTTAGATTTTACTGATTTTGAGACTTGTGTTGACTGTATTAAGGGAAAACAGACCAATAAGTCTAAAAAGAGTGCCAAGAGGAGTACAGAAATATTAGAAATCATACATTCAGATATTTGTTGTCCAGATATGGACATGCAAAGTTCGAAATACTTCATCTCCTTCATTGATAATTATTCACGATACATGTATATCTACATGCTTCATAATAAAAACGAAGCACTTGAAACCTTTAAGGTTTTTAAGGCTGAAGTGGAGAAGCAATGTGGAAAACATATTAAGATCGTGAGAACTGATAGAGGTGGAGAATATTACGGTAGATACACTGAGAATGGACAGGCACCTGGTCCGTTTGCGAAGTTTCTCCAGGAACATGGGATTGTTGCTCAATATACTATGTCTGGTTCTCCGGACCAAAATGGCGTAGCTGAGAGGAGAAACCGAACATTATTGGACATGGTGAGGAGCATGTTTAGTAGCTCCAAACTTCCTAAATCCTTGTGGACTGAAGCTCTTAAGACAGCTGTGTATATATTAAACCGAGTTTCAACTAAGGTTGTCCCAAAGACGCCATTTGAGTTATTTAAAAGTTGGAAACCGAGTTTGCAACATATACGCGTTTGGGGTTGTCCTTCTGAAATAAGAGTTTACAACCCACATGAAAAGAAACTGGATCTAAGAACTATAAGTGGATATTTCATTGGTTATGCCGAAAAAATCCAAAGGGTACAGATTCTATTGTCCATCTCACAACACTAGAATTGTGGAATCAAGAAAAAGCAAAATTTCTTGAAAATGATTTGATTAGTGGGAGTGATCATTCGAAAGACATAGTTCTTGAGAATGATCACATTAATGAACAACCCTCTTATTCAAATGACAGATTGGTCGTTATTCACACCTCTCAAGACCAAATGGGTGTTAGACAACCAGTTACTGAAGTTCCACAAATTGCTGATGAAAATCCAGTGGATCAAGTTGTTAATGAAGAACAACAAGAAATTGTTGATCAACCAAACAACCTTAGGAGATCTTTTAGAATAAGAAGATCAGCTATATCTAGTGATTATGTTGTGTATTTACAAGAATCGGATTTTAACATTGGAGCCGAAAATGATCCTGAAACATTTTCACAAGCCATGAGTTGTAATGAGTCAAAATTATGGTTTAATGCTATGAAAAAAGAGATGAATTCTATGGCAGTTAATGGAGTCTGAGATCTTGTTCAGTTGCCTGATGGTGTAAAAGCCATTGGATGTAAATGGGTCTTCAAAACAAAGAAAGACTCATTAGGCAACATTGAAAGGTATAAAGCAAGACTCGTTGCTAAAGGATTCACTCAGGAAGGAATCGATTATAAGGAGACTTTTTCTCCTGTATCTAAGAAAGATTCTCTCCGTATCATTCTAGCATTAGTTGCACATTTTGACTTAGATTTGCAACAAATGGATGTGAAAAGAGCTTTTCTCAATGGAGAACTAGAGGAAGATGTTTATATGAAACAACCTGAAGGATTCTTCTCTAGTAATGGTGAGCAATTGGTTTGTAAGCTTAAGAAATCTATATATGGATTGAAACAAGCTTCCCGTCAATGGTATTTAAAATTTCATGATGTTATCTCTTCATTCGGATTCGTTGAGAACCCCATGGATCAATGTATATACCAGAAGGTCAGTGCAAGATTTGTTTCCTTATTCTATACGTGGATGATATATTACTTGCAACCAATGATAAGTGTCTGTTATATGAGGTGAAACAATTCCTCTCTAAAAAATTTGATATGAAGGATATGGGTGATGCATCTTATGTCATAGGCATTAAGATACATAGAGACAGAATTAGAGGTATTCTAGGTCTGTCTCAAGAAACCTATATTAACAAAATTTTAGAGAGATATCGGATGAAAGATTGTTCACCAAGTATAGCTCCCGTTGTGAAAGGCGATAAATTCAATTTGAGCCAATGCCCAAAGAATGATCTAGAGCGGGAACAAATGAAAAACATTCCTTATGCTTCTGCTGTCAAAAGCTTGATGTATGCTCAGGTTTGCACCAGACCTGACATTGCATTTGTTATTGGGATGTTGGGAAGATATCAGAGTAATCCAGGTTTAAACCATTGAAAAGCTGCAAAGAATGTCATGAGGTACCTTCAAGGGACCAAAGATTATATGCTTATGTTCAGACGAACTGAAAATTTGGAAGTAATTGGCTACTCTGATTCAGACTATGCTGGTTGCATTGATTCAAAAAAATCCACTTCAGGATATAATTTTATGCTAGCTGGTGGAGCTGTATCTTGGAGAAGTGCAAAGCAGACATTGACTGCTACTTCCACTATGGAAGCTGAGTTCGTATCTTGTTTTGAGGCAACCTCACATGGTGTATGGTTGAAGAGTTTCATTTCGGGGCTTAGAATTATGGATTCTATATCTAGGCCATTAAGAATATATTGTGACAATTCAGCTGCTGTTTTTAAGGCTAAAAATACCAAAAGTAGTAGTCGAAGCAAGCACATCGACATTAAGTATTTAGCCATAAGAGAACATGTTAAAGATAAAACCATGGTTATCGAGCACATTAGCACTGAATTGATGATTGCAGATCCTTTGACTAAAGGCATGCCACCATTGAAATTCAAGGATCATACAGAAAGAATGGGACTTGGTTTTTTTATGTAATTTTGTTGTAAAAAAACAAAATTAATGAAACTCAATAAGTTATGATATTTTTCATATTCAGTTATGTACATATTCAGTTATCATGAAAAATATAAATAAAGTTGGACCTCGAATAAACATAGGGTTTATTCATTAAGTTATTTGAGAGATATAATACATTGTGATACATGAAAGATAATAATCGTTTTTAGATGACATATCGCCATGATTCATGTATTTTAATTTCTGCTATGATAAATGAGATATACGGGTCAAGTGGGAGAATGTAAGAAAATTGTGACCCGTAAAATAAACGTGTTGAAAATGACGACGGTCATTGCCAACAATTGTTGAAAAAAATTTGTACACGGCAACCTCAAATTTTGAAATATACAAACTTGGTTTGAATCTCGAGCTCCCAAAAACACTCGGTGATGGTATGAGTGTGCCTATAAATACCGAAGGCATTGAGGTACCTAAACACACAATCTCATACAGAAAATACACCATCTAAAGGAGTGTTGAAGTGTTTAGAAGGCATCAATAGAGAAGAAAATCAGATAAATCAAAATTTTCAATGGCCGGAAGTAACACTCGATTTAAGCTTCCGCATATATTTTTTCATGTTCATGTATACGTAAAAAACATGATTTTGAGAAAAATCTCTAACAAAAAATTCTCAGCACATCACTTGGCCGATACAAGATAACACTTACAGTGGATAACCTTGGATGCGTGACATGATACCGCAGTGCCGATTGCAATCCACAGCATGTGGAACGGGAAAGCCATGTTCATCCAGATCCTGTGGAGAATAGTACAAAATAAACAAAACCAACTCAATGTGAACGGCAGAAGCAGAACACTATTTGTTTCTTCCAATAAAAGAACTAAACGGAAACTAATATAATAATTAAGCATAAAGAAACCTTCATGAAGGCAAATTCTTTGAGAGCAGCTAATCGTGACGAGTACAGCCAACTATAACTACTTCGATGCCTTAAATAATCACGTTTCGAATTGACTTCCCCGAATGAAGTCCTACCAAGTCCTAAAACAGCAAAAACAAACTCCTCAATTATAATTTTTTTAAGAAAACATTGAGACGGCAAGGAGACAAACATTGCGCATACCCATTTCGACGGCGGTAAGAGCCCTAAAATCATCTTTGGAGAGATAACGCAAAGCATGCACATGCAGCTTCGTCGTTTTTACTTCAGCTTTTCAATTGATCAGTTGGGAAAAAAACCAAACAGACCATTAGTCGAAACTTAATCCTATAATGTTTTTGAAAAATAAGAAAGGGCGTTTCAGATTTGAATGTATTTTAAATTTTTAATAAAAAAAATATACATTTACAAAATCAGTTGACGTACAAACACCAAGGGTGTTTAATTTGATGATCACATAATTAATAAATATTTTAAGTATTAAGTAATTAAACTATTTCAGCCATGATCGCAAATAAATTTGTAAGCATTTATTATTTAAGATAAGAATTCGTTTAAAGAGTATATTTACGCAATAATTTAGTAAAAGATTCCCTTTTTAAAAAAATTATATAAGTCGATAAAGGGTGCACACTTAGATGGAAAAAAAAGCTAGATTTCATGATTTTGGAAGAAATTATGACAGATTTTTTTTTATTTGGAAGATTATGACAATTTTCACATAACATTAATATTTATTTTTTTGACAAAAACTCCTATCATATCATCTCACGGATCAATGTTGTGAGACGCTTCAATCCGATTCGGTTCATGAAAAATATTATTTTTAATGTTAAAAATATTATTTTTCTTTGTAAATATAAATCGAATCAATTAATCTCACAGATATAGATCCGTGAGACCGTATCAGATGAGACTTACTTTTTTTTAGTATGAAATTAATCAATATCTTGTAAATTTGTAGCTCAATATTTTGATATATATTAAAGCTTTTTAAAACAATTTAATTTAAATTTGCAAAAGCTACGTATGTTCATGTTTTTTAAATGAAGGCAAATTGGTCTCCTGCTAGATTTTTTGAAAACAATCTATTTACAAAGTAAAAGCATATGTTTGATGTAGTTAACGTAAAACAAGGAAGCTGTTAGAACCCAATCCAAGAAAATCCAACTGAAGAAAATCTTAAGCAAACAACCCGACACAAGTGCGTACAAATTACTCGATTACGATAAGTTGGATTCTAATACACTTGAAGAAACCTGATGGATATTGAATGATTTGATTTGATATGTACGTGTTCTAACTACCGAATCCAAACCGTGCTAGAATTCAAACAATATTATATATACTCGGCCAATCTACATACATGGGCAGCCTCCATTGTTTTCAAGATTGCAAAGAAACGAAGAATTAATTAAGATGCATTGGATCAGAGGAGAAACTTTGGGCAGAGGGGGTTTTGCCTTTGTCTCTAAAGGAACAACCCAACAAGATGGCTGCCTCGGTAATATTCCACCCATCGTCGCTGTCAAATCTTCTAAATCATCCCACTCCAACTCTCTTCTCAAAGAAAAGAAGCTGCTCGATCGGTTCAACCATTGTCCCTTCATCATCCGATGTTTCGGGGACGACACCACCCTAGAAGATGGCCAGGAACTATACAATATTTTTCTCGAGTACGCATCCGGAGGTTGTTTGGCAGATGTCATCAAATCTTGCGGCGGCAAAGGTTTGCCGGAGCCTAGTTGTCAAAAATCACACGAGATCGATTCTCATGGCTCTTTCTCATATGCACGCACTCGGGTACGTGCACTGCGATATTAAGCCACACAACGTCTTAATGGTTAAAGGAGGTGACGAGAAAACGAGTGTGAACACTTTTGGCGAAGAAACTGCAAAGCTCGCAGATCTCGGAAGTGCTATTAACATGCGTGGCGGCGATGATGAGGATGACGGGGGATTCAGGGGCACCGTTCTTTATGCGGCACCGGAGTCGATTGCCAATCAAACATACGTACCTCAATCAGATGTTTGGTCTTTGGGATGCACTCTCTTGTTCATGTTGACTGGGAAATCTCCTTGGAAGTTCGACAACCCGACGACTGCCGTGGATGTGATGATGACGATCGGCTGTAGTGATCAGATTCCGGAGATCCCGAGTACTAAGAAGATTTCGAAAGAGGCCGTAGATTTTCTCAAGAAGTGTTTTGTTAAGGATCCAAGATCAAGATTTACTGCCGACATGCTTCTAGATCATCCCTTTGTCAAAGCTAGAAACGCCTCCCCTCATGCCGGAAAATGCAGCAGCCACCACCACCACCACCACCGTTATCTCACCTCAAGATTATCTCACGGCATCAGTTCATTGGTCCCCAGCTGTTTTCATGTCGTTGACTCTGCTGCAGTCCGTCCTGTTTAATGTGATCAACGGCAAAACAATTAATCAAGTTGTAAATAGATCGATTTTTATAACACACACCATTTGAACGTGTTGCTGTAGTAATATTAGCATGGGATTCTTCCACGCATGTTTTCTTCTTAATTTGCAACCTTATAATTAGATAGAATTTCATTAGTTATTGCCCGAAACCCGAAGCGTAGCATAGAACATTTTCCAAATTTCCGAAAGCATGCACCAAACCTCCCCATTCACTCTTTTTTGTCCAAGGAGGAAGCACTCCAGTCCGGTGTATAATAAGCGGTTGCAGCATCTGAAATAGTCATGAATACATACGATAAAGGCAACAAAAATAAAACAATAAATAGCCCAATTAGAAAACATTTCATGGATTAATTTAACGTGTACATCATATTGCTTTATTATCCTCGTGCCAAATATACAATATTTGATTAGTTTAATAGCTTTCGATAAAAAAAATAGCGAAAAATAAATATCAAATTATTGGATTAAAATTAAAATTTGATAAATTATATGACTAAAATTCTAAACAAGCCAATTTATATAACCAAGGTTGCAATTTTCCCCTCATTAATATGCATGAATATGAGAGTAACTTAAAAAAAAATTAACATTAAGTTAAACTAGATGCAAATTAATTTGCAACATTTATATAAGTTGTAATTCTAAAATTATAATTGTAATAAAAACATACAATTAATTACATCGTTCTAGTGAAGTAGGATACACGAGAGAAATATTGTATAACCCCAATTAATCTCTTTTTTCTCCCCCTTTCTAGGAGTCCGGCGACTCTAACTAGACACGCATCAAATAAAACATAGAATAGAACTGCTCTTGCCTAACACTGGTCCCGCCTCTTCCAAATGTGGAGGAAGTTTTTATGCTTCCAAGTCTCGATCATGCCCTGGAAGCTCACCTCCATAGGTATAAAATTCAACCCCAAACTCTCGGCTTTCTTCTTGGACGTACACCTTAAATGTTAGATTCCCAGTAACACTGCAATCACAATCAAATCTAACAAGTAAATAACACCATATATAACTTGTTGTAAACTTTATCGTATTTAAAAGATGACAACTATAAGTTCTAGAGATATACTTCTATTGAGGATTGTTGTGTGAAGGGCTAATTAGCTCATGTAAAATCTGCACAGCCTCGTCATGAACCACCGACGATTCGACTAAAATGTATCTTCCTTTAGCCGATGAATCCTCAAGAGCCATAACATGTTGTGTGAAGGGCTAATTAGCTCATGTAAAATCTGCACAGCCTCGTCATGAACCACCGACGATTCGACTAAAATGTATCTTCCTTTAGCCGATGAATCCTCAAGAGCCATAACATGAGCAGACGCAACGTCTCTAACATCAACAAATTGATAGTCGTGAAATACATTTTTTCCTGCAATGTCATTTAAATAATATAACAGTAAGTATTATGTTATATCAAAGTTGGAACAGGCCCAAGAGTCCTGAGGCTTATGTATAGGACCTTTTATGATGTCCAAAATGAAGTCAGACGAAGCATTGAGAGTTGGCTGAAGGAGAGGACCAATCACGAACCCAGGATTCATCACTACCAGATCAATCCCATTCATATTTCACCGTAGTTTGCTCTGCTAATGTCTTCGCCAGCCAATACCATTGCTTGAAAGAAACATGCCTCGTATTGACTTTTAATGACTTTTGTAGATTTTAAAAGTCTAGAGGTATTCAATAAAGACTTTTGCATACTCTATAGAAGTCTGGTGGTATTCAAAATAGACTTTCATGGAGTTTTAAAAAGTCAAGTGATATTCAACGTTGACTTTTAAAAACTCTATAAAAGTCTAGAGGCATTCAAATTTTCAATAGACTTTTAATAACTTCGTGGAATTAGTTAACATATAAACATTAAAGTCTAAGGTACAACTATAAATTGTTAAAAATTGTATTTGGTTCAATTCAAAGATTTGGATGGATTTTTAAAACTTCTAACTCATACAAAAGCTATTTTATATCTCTCTCTGTCGTTTCACATCACCTCTCTTCTTATCTTCTCTCCTCTCATCTATCTCTATCACTCTCTTAAATTTTCAAAATGTATCTCTATATTTTCATCTTTCCTTAGCAAATTTTTCAGTTTTTTGGCTGATTTTTCATTTAATAACTTTTTATTTTAATATCATAAGAAATTTTGAATTCTAGATTTGATTTTGTGATTTTTAATTTATGATTTATATAAATTAATGTAATATTCAATAATAATAAAAGATGATCAAAAAAATGTCGCTTAATTCTTAATAATTGAATAGTCTCGCAACAACCATGATCTTTTAAATTCTTTTTACCAGTTTCAATTAATGTGTAAGCTATGATATTTTTATACAAAATTATTTCTATGTAATGATAAATAATATTTTTTCACATGTATATTATCAATTCAAAAACAATGTTACAAAGTAATCAATTGACGTATTTTAAAAATTTACAAACATATATACAAACCCACGTATATACATATGTAAAGATTAAATGATTTAACTTTTAAATAAATAAATTTACTTATTAATATAAATATCGAAAAAATATTTCAAACTGAATATGTTATATATGTCAATTAATTATTAGCTCATAATATGTTATAATTAATATAAAATTTATAAAATTTTATAAAAACGAAATTCACAAAAATCTTTAAATATCTTGCAAAAAAATCTTCTTTTGTGAATTGTGGCAAAGCCCTATCCCAATGCGAATTCTCTCGTGGTTCACCGGAAAAGGTGACGGTAATGGAAGCAAGCGGGAGGAACCGATTCCGGCCTCTAAATCCGACCCCAAAACGGTGCCAGAGGTCCCCGGCAGGAACGGAGCTATAGAGGTTCGGAAACCCGACCAGCTTCCCGCTGAAATATCGGTGTTCGAGTTCGGTTGTGTCGCTGCCACCGCTGACAAGGTGACTCTGGCGGGGTTTTGCCCCGTATCTGACGAGCTCGAACCTTGTCGTTGGGAGATTCTGCCGGCAAGCGGCGCCGAGGCGCCACAATTCCGTGTTGTCTTTTGAATTGTTCGTGGAATGTATTCCTGAAGCCAAGATGTGAGCTTGAGTGGGGAATTCGGGGGGATGAAGAGATTGTTTGGATTCCTAATGACCTTTTTTGTGAAATTTTCTGAATCTTGTTGAAGGGTTCAATAAGATTTTAGTTTATTTATTCTGATGGCCAATATTAATATAGAAGATTTGATTTTTCGTCTTGTTACTTTTGTGCTAGCTAGATAGACTTATGTGTTTCTTGAAATTACATCATGGCGGACAAGTAGTGGAAAGTGGCAATCGAAAACAATCTAAAAAAATAATTTTCGTCCCAATTATTTTATGCCTCTTCTTTATCCCGGATTATATATGTTTTTGTGAATGTGTTCAAGTTGACATTACTTCAATATTTCTAATCATCAAATGTTTTATGAATTTTCTGTGTGTATTTGTGTACAAACCAGTTATGCGGCGGTAGGAACTGTGGGTGGATGTTTGAGAATGCTGTCTCTGTGTTTCATAGGTGGTAAATGAGTCGATGTAAACTATTAATGCATTCTTCAAACCTGGTTTTTGTGTCTCGATTCATTTGTTTTCTCTCCATTCTCCCTCCCATTGTTAGATGCAATTTCCATGAATTCAAGTTCTTCTTGGATCTTGAGTACCACAAGTGCCTGTGAATTTTTGGGACGAAGATTGTCTTTTTAATTGGAACCAGCTAGTGAGAATGGAATTTTGCCTGTAACAGTATATGTAACTAACTACTGCTGTTGGTGTTTCCGTCTTTATTGAGAATCGAGAGCATTGGTGTCTGAAACTGTCCGGTCTCAAATTTATGGGACTTTTGTTACTGAAATGAGTTTCAAGATGCAAAAATGAATACTTATCTGGTGTTGGACTTTTGCTTCAAGAGGATATTACAAGCAACGGTATATGAATATAAATGGGCAAAAAGGTTATCTGAATATGTGCGGCAGCCGGCAGTGGTGGCTGAAGTGATGCCCGAGAACTGGTGCTTTGGGTGGTTTCTGGGGAGCAGGCTTTCATTTCTTGATACAGTATGCTTAATGCAGGAATGTTATTACTCTGATCCTGTTGGCAATCTGAATAGGTTAGCAATCTTCCTAGTTCCTACTAATTATGATAAATTAATTCTCCATCAGTTCTTTTTAGATGACTCACTGAAAATAATATATCTGAAGTTGGGGAAAACACTTGTGTGCATATTGTTGGAGTTGATTTATTTCATGGTGCTCTATATATCCACTGACAAATCGAAATCTTAGCTCCAACTTGACATCGATTCAGAAAATTCAAGTATTTCACATTCTGGGAATGCCTCAAAATGAATCTCATGAACTATATCTGGGTCTCCCGGTTTTTGTAGGTCGAAGTAAAAACCGGGTCTTTGATGGCGTCAAGCAAAGAGTACTTCGAAATTTACAATCTTGGCGAGGCAATATGTTTTCTGTAGCTGGACGAGAGATCTCAATTAGGCAGTTGCTCAAGCCACCTCTAATTATACTATGTTCGTTTTCAAGATTTCCCCTGGTTTATGCGGTTCTCTTCAAATGATGGTTACGAAATTCTGGTGGAGCAATAATAAAGATGGATGCATTTACTGGATCAAATGGAATCAGTTGTATTTTGTTGGGACATAATCCATAGTACGAATCGAGAAGTCTGCTTTGTGGTATAAATTTGCTTAAAAGAGGGGGGGGGGGGGGGGGGGGGGGGGGGTGGTTCTGCCATTTAAGATTGGTTCTGGAATGTCTGTCCGAGCATTTACGGATCCTTGGTTAATGTGACCTCTCACTTTTAAGCCCATCACAATTCCGGATTCACCTATTGAGAATTTGACAGTAGGCGATTTACGAACAGAATCGGGGCATTGGAATTGGTCCTTAATTGAACAGTTTTTTTGGCCAATTGTCCATGATGAATTTTGACGTTATCTTTCTTTCGAACAAATAAAACCGGAGCTCCCAAGGTGATACACTCAGTCGAATATATCCCTTATCGAGAAGATCATTTTCCCATTTACGCTCTGTCTGGAAGTGATAAAATCATTTGGCACTGTAACTCTTAATGAAATTTACTCAGTTAGATCCGGATATCATCTTGCGATGGCAGATGGAGTTGGAAGTAGTGACGGTTTATTATCAAGGAATAGTGCACAATTCTTCCGAAAACTTTGGCACTTGAACATTCAAAACAAAATCAAAATCTTTATCTGGAAGGCCATCCATGCGGTATTACCTTCTAATCTTCATCTGGTAGCAAGGGGCATTTCCATTGACACCTCTCGTCCGCGCTGCCATTACTTCCCGGAGCATAGTTTTCATGCTCTGTGGAACTTTTCTGGAGCAAAATATGTATGGTCGGAATCGGCAATGTGGTTGATACTCGCTCGTTTTAAGGGTCGATCTTTCATGGATCTAGGCAGTGTTGCAATGGTATCTTGGAGCATTTGGCTTGATAGAAATCAACTTGTACATCAGGGTAAAGCGTTGCCACCTAAGGATGTAGTTCGAGCAAGTTCTCCATGGGAACAATTTCTGGCATGTCAACCAATGGTCTCTCCAAAGACCTCGCTTCCATCTATGCATACTTCTTGGTGTTCACGATCATCAGGGATTGTAAAGATTAATGTTGATGTGGCGGTGTCACGGGGAATTCAGCCGGTGGGTATTGGTGTAGTAGCCAGAAATGAACAAGGAATAGTGTTAATTACTCGGCCTTTGTGCTTAGATGGAGTTTTCTCAGCCTATGTCGCCGAACTACTGGCAGCAAGGGGAGGAAATCTCAAAACCATTGGCACCATGTCATCCTCGAGACCAACGCTAGCAATGTTGCAAGATCTATATCTCATTCACTTCAGTATGCGGATGATGAAGCCATTGTATCCTTTATTCGTCATCTCGGATCGAGGATATCAAGCTTATAAGTCCAACATTGTAGACGCACGGCTAATGAGGTACTCCATATTTTGGCTTTCGGCATATCAAAATTGTTGATTTAGTCTAAAAAAAAGATGTATTTTTTATATGGTTTTGATTGGCGAACTTTTCTTTTATATTGATATCTAATTGCATTATATTTTATTGTATTTAGTCCATAAAATGTTGTATGTAGCTAGTTGATTTTAATTCAGTGGAATTATACGCGAGAAATCCTTTTTATTTTCGTTTGCCAAAGGAGAACCGGAAACAATTCCATCATCAACAACGATATGGTTTTAGTTATTTTTATCCAGTAGTTTCTAACTCCATATACCATATCTGAAATGTTTTTAATATCCAATTTTTTCCCTAGAAAATGCAATAATTAACCTCAAAATAATAATAACTTTCACATATGATATTATATCCTCTCCCTTTTTTTAATATTCCTTCATACAAATATGAAAATGATCAAATACGCTCTTCAAACGATAATAATATTTCTTGATGATAATAAATATAATTGGGGTAAGAAAATAAAAAATAATAATAATTTGAGCCACTTAAAACGTCACACGTCATTATAATGGCTGATTTTACAAGTTTTTAAAGAGATTTTTATCCATGTTTCGAATTCGAATGTGCCTTCCATACCATGTCAAATCGATTATTGTCGGAAAACAACAAAAGGATGATATCTTAGACTTCGCTAGATATCTCGTTGCCAAAAACCCCACGTTGATATTTTTTCCAATCCGCGGCGTCGGTTTTCGTCGAATTTTTATACCGTCTGCAAGCATCGGAGCCGCCGCATCTCTTTAGTTTAAGCACTTACGCACACGTTCAACCGCTGCCGGCATGATTACCGCAGTTTCTTCGCACCTTGCGTCCCAATTCATTGTATCGCCATGTCTGTGCAACCACTACTTCCCATCATCCGTCACCTACGTATTCTTGAATACCCATTTGCGGAGAACTACTCTCTCCTCCAATTCATCGCCAAAAATCCTCTCTCGTCCTTCCTCCGACATCTTCTCCAGTGCTGATGGAAGCGATGTTGGTGGAGGAGATAACAGTGATGGAACTGTGGAGAAGAAGCTAAACAGGGGAGAGGCGCTCGGGGCCTTGGCTGAGGTGGGTAGATCGTTGAGTAATATCCCCCATGATTTGGCTGTTGCCATTGAGTCGGGAAAGATTCCGGCGATGGTAGTTCATCGGTATTTTGACCTCGAGAACTCTCCGGTTCTTGGCTGGTTGCTTCGATTTGGAGGGTTTAAGGAAAGGTTGCTTGCTGATGATCTTTTCTTGACTAAAGTCGTCATCGAGTGTGGTGTTGGAATCTTCGCCAAGGTTTGTCCTTTTACCTATAAATCATTCAAGATTAATACTTTTCCCCATAGTTTTGGAACCTGGGATGACATTGCTGAAATTCTGGCTCTCTCAAGGCTAGAGAGGCTCGACCTAAGGGGGGAAGTAGCCCTCAAATGAGGGAAAAGATTCAGATTTCATATGGAACTCTTCTAAAAAGTTTGTGGCCTTCAAAATACATTAATTGAATCGAGTCCTCAACACAATTCCTGGTCAGACTCTCTAGAATCGTAGTTTTACAGCTCCTTTCCATTTTCCTAATTGATCAGGTTGTTGGTATATAGAGGCATTAAATGGCTTTTTCTTTGCGGACTTTTTGGTCCATTCAAACTCGGGTTTATTTTGGAAGGAAGTGCATTTTGGAAATTGGACTATTGCTTTGCGACACCAGTTGGGAACTTTGTAGTGCATGAGAAGTAACCCATGATAGAACTGCCTTAAAAATTGATGATGGTCGATTGCTTGTCGCCTTACTTTATTCATTTTTGGTATATATGATCTCTCAATGTCTTGTTTGTTAATCAGACGTGATTATTGCTCACTATGTACCATCTACGTGTCAGACTGCTGCAGAGCTGGCAGGGCGTCAAAAAAATTTCACAAGGGAGCTAGATTTTGTATTTGCTGACCTGGTATGTCTAATATCATATTGTTGTATCTTTAGCTATACCAGGAAAAGGATTAATGTGATACATCACTTATATGTCCTTGAACTTACCGAGATAGTTATAGATATGCATCAAAATCCATTTCTTAACTCACGCAATTCTTAATTTCTTATGAGTATGTCATCTTGCCCCAGCTTGTCCTTCACCTACTTGTACAGTGACCAGTTTGTTTTCCTGATCGAACTTTTGAAACTTTACTTTTGTTCCTTCATCATATTTTTTATATTTAATGTCTCAGGCAATGGCCATCATCGCAGATTTCATGCTTGTTTGGCTACCAGCCCCTACTGTTTCTCTCCAACCACCTCTGTCTGTAAATGCTGGATATCTCAATAAGTTCTTTTATGCGTGCCCTGATAATGCATTTCAGGTGACATTCAAACTGTGCAAGCTCATTTTTCACAAACTTGTGTATCGCTACTGAATGATTTTTAGTCTTGTTGCAGGTTGCCTTTGCTGGTATGTCCTATTCACTTTTACACAGGATAGGGGCTATAATGGTTCGTTGATATTTATTTAACAATAGATTGAAGCCACAGTTCTGTATTAAGGATTGAGTGAAATCATGAAACTTAGAGTTATATTTTCTGCCTTGCAGAGAAATGGAGGAAAACTATTTGTAGTAGGGACCGATGCATCTCTGGTAAGTCAATATCCCATTTAGGAAATAATAAATTTGATTTTAATATTGCAAAAAATTTCTGGAATTAAGCGCTCTTAATAGATTGCATTTTGTCAGATGTGGAGTATTTTGTTTATTATGAACTTTTATCTCTCTCTTTCTCTCTCATTGTTAAAGTGGTCAGTGGCTAATTTGGATACAAAAGTACTTAGCTCAAAAAGACCACTTTATCAATGACTTTTTTTTTTTTTAAAGTTTTGAAATAGAAGCCGCAGCATTTTTAGATATAAAATTTAAAAGCACATTTTTAAAAAATTTCAAGTAAATTGAAGCAAAACCTGTATGTTTACATTTTTGGGCGTCTTTTTACAGTTTTTAAAGCGTTTTTAAAGTTAAAAATACATAATCTAATGTCCACATTAGACCTAAAAGTGCTTTTTTGAGGAGAAAAAACACATTTTTGTTCAGTTTGGCTTCTCTGTGCAAATACATTTTGGAATAAAGCTTGTTCCAATGAGCCATTATTTCTTATAGGAAGCGCCTTTAAGAATAGTTTGTCGGATCTTACAGGCTGCAGCCACTTTTTCTTCATTAAAAGAGGATCAACTATTTTAACAATATCACAGTTTTCCTATGTATGGATTTGGTGATAGAGCTGACCTCCATCCCATCTCGGCCTCGTAGAAAGTTTTGAGTTCTCTGCATACATGGATGATTGAGATCGCAATATGCGTCTTACTTTACCCACCATAAATGTTATTGTTTACTTCTCAACTTCCATTTTCTTTTACTTGGAAACTTTATTGGGTAACTTGCTTTTGTGTTTTTATTTGTACTTTCTATTATAAGGTAACAGACAATGTTTTGTATTCTTATTTCAAACTGTGTTAATTGTGGACAGACGATTTTTATTAAGCCATTATGTGATCTTTTTATGTAGATTGGCACTGGTTTAACAGTTCTGTTAATCGCTGCACGAATGGCAATTGTTGCATCTTTTGATGGTGAAACGAACGATTTACCCATTCTACCAACAAGTGTTGCATATGGGGTCTTTATGGCAGTTTCAAGTAACCTTAGGTATAGTTTATACGACTTATCACCAAATTTTAACTTTTGAAAGTATGCAGCATTTCTTCTGCCATGCTTCGCTGACTAGTTTTCTTTATTGTGTAGGTACCAAATACTCGCTGGAGTTATAGAACAACGTATTTTAGAACCGTTGTTCCATGAACATAAGTTCATACTAGGGACAATGTGTTTTGCTATTCGAACAGGCAATACCTTTTTGGGATCCCTGATGTAAGATTTTTGTGCTTCATTACTAAAACACCTTTTTGCTTGTATCCATTGTTGCCTTGATTTACTTCTTGAAACTCATGCATTAGGTGGGTGGCTTATGCACATTGGATTGGAATCCAAACCATAAATGGATGAGAACATGCTGTACAATTTTGGCCAGGCGTTTACTGAATCAACTGGGCAGTTTTAACCTGTCTGATTTGTATTTCTGCTTTCGGCAACCAAATTAACATAACCTGTAGAAAATGATCACCTACCGCCCCTACATCAAAGTTTGCCAATCTTTGATGTCGTAGACTCTCAAGTTTTGTGCCCGAATTATGGAATTGTTGCTCGAGAAGTTGGTGAAGATCATTGTTCTTCTTAGGTTAGAGACATCGAGACCTGTGGTTACACAAGTTCGGTAATGTGTTTGAAAATGGAAGGATATATAGGTAGGTTATATTCTTCTTGTAAGTGTGCAATATGCACATGTCGCCCATTCTTTTTCCTTTTTTAGCAAAATTTTTACTAATACAAGTGTATATATTTGGATGCAAATGAATTAAATCGATAGTGATTGCTAATGTGATATGAATTTAAAGGTTGAAGTTAAGTCGACTTTGAACCATTTTGAGTTTCATTTCTAATCTGAATTTAAATTATTTTGTTGGACGGCTCAAAAATTAGAACTAAACTTTATCTGATGCAGCTAAATAATTAAGTTAAACCTGATAGATAGAGTTTGATCTGACTATAAATAATTTAATTTATAGATAACTAAAAATATATACAAATAATATTTGGTTCAATTTCAATTCAGATTTTTGTAACTGATGAACTTGAAGTTAGGAATTTTAAATTCATAATAACAAATTCATTAATTTGTTTGCGTAAATCTTCTTGAAAATATTTTTAAATAATTATATTTTGAGATATTGTGGTGGAATACACATTCAAACATGAAGTTATTTTAAATCATTTCTCGAATGATTTCTCGAATCCAAATCCTTCCATCCAATCGCAGTACTACGTAAACATATGCATACATATTGTACAGGTTGAAAGTAGAACAAATACAGAATTACATAAAAGTAGACGAACATAATACAATGCCTAAACAGTGAACACTAAAAATGATGGGATTTCACCAATTATACTTTAGTACAATCTCTTTATAACAGTCGACTGCGGCTTTTAAGAATTAATCGTGCAAAACTAGCTCAACAAAAAAGAAAGGCTCGTGTCACATTACAAGCCCACTTCCCGCACAAATCTGAAGAGGCTCGAGGCCTCGTCCAAATGGACAACATAGACAGCCTTCCATGAACAGTTTCTCGATGACAGGGTATAACAAGGAGTGAACATGGGGATTAATGCAAAGCCACTTAGTTACATCACGTACCAATTACCGATTTCCCAGAAATTAATATGTGCGGATAATGGGATGAACCCGAATCACATAGCAAAATATTGCAGAAGAGCTTTATGCTATTGTCAAGGTTCAGAAGGCACATACAACCACAGGTCGAGTCTTTGTATTCCTCACTGAGTTGTAACACTCTTTGCAAGATTTCGTGGCTGATCAACGTTGTATCCCCGTAAAACAGTTAGATGATACGCCAAGAGCTGCAGCCAAAGAAAACTAACAGGGATCAAAGGAAGTCGCTAAAACTTCCATTCATATAAAACGCAAGTTCCTGATTTACGTTGACATTCAAGGGATATATAAAAGTAGGATCTCACACTTATTGTCATTATGCCAAAAGCTTAACTAATGGTAGTCGCATAACTCAAATTTTTTCAATTGTGCAACTGTCTAAACACCAGATTTCGATCATTATACCTACCATATGGTGTCCACGGGACAACAAAGGTAATTGTTGTTCCCAACGATAAGATTAATGAAACTCCAACTAGAACTTGTAGTTATTAGAAAGATGAACGAAGTTATGTTCTGAGACATGAAATTTTAGAATATGCACTCGCTAATAGAAAAAAGGTGGCAGATAAGTTACAAAGACAATTTACCTGCAATGGAACTATGTTGATTACAGGCTGTAGACAATCTTCAACCTGAGGAACTTCAATCACGCGGCAAGATCCACCAACACAGACAGATGCTGCATCTCCTTTAGTACACATGACTATTAGTCGACCCTTGCGAGCATGAAGTTGCTGAATGACCGACTGCTGTTTGCTGTTCATGAGAAGAAAATTTTAAGGAAATTCTCTTAATGAAAGCAATTGTGTTTCTTTAATACAAGAGACTAACCTGAAACAAGTATCGTGGGTGGCAATAACAACAACAGGAAGAGTCTCATCGACTAGAGCTAATGGACCATGTTTCATTTCACCAGCAAGCATACCTTCACTGTGCATGAGTGACACTTCTTTTACCTTCAAGGCTCCTTCCAGAGCTGTAGAGTAATTATATCCTCTTCCAAAAACAAGAAGAGATTGTTCGGCAATAAGTAACTTTGCAAGATCTTTCATCTCCTCATCTAGCTTCAGCACCTCTTTTACTTTACCTACAGTTTATTAAAAACATCGAACGCACATAAGTCATCAAAAAATATGTGGGGAAACAACAAAAGTTCACACATACGTACTTGGCAACTCAAATAGACCATCTATTATAGCTTCCCTTCTTGCTTGACTAGATGATGTGTCACCTCCAATTGCAAGCGCCAACATAACCATGACTACGATTTGGCTTGTGTATGCCTGTTTGATGAAATAAATAATTAGCTAACTTCATAAAAGGATGCTGACTCAGTCATAAGTATAAGGATTGAGAAACTCAACATCATTGATACCGAGCAACTTAGAACTAGGTCTTCTTTTCGTATTATTACGTAAATCAAATAAGGGTTTATATGCAGTTAGTTTACCTTGGTGCTGGCTACACCAATCTCACAGCCAGCATTTAGATGAACACCACAGTGGGTATTCCTGGCGATTGCACTACCAACAGTATTTGTGATGCCAACACACAATGCACCATTCTCAAGAGCATATTCTAATGCTAGTAAAGTATCAGCAGTTTCACCCGATTGACTAACAAAAATGGTTGTATCCTCTCTGTAAATGGGGCCCTGTCTATCCAAAAGATCACTAGCAATCTCCATTGTCACGGGAATACCTGCAGTGCCAGTAATGTAATTATTTTAGGAATGGATTCTCACCATTTGCATTAGAAATCTATACTCCATATTTAAGAAAGAGAGCGACCCAGAGTAAGCCCTTCTGGTCTATTTGGTTCAGCATTTTGTTTCTTAAAACGCCCCTCTATAATATAGTACTTTAGGTTCTCTAGATGTGAACACATTTTGGTCTCTTTGACATGTCTTTTTTCTAAGACATTTCTCCCTAGCACTGTATGAAGCTGTAAATTTATGTTATGTTAGAGACTTGATTTTTTAAAATTTCTAAAATAGTCTTGCTTTAATAATGATGTAGTACATTAAATTTTGATGTTTAAAATATAATTACATTCTACATATTAAATTTAGACGCGTGACTAACCAGAAAGTTCTTCTAAAATGGGCCTTGAAGCTAAAGCTGCATTATAACTTGTACCACAACCAATGAAAACAATCCTTCTGCTTCTTCTTATGGTTTTGAGGTGATCCTTTAATCCTCCCAAAAGGACACTCTTGGCTTTACAGGATCCTCCACGTAAAAGCCTTCCTCGCATTGATGTTGTAAGAGATTCTGGTTGCTCGTGAATTTCTTTCTGCATATAATGCTCGTACTCCCCTTTATTTATTTGTTCAACCTCCATTTCTAGAACAGATAGAGCACGTTCAATAGATGGGAGCCTAGTAAGAGTTCCCCCATGTTTACCTTTAATGTGATTGAACTTGAAAATGGAAGCACCTCCATCCTGGAGCCAACAATTTCAACAGAAGCGAAGCCCTTAAGTTCAGTAAAAAAATGAATAGAAACTCTATTTGTTTCTTTATTTTATATATATATATATATATATATATATATATATGCAAATAAATTACTAGATTTGCAGCGAGCATAAATAAATAAATCAGCTTCATGTTGGTATCATTCACGTCATATAACGCCCTTCAAACGATAAAAATCAAGATATTACAAATTTCAGCAAGCAGAAATTGGACCAAAAGACGTAACATTTGCACTGTGAACAAACCGGGAATGACTTCCAATGTTTTGGATCGTAACTCAGAATAATCTTCAATGAAACTATAAAATTGTAAAGTAGAATTTGCACTTTGCAGAGATGGATTGAAGCAAGTCAATGTAGGTGACTTGTATTTTGTGTGATAAAGATACAATGACCAAATATGAAATTCACAATTGAAGACGTTCAACATATTAAGGTAAGTCATTCCTTTATGTCTCTGAGGGTTGATGAATAGGACAAAGCTTGATAAACAACATCGAGATTCGCTACCAAAAAACCTGAGAACATATATCCTGTAAAGAAAGTATTTAGCTTGTCAAATATGATCATAGCAAGTCTTCTTCAAACATTATCCTCAACTCAATTCTCACCTTATCCGTTTCTTCTAAAAAATAATTGAACTACTTCCCCTTCTTCACAAGTTTAAATCACTGCCAGTGGATAGTTGACTGCAATGCTTTCAATAAATCTCAGCCATTGGGATAAGCAACCAACCATTTTTGGCAACATGGTTTCCTGATTAATCAAAATTCCAGGTGCAATCCCAGCCATTGGGAATATCAATCACCCACCCTGGTGCGCAACTCGTAACTTAAAATGAAGTTGAAGCAAATCCAATTACATATAATCATGTCACTAACCAAACATCCTCGATTCATAAAGTTCCTGAATGCACAAAATATATTATAAAATGACACCTTCAATTTTGGTTTAAAAAATTTATCTTTGTTTCGTACTTCATTGGTCAATTGACTTCCACTGAATTTAAAAAATAAAAAATACACTTTGAATGGTAGAAAGGAAGACTAGGAAATTGTGTCAATGCAAACAATGGGAGAACAAACATAGAACAGTAACATGTGCAACACACGCCAAAACCCTCCAGTAATTGTACAAATGATGGTTTCTCAAGTAAAGCAGTTCCTCTTCACCAAAGATCAAGTACAAAAGTCAGAATATACTTCCCTAAACTTATGTAAAATTAACACTCAAAGTCAAAAGAACTAATAAATACAAACTAAAGAAATGTCCCCAAACATTTACATCATTTGGTTCCATTCCATCCCTGTTTAACTACATTTGGTACCTTTTTAGGACCTTAGACAGAGAGAATGTCTTCATGTAAAAGTACTATAACCAATTTTCAAGTTATGATAGGATAGGGTCAATGCTTTTCTCATTTGATTCAAATTGAAGGGCGGGCAAGTCTGAAATACAGAAATTCAAGACTCTTAAGAAAGAGAACTTATTTAATTTTGTTGGTATTTCATAGCATAACAAAGATAATTGATTTCCAAAAACTGATCATGTGAATTTAAGTCAGTTTTAGACAAGCCTTTAAGTAGCAATAGTTAGGCATGCATCAGATAGAACAGAATATCTGGTCTTTTGGTCACCTCCAAAGCTCAAGATTTTTGCAAGGATCTGAAAAAAATAGTCACATTTTTACACCAATAATACTGCAGAAGTGCTTGCACACTCTGCAAACTAATAGTACAATATTCAGTTTCATGCATTTGCTGAAGAACAGAAAAAATGACTAGAAAAGGGAAGGATAGAACAGAAACTTAATCAGGAGACTTGGGAAATGATATTTTCTCAGGTCCAAAATTCAGAACATAACGAGCATGTGGTACTTCTTAAATGTTTGAAGTTAATTTAATGGTTAAGGGAATAATTGTGACAAGCGTGATTATAGAATACAATTTAGTAACAGTTAAAAGTACCTTGAGATGAACAACTTCATTGTCCTCAATCACCAAGACCTTTTTTGTATGCTCCACTAAAGCACTTGCATCACTCGAAAAAAAGAATTCTTTTGGTTGCCCGTTGCTCGAAAGATATTTCACATCATTAAAAGATGCACCATTGCTGGTTTGGTCTGTTAACTCCTGAAATAACGACAATATCATTTTCAGAACAGACTTAGCCAAAGTTTATGGGAATTTTTAGAAACAGCAGGCTTGTGCTTCAGTCAAGCACAGAGCTCTGTGGATATAAAAAGCTACAATAATTGTTTCATTCATCATGCATATAAATTTCGTGGACTGCCACATTTGCATTGTATGTTAATGCATCGACACGAGGCAACATACTACTTACTTGCATGTTAAAGTTTTGCATCAACAAGAGGTGGTAACATAGTACTTACTTTTACACCCAGGAGCAATGGACTGCCACGTTTGCATGCAATCAATTCATTGGGATAATGCCGGCTTTTGAAAATAAGGGCATATGCTCCTTCCAAATGTCTCATTACTTCAAGCACGACTTGACTAAACATCATACTCTTGTCACCTGTTGAGTAATTGGAACTTCGTAACCATGTCATAACAAATACTCGTACAAAAGCATAAGAAAGAACATAAAAAGTGATAAACAAGTGACCTGTTAAATTCTTATAGGAAGCTTTGCAGCTTAATCCATATTCCTATAAAAGTGTGGATAATAGAAAAGTTTTCTCATTGTGAACGGACATTATTACCCTTCACATGTTTACTTATTTTCATTATTAGGTAACATATGTGGTAATTTCACATTTAATCTATTAATTAATAATTAATACTAATTAACCACATTTTATGATTATGATTTCGTGCTTTTAACTTTCTAACAAAACATACTATTAAATTTACTTAATATTAATATCAAATATTTTTTTCATTTTAATAATTTTTTCTTGGACTTTCATTTAAATTCTAACTTAAATTGATTATGTTTTTTATTGTGCTATTTCAGTATCATTTGAATACATTCATGAATTATTAAAAATAAATTTTAATTTAATTAGATTTTTAAAAAAACTTCAAAAAATGAATCATGATAAAGTATTTGAATGCTTTGAATAAAGAGTCATTCAAATAATTCTAAATTTAATATTGACAAATGAAAAAACAAAAAATTTAAAATAATCATTATTATTTTTAAACTAAATAAAACGAATTGAATTGAAAATAAAATTACATTTAATCAAAATTTTAAATTTCTTTTATCAAACTATTAATTTCTAAATGCATGAACGAATATAATTTTTTATAAACCTAAATTTAATTGTGAATTTAAATAATATTAATCAAAAAAGTTAATAAATTTGAATCAGAAGTACCTATAAAAGTGTGGACAAATAAATCGTTCATCTACATACATTGGATGATATGATACTAGAAAAATATCGTTGTACAGTTGCTAAAATGAGAAAGAAATATATATAAAAAAATTTTCATTAGTTTTTTCTTTAATTGTTTTTAATTAAAAAAAGAAGAAAAATTGAAAAGGTTCGGCACAATATGAATCTAATGTATTGATAACCTTTTAATAATAATCAATTGAATTGAAATGATTTAATTTTTCAAACGATAATAAGAAAAACCTTAAAATATAAATATATAGTGAAAACGAATTCAAATTTTCTGTTAATAGCTTCTTTTCCAATTGTGAACGGACATAATTATCCTTTTTACATGCTTATTTATTTTCATTATTAAGTAACATATGTAGTAATTTCACATTTATTCTATTAATTAATACTAATTAATCACATTTTATGGTTATGATTTTGTAATTTTGACTTTCTTCCCATGTCTTTCTTTTATTCTAATAATATTTAATTAAGTCATATTTCATTTAAAAAAATTATATATATATATATATATATATATATAGATCTGTGAATGATAGAAAAATTTTCTAATTGTTGTAAATAAGCATGAGAAATAAAGTTGAGTATATTTATATTTTAATTTATATGTAGCAAATAAGTCATCTCCATGTTCTTAAATGTTTGAGCTACTTTTTAAAAAAGATACTATTAAATTTACTTAATATTAATATCAATTATTTTTTCGATTTTAGTAATTTTCTTGGACTTTCATTTAAATTCTAAATTAAATTAATTACATTATTTATTGTTCTATTTCACTATCATTTGAATAATTCAATGAATTATTAAAAATAAATTTTAATATAATTAGATTTTTTAAAAAAACTTCAAAAAATTATATATATGAAGGGCCCATGATAAAGTATCTGAGTGCTTTTCATGAAAAGTCATTCAAATAAATTCTAAATTAAATATTGACAAATGAAAAAATAAAAAAATTAAATAATCATTATTATTTTTAAATTAAATAAAACGATTTGTAATTGAAAATAAAATTATATTTAATCAAAATTTTAAATATATTTTGTCAAACTATTAATCTCTAAATACATGAACAAATATAATATATTATAAACCTAAATTTAATTGTGAATTTAAATAATATTAATAAAAAAATTAATAAATTTGAATAAGAAGTACATATAAAAGTGTGGACAAATGAATCGTTTATCCACATACATCGAATGATATGATACTAGAAAAATATTGTTGTACAGTTGCTAAAATGAGAAAGAAATACGTAGAAAATCAATCAATTTTTTCATTAGTTTTTCCCCATTAATTTTGATACTAAATAAATTTAATGACTAATTGTTTTAATTACTCTCATAGATTCTGTTTTATTTAAGTCTCCCCATATTTATATATTATCAAATAGTACTCAATCATAAAAATAATGACATGACATTTTATTTATATTTGTAGAATTATTTACATACAAGTACATAATAACAATTATATTGAAAAAAAGTAATCAAACATTAAATAAAAAAATCAATAAACACTTAATTTGAACCAAAAAAAATATTTTGAGCTTATTTACATATGTTATCACAATTGATATTTTTTCAGCTTATTTTTCTAAAAAAAATCAATGACGGCATCTATTATATGAAGAAAAAAATAGAGTCAAATGGTACATAGATAAAATTATTAGAAAATTGTTTTAAAAAATGAAACAAATGAGTCAAAAAGGAGTAAAAGCAAGATATTCCTGCATATATTTCTTAGTATAACGTTACCATAACTAAATTGGAAGTTATGTTGGTGTAGAGTAAGTCTCTTGTGAGACGGTCTCACGAGTTTTTATCTGTGAGACGGGTCAACCTTACCAATATTCATAATAAAAAGTAATACTCTTAGCATAAAAAGTAATATTTTTTCATAGATGACTCAAATAAAAGATTCGACCCACAAAATTGATCTGTGAGATCATCTCGCAAGAGTTTTTATGGTTGGTGTAATGAGAATCACCAGTTGTGCAAATAATATATACAAATTAGAATTTAAATGAGAGGGAGAAAATAGTCTATAATTAATTTTCTATATTTTATGTTAAAATTCTAAATTTCTATCTTTGTGATGCCTTTGAATTTGTATAGAGGAATAGATAATTTTATCTATTTACAATTGTAAAACAATTAAGTTATGACAATTATATCACTTATATTAATATGATATAATAAATTTTAAAATATGAAAAAAAAATGTTAGACCATTATAAATATGACATTTTCATCATTCATCTGACACCTTCTAAAATATTTCTTATTATCATGAGTCGCAATTTGACCATCCCGATTAATAATTAATAAGAATTGATTATCCATTTTTATTACTATCTCATTATTATTTATTATCTCATGCATCACCATTTTATGATGTTAAATTTTATTGTTTTTAATTAACAAAAAAAAGAAAAAAGTTGAAGAAGTTAGGCACGATATGAATCTAATTTATTGATAATCTTTTAATAATAATCAATTGAATTGAAAAATATTATTATACTTAAGTAATTATAATTTATTCTAATTAAAATTTATTAACTTTTTAATGTCTAATATATATAGCTTCGAACCTTAGCAAATGTAATTATAAAAAAATGAGAGGATAATGATTATGATGATACATGACACTGAAGATTAATTTAGAGTGGTGGTATTTTTTTCTCTTTTCTGATATAAATAATGATATTTCAATTATTAATTTAAGGAAATGAATCTTCATTTAATAAAATTGTTGGAAATGAAGTTTTCTTAGTTCACTGCTTTAAACAAATATATCTAAGACATAGAAGGGGTTAGGGATGACAACTTTTCCCACTGGTTTGGGACCCCGCGGGGAAAACCCGAAACGGGGATGAGATCCCCATTTTTTTGGGTTGGGGTTTGGGATTGGGTATTTTTTAAAATCTCCGAAGTAGTTCGAAACGGATATGAGTTTACTATCCCCATCTCCGAACTCGTCCCGCCCCGCCCCCGCCCTGTTGTCATCCTTAGAAGGGGTGAATGAAGTATTTATTTATTTTATTTTCAATTCTTGTGTTTAAATATATTAATTTTTTTTTCTCAAAATACCATTTGTGTCCATAGGCTTTCTTTAGCTAATGTAATGTTTTATTATTATTTTATATAATTTATTGACTAACGAAATGTAGGTTTGTGAAAGATTTCGAATTTATGATATTTATGTCGTTATAGTTTGGAATATAACTTAAAATGAAAAATTATTGTCACATGTTCTTAATTATTCCAAAATTATAAGTAAGTACTATTTTATATTTTCAAGATGTAATTTTTACATTTTAGGAACATATTTATCAATTAATTGATGTAATGAATAGATAAATATCAACATCATGTACTAAAATATCTCTTCCACTCTTATATTGCTTAATCAATTCAAATCCTTTCATATCATTCTATTTGTATTGTTATGTTAGTTCAATTTAGTACTTAATCTGATAAATCATTATTCCAAATTCTTATAATTTGTTTTGATCTATCTTTTTCTTAACGAAATGTTGTTTGATGGATTGGATCACGTTATGCAAAGATTAAAAATATTTTTATTATTAATTTATTTTTTAGTTATTTTTTTTATATGGGTTCATGTGCGGAATGCACGTGCTTTTATGCTAGTCCAGTAAAAAGTACCAAAAACAACAGGAGAAACATATGCCAAAAACAATCACACTGATGATAAAGGATTATCATACATGAGCCAAGATACGTGAAATATCAATAGACCCAAAGGAAACAGGTAGAATTGCTAGCCACACACTATGAAACTTTCCTACTGTTTCAGAATTAGCCAGAATTTGTTTTTCTCACCAAAGTTGCAATTTCTATCTCTCCCCTGTATTTTTCCCTTTTAAAAGCAGCATTACAGCATTTCAGGTTCATGAAGCTTGTGTATTTGTTTGTGCACTAGATAAGGCATTTACGCACAATTTGATTATTTATTAATGAATTCCAATGCATTAAACCACCAAATTTGTTGTATGTTTTAATATGGTTAATTTTATTGCTGTTGTTTTCAATGTGATGAATTGATGGAAAAAGTGCAGCTTTTATGCACACGATACTTGATTTATGATTAAACTATGTATGGAGAGAAGAAAAGAGACATTAAACAAGAGGAACTAGACTTTTAGCAATTATTGTCCCACAATTATGGCGGTAAAATACCTTCTTCGTTTGCATTATCAAAGATGAACTTTGCAAGCTTTGGAATTACTTCCGTATCTGTTTCAGATTCAAAGGTAAAACCATGCCGAACCAGTGTCTCTTTTAATACCTAAAAACCACATTATTAGAATGGACAAGAAATAGAAAAATTGGGGATAGATTATCGAAATGCAAATGAATATGCACACAAGCTCTAGAACAATGACATCTTAAGTCTATGTAGAAATACGGTAAAACCAAGGATATATAAAAAATGTCATCTTGATGTATATGAGAAGAGATTCATTTTCTTAGCCATAAGACCAAGTAAATCAAATTACCACAGCAATGGAGACGCTGAAAACAAGTTCAGTAGCAACGGTTATTCATATAGCACCATATTATCCACTTGATATCTTCCAGCAATGTGAGCAGGAAAGTGCTAAAGAATAGGACTTAAGTCTAAGTCCACCTCAAAACTAGCTCAATGGGGGAAGATTGTCCAAATTTATATATAAAACTCTCAATTACTTAATCCAGCAGATATGAGACATCTAAGACCACCCCCTCAAGATCAGGAATGAACAACTAGAGCGTAATGTTTATAAGACATTAATGGGTGGCCCACCAGTCCAACATGTAACGTTGAGTTTGAGCTCTGATAACATATTAAGATTAAGACTTTTGCCTAACTTCACACCAAAAGCTCAAGGGTAGAGTTAGACCCAAATCTCAATTTTAACATGATATCAGAGCTCAAGTCTACTATTATGTGTTGGACTGCTCTATGGGTCATCCGATAATGTCTTGTAAACTTCACGCTCCAGTTTTTCATTTCTGAGTGTGAGGGGGTGTGTTTCATATCACACATCAGTTGGAATAAGTCATTTGGAGTTGTATATATTAACTTGGACAATCATCACCCTGAAACTAGTTTTTGAGGTAGAGTTAGCCTCAAGTCCTAATCTTAACAGAAAGCATGAAGCTACCGAACATATTATTCCACATGAAACACATAGTTGTACATTTTCCCATTCAGACGCATTGATGAGATCAAATCCGAAAACCCATTAAACTAGATATTCCAGGATGCCAGGCAGCAGATAAAAATACAATCTAATCAAAATAAGTAAAATGAGTTATAAGGTTTCAAATACTAGTTCAACTAGGAGTTACTAACTTGAGCTGTAAGGCTTCAAATATTAGTTCAACTAGGTGTTCCTAGTTAGTAACTTTTACTTTCTGGTCATGTAAAATATACGCCAATAGGTGTATTCCATTTCAGACACAGGCTTATATGATGCTGGAATTCATATTAATAATTTCCTATCCATAATCAAGCTTTTGTCATAGTAAGAATGATAATATCTACTGCAGAAATATCTCGCAGTTTATCTCAAAACAAGACCTTGACTGTGTTTCTCGTGAATTCTCACTCCTGCAATTCTTCTTTGCATCAAGAATTGGAAACATTTCACAACCCAGACAAGAGTTCAAACTAGTAGAGCTTAACTTGAAGCTTAAGCTAATAAGAAATACAAAGCTTGCGTGTGCCGCAAATATCGAACTCCAGCTTGTTGAGTATTTCACAGATTTTCATGTGGTCAAGCAAGACATAATGCTGAAAAAGTCATAAAGAAACAAAACAAACTTTTGTAGAATAATGAAGCAACGGCGAAGGCTGTAAATGCAAATAGTCAATCCAACAACAAATATATCTGCTGACCAGATCATATGTTTTCTGTAAAAGAAGATATGTGATAAGAGTTAAAAAGACAAGAGGCAAACCAACCTCATAATTGGTTATAACCCCATTGTGAACAACCAAGAATTCATTCTCTGGATCAGAAGTCTGAGGATGACTATTTCTTGGAGCTGGTTCCCCATGTGTAGCCCAGCGTGTGTGCGCAATTCCAGCATGAGTTGAGAATGATTCTTCCAAATTTAAATTTGTGGCACCAACTTCTGAGAATATGAACTGATAATAATCACTCGAATGTGGAAGAAAATGTAAGTGGATAAGAAACTTCACTTGCACAAAAAACCAAATCATAGCCACTGCAACTAAGTAGTCATCCCACAACAAAGTTGTGGCACCAACTTCTGAGAATACGAACTGATAATAATCGCTCGAACGTGGGAGAAAATGTAAGTGAATAAGAAACTTCATTTGCACAAAAAAACAAACCATAGTGGCACTTGAAATGATTTATTGGTGAGATCGTATTTTTTTCTCCCATATTTTAGGTGAATCGTGCCATTTCTTAAAACAAAAGATGGAATTTATCTTGTGTTCTTATTTGTTAGATATCTCATCCGCATTAAGTTATTGGGAGTTTATATATGAAGTTGGACAATCTCGATTGGAACTAGCTTTGTCATGGAGTTAGACCCAAGTCCTAATCTTGATATTATCAACAAACCCACAAATGTAGCACTGTTAAAAATGTGATCACGCAAGATACTAATCTGTTAATTTAGCTCCATTACAAGAGAAAAGAAGATGGGATATTGTATAAAATGACTTAAACCCTAATATGAAACTTAAACACGCGTAAAATCACAATAAATTCCATTAAAAATTGTCGCATATTCAAATATGAAAAAAAACATTCTTGCGATGATTATTACGAATAGAAGATAAATAAACCCAAAACCAACGTCACTATGACTCCATCCTAAACAAAAACCAAAGTACATCGCCGAAAATCCATGATCCAGATTAAAACCCAACAAAAATGGAAATAGAAACGAGAAAAAAGAATCACCTTGGTAGACAGATTTGACTAAGGTCTCAATGTTGCCTTCTTGGCGAAACACGAGAGATGCAGTGGAAGCTTCATGAGCATAATCAATGGAAATTCCGGCGGAATCATAGCCTCTGTACTCCAAACGGCGGAGTCCATTGAAAAGCAATCGTAAAATATAACTTCTCTCTCTACTCACGTTGAAATTCAGGTATGCGAAAATCCCACACATTTTAAATTGTTTTTGTTGCTTGATTTGTCTCTACAAATTCAGGGGTTGGTCAAATCTGTTCGATTTCTACAAATATATGGAGAAAATGGAGTGAGAAGGAGCTGAGGGTGGTGAGAAGGAGAGACGAAAATAATTGAGTGACTTTTTGGATTTTGGAGCTTCCTTTGACCAACGGTGGCTTCTTTTTTTATATATATAAATGGAAATTGTAGTTTTATCAATTTTGAATTTCTGTAATTACAATAATTGTTTTTTCTAAAAAAATTGTACAATAAATTTAACAAATTCTAAAAGCATTACTCCAAATCCAAATTTACGAATTACGGATTCATATATCTGCTATCTCTAATTCTATATTATTTTCTTCTTTCTCAACTATTTTATAAAAATAGTTATAAACAATTTAAAATCTTCTTGAAATAAATACTCGATGAGTATTTCGTATTATTGGAGGTGTTACAATGCTCTCTCCAATTTAGGCATAATTAGTACATTTGTGTTCATATATATGTAGTTGCTCATTTGGGTTGTATTTTGGGCAGTTTGGTTATCGTTTTCAATATCATGTTGAGGTTCTTTCAAAACCTGCAATCTGCATGGATATTCTTAATAGAAGTAAAATCATATATATTATTTTCGTCTCGGATATTTATGTCTCACCTTAACTTTTAATTCAACATTCATTTGCAGACGATCATCTAAACATGTAAAAAGAGCGTAGTTATATACTTGATGAGTTGAATGATTATTTAAAATGTTTGGATGTTTTTTGAAAGCAAGTTTTGAATTTGCCGGATCAACGACCACTCAGGTCGCAAATACTCAGAGGATGTCATCACTGCTTGGATTGCTTCCATAGAATCAGAAAAGAGCTAAACGTTTATCACTAGGCAATATGATGCATGAAATATGCCTACGGACACAGAACAAAAATGTGATGTGAATAGAGCATATTAATATCTAAAAAATTTAAAGAAAAAATATGAGATCATATGACTTTCTATATAGATAAATAACCAATTCAATCACTAGAGACACGTAATCCACGTGTAATTAATAGTTATGGCCAAAATTTAGATTAGGTTTTCTGATATAAAGATCACATAATGGATCATACATGAATATTTTTGACTTTCCCTGCACAAAAGTATGGAGAAAATATTGAAGCACATGCGTAGGTATCCACTAAGAGCTGTCATGTTTCTTCGAGGTGAACATTATAAAACAAATTAGCAGTCTCTGTATAAAATTATGAAGCCAGGATTAATAAAACCCAAGGATGTATAAATGCGCAACACATTAATAAGTCTATAACAATTATCCAAGCTTCCAGGACATTGCTAAGAAAGTTCAGAGCTTTTTTCACACATCAAGCATGGAAACTGACGAAATTCTGACCCTTGCATTAATCTCATCACTCGGTTTTGGCTGCTGCTAACTCATGCTTTTCCTCTGCTTTCATATCTGCAGAACAACAACCGCCACCATGATGGTGGTGGTGGTGGTGGGGCTGGTGCTTCTTACCCTTCAATTGCTTCCTCATATCATAGGCATCCTCACCATCGGCATAATATTTAGCCTCTACATCATGAATCTTGTATTCCAAAGTCTCAGTGTACAAATTGAATGCAGCCCTATTGCTTTTCCTTACGTGCAGAGATACATATTCCGCCCCATAAACCTGTTCAAGAAACAAACGCAAGGTTTAATTATCTGTTGAAGTGGACGTAATTCAATTTCTATCTGCCAATGGCACTCATGTGAAATAATACCGAGAATAGAGTAAATTGATCAACCTCAGTGTACATATTATAACACAATCACGAACCAAGAGCAAAAAGGCCCAGAACGAGCAACTTATTCATTCTGCCGTAACGTTCCAACTTCAAATCTGAAGCACGAATGATGCCACATAATGACTGTAAAACTTAGAGACCTATTTTAATCTCAATTGTGTGTTAGACTAAGAAAAATAACGGATTTTCGAAACAATATGGTGCACTTGCAAAAAATTTAAATCTAAACAAGAAAGCAGTGCATAAAGTTCTTTTTTACTATATATTTTCTCACACTATATCCTAGATTCAAATGGCGTGTAGGTAAAATAAACTTGGCATGAGAATATGATTTTGCTTTCCGTAGGCTCATACAAACCAATAGCCACGGAAAAATTAAGAACATATTGGTATTTAAAAAAAAAAAGCGAGGATGCTAGGACTAGGAAAAGGATAAAAATATTATCATAGCTTGTCCAAATTCACAACCCATTCACAGGCACAAGTAGTGTTCATTTGGGAATGCTTAGTTATTTATCTCAAAAGCAAAATAATTTTAAGAAAACTGAAAGACAATTACTTGAGAACAAAATTCAGAGAAGTGAGAAATCAAGTTTCATGGATTTGAATTAGTAGTTGGGGAAGAGCAGGGGATGGGGTGAATTGTAATCTTAGGAGTGCAAACATTTCGCGCCTCTCCTGCTAGATCCATCCTTAAACATATAACATTAGCAAACCATGATATGCAGAGAAGAGAAATTAGTCTGAGATTGAAACTGGGAGACGTAATATCCAAATTATAAATAATTTCATTAAAGCTTCATATTTTACATCAACTTCAAATCGGCATCCTTAATCCAATTACACTAACTCAAAATTTAATCCGCCAAATCACCCAGCACAGCTAAACAAATAGAAAGCCAAATGAAAATTCGTCAAGAACCTGTTCCATGGCGTTTTGGGCAGCAGTCATGAGCTTGGTGGCGAGGCCCAGTTTGCGGTGCGTCCTCAGCACCGCTAGCGAGGTGATGTGGCCGTGGCATTCGGAGGATTCCTCCTCCATTTTCGCCAAAACGTATCCCACAATCGTCCCGTTGTAATCCTCCGCCACGTACAGTAGCTGCGGCCATGACAGGATGTGGTAGAAGTAGTACTTCATCTGGTAGTTTTCCGGCAGGCAGAACAAATTGCAGGCCTGCATAGCCAGTAGATCATCCACTGTCGCCTTCCTGATGCACACCATGGTTGAATTCACGGACTAGGGTTTAGGAGGGACTGAATACTGATTGATTGGTGGCGAAGATGAAGATTTTGGTGACTTTTTGTGTGGTGTGGCTACTTTATTTATTTATTTTTATTTTATTTTTTTGAAGGTTCTTCTTTAATTATTATATTTTTTTTTGGACAAATTATTTATATATATATTTTTCGCAAGAATATAACTAATTTTATCGATTTATATATTTAAATTCAATTGTAAAATTATATATAACTTTAAAGTTAGTAAAGTTTCATTCCAATTTGGTTTCTAAGTCTAGTTTAAATAATTATTTCAAAGTTACTTTTAAACATATTAATAAATTATGATTAATTAAATATATTAAAATTAATAGGTGATTCACAACTTACTAAATAAAATTTATTTAATTTAATATAAAATATAATTGTTGGCCTGAAAACTATTATTTTTTGTCCACAAAGAAAATGAAAAAGCTAACAAAAAAAAAAGGACTATGCAAAAGAATTTGATGTGCTGAATTTAGGCAGTTGGAGGAAAAATGTCTAGGTCACTCAAACACGTACAAGATCGTAGAAAGATGGACATCAACTCAGATCTATAACAAAGCTTTCAAATTTTCATTATTTTGTTCATAATTATTTCAAGTTTATTTCAATTTACGGGATTCGTTTTCATCTTTCAAATTTGTAAAGAACATATTTGTTTCAATTCTTAATGACTTAGTCATGTTTTAATGTCAGAAGTTTGTAAGCTACGAAGGTCATTTATGGATTAAAACATACTTCTTGACAGTGAAAACGCAAATTTTCTAATGTCGTGATCTTTGCTGGTTATCGTCAATCTCAAGAATTTCTTGCATTCTCACCTACAAATTAGAGATCTTGGGGTTCTAAAATATTTTTTAGAAATTGAGATCGTCTCGCCCGATCTAAAGAATGATTTATTCATCTTAGCATAAGTATGGCTTGGAACTAATTGGAGAGATGGGAGTGGCTGGTGCTAGGCCTTATGACATGCCCATGGAACAACATACGAAGTTGACTAGTTATGCCCTGGATATGCTCTCTCATTCTACCAATCCTGATGGTACACTTGACCCTTTGCTCTTTGATCTAGATTCATATCAAAGATTGGTTTGGAGATTAGTTTATTTTAAAATTACAAGACACCCGACATATGCTATGTTGTTCCGACATTGAGTTAGTTTATGAATGATCCTAAACAATCCAGCAGTCAGAGTGGTCAAATATATAAAAAACAATCCTAGTTTAGGGATTTTATTGTCAACCAACAGTTCTCCAACCGGAGACCTTGTCCTATGACCCGTAGATTCTTGACAAGTTTCTATATCAAATTTAGAGAGTATTTCGAGCTCTTGGGGAACAAAGAAGCAAAGCAATGTTTCTCGATCTTATGTGGAAGTAGATTATCAAGCTATGACCACAACTATTTGTGAAATAATTTGGCTTTCTGAATTATTATCTGACATGAGAGTTACTTTGTTGGGTCTAACAAATCTCTTATGTGATAATCAGGCGGCGATCCACATTACAACCAATCTCATGTATCATGAACGCACTAAACATATTAATAACGATTGTAATTTTTACCTTTTCATCTTCTTACTCTCTCATTTAATGATTTGAGATGCAATTTCAACGGTCCAGTTGTTTGCTTCTACCAAGCCGCACCAGTCTTGGGAATTTTGCCTTTAGTATGATTCTTCCTCCGTTTCAGACACATGATCTTTCACTTTTCAAAAAAAAAAAAAAAAGTTCTCTTTTCCCAGAAAAAAATATAGCCATTAGTCAATTCAAGAAATAAATCCCAACATCAAACAACTTACAGTTCATCTAACATCAAGATTTTAAATTTGAGACGAGATTTGAATTCCTCCAACTCAAAATATAAAAATCACGCATATGTAATATTAATATCGATAATCATAATGTGACAAAACATAAGTCATTAGATCAATTATTATGGTTGTACAATAATTTAAACTCAACCGATGTAATCACTTGGTTTTTTAATTAAATCAAACCAAGATTTTGCCAAACCATAACAATTTATCTGCTCTATATTTTTGTAACCCTAATATTGTGGAGATAGCGGCCCGTTTCAGTTCTTTTATTTATATATAATTATAATGTAACTAGCAAGTAAATCCATTATTTTCCCACGTCTGTGATGGTAGAATCTATTCTATTCCACCAAAATCTCCATTATCTTTCGCCTATCGGTCCTCGTTTATCTTCTTGAGTAGGTTTTTTGTGAGACGATCTCACGAATCTTTATCTGTGAAACGGGTCGATCCTACCGATATTCACAATAAAAAGTAATACTCTTAGCATAAAAATAATATTTTTCATTGATGACCCAAATAAGATATCAGTCTCACAAAATACGACTCGTGAGACCGTCTCACACAAATTTTTGCATATCTTCGTTGGGTACATGATAACAGAAACATATCTTATTCCAATTTAACCAAATCTCCTAATTTGTTTTCAACATCATCAAGATTTTAATTTAATCAATATCTTCTAATTCATCATCTAGAATATAAAGGCGGTGCACATATCTAACCATATATGATATTCATGTAATCTTATATATATATATATATGTGTGTGTGTGTGTGTGTGTGTGAATATTACATCAGAAACATCAGAAACAATAAAATAAAGTGTGAGCCAAGTTTCAAAATCTTATGTTATTAATTAATAAATTAAGATACCGAAAAAATTAATTTTCGTGTGAGATAATTCATTGACTGACCTTTCAGCCTTCGGGCTTTAATGGGTGGAAAAGAAGCAGTACCGGATGCTTATCAAACGCGTGTTGAATAAACAATTAAGACGAACTGACACGGACAAGAATATTTGACAATCAAATTATTTACTTTTTTCTTTAAATTTGGGCGACCCTTTACATACGTGCAAGGAACATAATAAATAATTAATGAATACAAAGATCTTAAACCATACAGAAAACCACATGCAAGTTGCTGGTTTTGTTCAAATTTAATTTAAGCAAATGTTTATCCAAAGCAACTCACAAGTCACGACTTGACTGGTTGTTTCATGCCCACTTGTTTTTTTAAAATAATGTGCCTCCACCATATATAAACATCGATCACCTAAAACCACAAAAAACAAGTTAAAAGAGTTTTATCTGCCATGGTACTTGTAATTCAAAAACTTTGCCAATCCCTCAAATTACCTTCCAAGCTGGAAGATCACCACCTGAATTCGAAGGCCCTGTTGGCGTCATTACGCAATTTTCGGTCCAAAATATCGAATTTCGTGAGCCAAACCTCGTTTCTAAAGGAATCTGGATCGAATGATCTGTCGCTGGCCGGGCTATCCCAGTGTTTTGAGTTGATACATGTTACCAGCAAGGCTTTAGCTAAGCTGGTGGTGGAGATAGACTACCCCATGAGTACATGGGGTGGCAGAGCCATCGAGAATTACTTCAACTTCACCTTAAACTTCCTACACTTGATAAATTGCATTACCTCCTCTGTTGCATACGTCAATGAAGCCAAGATTTCGGTTTTCCATGCCCTGAATCAGTTCAAAAATCCAACACATTCTGCGGCACGAAAATTTAAGAGAATCCCTTCAAGAAATCTGGGATTGGAGTGGAAAGAGGTAACGGGCTTATTTGTGACAGAGGAGAAGCCATTCTCGGAGAAGGAATATGTGGTTCTTGAAGCTTTGACCGCGACAAAAATGATCGGATACTGGGCACTTGGTTTAATACTCTCTGGTTTGTGCAGTGATGCTAAACCATACAAGGAACTGAGAAGAATTTCGGGGGGGTTCGAAGACTCCTCGATCAAAGGGCTAAACTTGAGATTCAGTCAGATGATAGGATCAAAGTGTGTTGCAAAAGAGGTCGAAGAGTTGAATGATATGCTGGAGAGGGTCCCGGAGGCGATATCGGGTAAACGCTGGGACGAGGGAATCAAGAAGTTAAAGACGAGATTGGAAGTAGGTGGAAAATCTGGTGCAGGAACATAGAGAAACAAGCAAACAATCTGTTCTCTGAAGTCTTGGCGACCAGAAATCAACTGTTAGACAATTTTCGGCTCACAAAACAGAACATGTAGACTCGGGAGGATGGATCTGTCATTTTTCTGATAATTTTGTTCTATATATATATATATATATTTTACAATACATCAAGTCATCCCCTGGATTAAATAAATTAGGTGTGTGTAGATAATTGTTTGCAGTTACGTGGGTAATATATATAATATGTAAATGAACCGTGAATATGTAAATCTTGCGATAGTGGATGTTAGCTGTTAAATACATACGAAAACTCGAGTTCCTTGTTTTCAGTACACCGTTGTCATTTTCAAAGAAGTTTGCCAGAACCAAAGTTAAGACCATAAAGATTCGAGTGTTGGCTCTAAACTTACTGAAATACGAATTTGACATCAATTTTCATGTGACAACATATCGTAGTCATTGCGTAATAAAAGACTGACGGTGGGATATTGCGATAAGGCAAACAAAACGGACAAGGAGAATTACCAGAAGTTAGAAAAACAGTGAGAGAAATCACAACATAAAAATAAAACTAGAAAACCAAAATAGCACCACAAATGAACAAGCGTTATCCACCTGAGAAGTTCTTTGAATTTCCCTCAATAACCATTCAAATGAAGTAATGAAATAAGCTAAAAGACTAAAAGTTATGGACATTTTAATCCAGTGAAAGAACCAGACTTGAATCGACATTGCTTGAAACATACAATGTTAGAATAAACGCAATCTGATAGAAATCGTGCTTAAACAAAGTTTGCTCTGAATTTGTTTAATGTTAATGCTAGATTACAGAATAACAGGAGAGATAATAGCCAGAAAGAGATCATTGCAAGGCACTGGAGCTCAAGAACTGCTGGAATGTGTTTCACCCTCAACTGCCCTCTTTTTACGAATAACACCAACAGGGGGCCTGGACAAGAGAGTGAGTGTGTTTAAGAACTGGCAAATTTTATGAACTTTAATAAGACCTACATCGTCAGTACAGATGATCAAAAGGCTAAAACTCTTAATGGTCTGTCTTGGTTTTGAATATGGTATGGTCTTCAATTTCAAAAGCACTCCATGAAGTTAAACATGAAAATATGAACTGGAGCATTTAACATGAAACCAAGATCTTTGCACGGTGTTGTACCCAAAATCAGAGAATCAGAGAGAACATTGAGTAACAATCTTAATAAGCTTGCTCACGAGAGGATAAAGAAACAGAGATAACATATGCAGAACAAAATTATGGGAGCTTTAATCTGCTAACTTGACATACATAGACCCAGAAGTAGATAGCCAAAATGTGTGGTTATGTTCTTGTAGTCGCTCTCTGTTCATGGAACAAGAACGAAGCAGTTTTCTGTCCTCCGCATGGAGTAGTGCAGTGGAGAAGTAGTTGACCGGTTGTTTATGGATTCATTATAAATGACGCACAAGATGGAAAAGAAAAATAGATTATGGTTCCCTATTCTGATCCGAGTTAAATTTCAAATAGCAAAATGCTAGCAAAGAGAACAGATGAAACCATGATTTACAAATTTTCAACAACAAAACCTGCATCCAAGATATAGATAGATACTATTAAGTTTGGAATACAACTATCTCCTTTCCATGTACATAAGATGGTGGGGACGGATACAGCAGATTAAATCATTCCAACCTCACCAATAAATCGTATCAGAGATATTACAGAATCTTGATAATATCAAAGTTTTAGCTTGCATTTTGGGATATGGATTTGAAATCCATGAATTTCGATTATAGATTCATTGTTAACAATGAAAGAATAAGCTAAATCTTAAATTCATACTTTACTTATTTATACATTAATGATATAAAATAGAATGAATTTCAAATGACATCATTATTGAGTAAACTTGATATATATCCTAATTAACATGTAAGGGTGGATATGAAGTTCGTGGTATTACTTCTCCAAATAACAAAAACACATTTGAAATACGTTGAGAGAATTTCATCAATCCAAATGCAACCTTCACTGTATTTATACCACATCATACTTGATTCTAATAGTATTGTTGAATTCCCATATATCCATGAGAACATACACACTTTTGTGCAAACCTCATGGATCAAATTGTCCCCAAACAACATGTAACATATGCAATGACAAGGAAGAGTAGATGGAACTAAGAAAAAAATGTAGGAATTTAAAGGAAACACAATACCCTAATTGAAGGGTGGTGTCAGAGTCTTCATCTGCAAGACCATTGTCGCATGTAGTTTCAGGGCTTCTGGAGCCATCTTTGATTGTTGAGTTGCTCTTTTCCATTAGTTCATACTGAACACAATGTGGTGATGGAAGATTGGTGGTCGAGAAAAAACCTTGAAACTCTTGAACCTACACTTCATATTAAGCCCAAATTTTTTTTGTGAAGCCGAGAAATGGTTTATATATATATATATATATATATGCAGTGTCAAAAGTCAAATCGAATATTCATAGCATGCATGAATACTACTTGCCTGCCTACGTAAGGTTCTCATTCTCCAATACAGCATTTCGTTCCTGCATAGAAAAGCTAATCATAGAAAAATTCCATTCAAATAAGTAAAAGGAATGGATCCTTGTAGGGAAATTGTTAGTGCATAAAATTCTGTTCTCTCAAATCCGAATCCACTCAACAATATTGTGCAAGTGAGTCAAGCTACTTGTAAGTAGTTCCTGAGCATCTCGTTCAAAACTCGACTCGAGCTTGATTTGACCGAGTTCGAGTGGAGTTTGAGTAGCTCAAGTATTTTTTTGGAGTCAAGTTCAAGTTTCAATTATTTGTAATCGAGTAGCTCGTGAGCTACTCGAGTACTAACTACATAAACACACACACACATATATACATACATATATATATAATTTAGAAGAAAAAATGAGGGATATTTTTGTCAATACATATACAAGCCCGGGCTCAAGATCTATATGATAAAATCAAACTTTCGAGCTTTTCAAGCTTGAGTAACTTGATATATACACAAGTCGAGCTGGAGCTTAAAATGGATTACTGATTGAGTTCGAGTAACAAAATTTAAATCGAGTCGAGCTCGAGTATTACTAGTCGAGCTCAAGTAGTACTACTCGAGCTCGACTTGACTCGTGTGCACCTCTATGAGCCACAAATGAGAACTTCAATAATTTTTCCAGAAAGAAACATTTTGTATCCTAGCAACTGATCGACGGTAATTAAAGTTCTTTCACACACCTGTATCTTAGATTGTGCTAGTTGCTGCATTAATATTTGCTCCTGGAATTATAGAACATACATCATCGGACTCGAAATAAAAAAAACAAAAACAAAAACAAAAAAACACACATCTCGATGGCAAAATATATCGAATTACTTTGTTTAATAATTCAGTAAATAAATTTTGAACACTCATCTGCTTTATGCTTCGCGGCAATGCATACATCAATGGACTAATGATATATTCAGAACGCAGATGTGAAGTATAATGGGATATCTCAAATTAATTAGTTTTAGAATTCACTATATATGCCTACCTTCCTCTCCTTCACGCAAAGCAGCCCCTCGTTCAGTTGTTCCTCAAGTTCCCGCAGTTCTTGTAAGCTGGCACCTGTGAGGTCTTTACCCAACAATTGCCTTCACATAACGGCCAACACAGGATTTAGTTTTCCAAATATTTCTGCGGGATGTTTATTTTTATAATTTATTAAAGGAAATCATACAGTTGCTTTGATTTGAGCTTCAATATCTCCTCTTTGAGTACATCCACTTCCTTCTGTTCCTGCTTCTGGTTAAAAAAATAAGGGAAAACATTTTGAACACTCCATTTTAACTGTACACTGCCATCCTTTATTACTACATCACAATTATAGTACAACACTTCGTAGAAAAGTATCATGTGTAACCTACAACCATGTCATAGGCTATTCGTAAATCATTCAAAACCCCACAAAGATCTATCTCTTCTCCAAATTCATTAAACTAATCAACATCGGATATAAAAAGCTTCAGACTTATAGTAGGTCCAATACCAAACTTCGAATTTTTGCTGGCTACGATAATCCGGCAGAAATTATATCTTGAAAGTATACTTTTCATACTTCAGAGTTATAGTAGCATACCTCTAGCTTGTACTCCAGTGCAGCAACCTGAGTAGAATCCAGGCACTTGTTATATCTTGAAAGTATACTTTTCATTCTGAAAACATATGCAATTTTTTTAACACTTCATAATCAAGATACTTTCTTCTTCAAAAGAAAATATCAAAATACTTTATATGTATACATACTTATATGTATATATGCACACACACAACCAAATACATTAACAAAAACAAAAACAAAAACAAAATGTGCAACTAAAGGCTAAGTCATTGAAACATGGCAACAAAATGTGCAACTAAAGGCCAAGTCATTGAAATATGGCACTCGAATTATTGTACAATTTAAAATATTTGAAATTCCACAATTATATAACTCTGGTAAAACGAAAGTTGCTCGTTCCTACAATGCATATCAGGCCAAGATAACATGTTTGATTCTCAAGAATTCAAAATCGCTATGATTATTGGGAGCATTCTTTGGAAACATAATTTAGCTATTAGAAAAACAACCGAAACTTTATGTTTGAGCTACTATGTGTTTAAAATACTAGCATGAAGTACATGAGATTCACGCATTTATCAATTATATCATAAAAATTAAAAAAATTGATTTTCTAAAAAAATAATTTGAATCATTTTGTTATTTATCTGGGTCTAATCTCTTGTCATGTTAGACGAATAAATTAATTTAGAACTTATATAACTTACTTTCAAAATTGTTTCCAAAATTAAAATTAAAACTGTTGATTTTATGTTATAATAATAAATGATAATGAACATAACATATAGAACGAAATGAGTTGAAACAAATTTTTTTAAAAAATTATATATCCAAACATCACATATAAAAAAGAATAACTTAAAAATCAACAAAATTATGAATTTTATCAATGCATAAATCATAATTTAGATAAGTGAAGCACATTAAGACAAATAATTATCGATTTAAAATCCTCGTAACTAATTCATCAAAACAATATCAAAACTAATGAAATAGTAATATTGATAGTAAAATATAACTCATAATATTCAATTTAAATAATATTTAACCTCCTTCGAAATTTTTTTTACTTTTTTTTTAGAATTCTATATCACGGGTAATTAATTATATATCAGAATCGATCTTTCGTACACTAACATTGATGACTTATTAATTTCTTGTTAACTACAGTTTTAAAATAATAAATAAATTAACATATGCAATTAAATAGACATTCAAATAAGATTATATGGTAAATACCAATCAAATAAAATCAAATAAACTCATACAATAATTATTAAATATAGATTTCAAACCACTGGTATGATTTCCACCATTAAAATTTGAAATATAACCAAAAAATAAACTTTCATAAAAATGTTATTTTTTGTATTTTTTGAATTAGTTAGTTTGATTTCAAAATAATTAAATAAAAATATTAAGATATCACATGTAAAAATTCTCATAATTTGACAAATGTTAATCAATGAACATTATAATTATATTTATTATAAAGATTATGTCATATATTGTTTTTATAATAGAAAATAATAACTTATGTGTCTTTATATTGCTCATTAATATCTCTTTTCATGCATTAATTATTTAAGATTTTGATTGATAATTGATTTTGAAGAGCAGATGCATGTAATTCTTTAGTTATATAATGTAATAAAATAATTATATATAACATATACATGTATTATAGATAATTTTTTTCTTCAAATTTTCATTTTTTTTTATTTTTACTATCTTTTAAAATCAAAATCAAAATTATATATGTATTACATTATAAATTTTAATATGGATATTTATTATCTTACTTGAAAGAAAAAATAGATGCGAATATATAAAATTTTTTATAAAAAGAATCGGTTCCAAGACCTAGTTGAAGAGGAATCTTGGAAGTGTTCTCTTGGGAAACAATAAGACACACAAGATTACGGGTGTTGGCAACATAAAAAATGGCAAATGGTTGCAACAACTTGTCACGTCTGTGAGATATGTTCCTGATCAGAAAAGGAACTTTCCCTCAGTAGGAATGCTTGACTCGATTGGCTACACCATCCAGATTGAAAATGGAACGATGAAAATCTTAAAGGGCTCCTTAATCACAATGAGAGGTGTGCAGAAAAATGGCATTCTCACATTTTGGAAAGGAATACTTTCTTGGCAGTGTACATTCGACAGTAGAGGAGTCTAATAAAACTCGTTTGTGGCATCAAAGATTAGGCCACATTAACTTAAGTGAACACAACAAACAAGGTCTACTGTGCGGAGAAAAACAAGAAGGTCTGGAGTTTTTGTGAGGCAAGTGTTCTTGGCAAGAGCTGTCATCGAGATACAAGACCAAAGGAATTTTAGACAAAATACATTCAGATTTATGGGGTCCTTCAAGGGTCAATCAAAAGGTGGCTCGAGATATTTTATTTCCATAATTGATGATTGCTCCAGAAAGGTATGGATCACTGCATTGAAAAGCAAAGATGAGGCCTTCCAAGCATTCAAGGAATGGAAGGTTATGGTGGAAATTCAATCGGAAGGTTAAGAAACTTCGCACAGATAATGGATTAGCGTTTTGATCGCATCAGTTAAATCAATATTGTAAGGATGAAGGAATCTCGAAGCATCATTCTGTGAATAATACACCGCAATAGAATGGCCTTGCTGAAAAAATGAATAGGACATTACTTGAACAGGTTAGATGCATGCTAATTAGGTCTGGTTTGCCACTCACGTTCTGGGCAGAGACAATCAAAACAGCTTGCTACTTAGTTAATAGGTCACCATCATCTGCTAGAGATTTCAAAGCACTACAAGAAGCCCGGACAGGGCATCCACCGGACTACTCAAACTTGAAAGTTTTTGGATGTTCTGCATATGCCCATGTCAAACAGGATAAACTACAACCTAGGGCCAAGAAATGTGTATTCTTAGGCTACCCAGATAGTGTAAAAGGATATAGATTGGGGCGTATTGAAGCTGGAGATGAGAAATGTATTGTGAGTCGAGATGTTGTATTCAATGAATCAGGAACAACGTATAAGACACACAAAACCCCTTGGTCACCAGGTAAGAGTGATACTGGCAAGCTACATTTAAAACTTCAAAACAGTACGGATATCAACGGAGCAGGTCCTCAAGAAGAACCTGCGCCAACTGATCAAACTCAAGTGGAACAAGACTTAGGTGATTTCCAGCTAGTGAGGGCTAGGCAAAAGAGGACTGTTAGCCACCCCAAAGACTTGGTTATGCAGATATTATTGGTTATGCCTTTGTAGTGGCAAATACATAGTTGAGGTGGAGCCACTGGATATTCAGGAGGCTGTCAAGATTGAGGAAAGGCATAAATGGATTGGTGCTATGGAGGAGGAAATGAAATCCTTGAGAAAGAATGAAACATGGATTATTGTGGACAAACCACCAGGCCAGAAGTTACTAGGTAACAAATGGATTTTTAAGAAAAAGGAAGGAATCCCCAGCATTGAAGCAGTGAGGGGTTGTAGAAAAAGAGAGAATGAAACATGGATTATTGTGGACAAACCACCAGGCCAAAAGTTACTAGGTTGCAAATAGATTTTTAAGAAAAAGGAAGGGATCCTCAGCATTGAAGCAGTGAGGGCTTGTAGAAAAAGGCTTCACTAAAAGAGAAGGGGTGGACTTTCAATTTTCAATGAAATATTTTCCCCGGTGGTCAAACAAACGTCCATAAGAACCATATTAGCATTGGTAACTCAACAGGATATGGACTTAGACCAAATGGACTTTAAGACAACCTTCTTGCACGGTGAACTTCATGAGAAGATTTATATGAAGCAACCAAGTGGCTTTGAACAAGGAACCGAAATCAAGTCTGCCTATTGAAGAGATCGCTATATTGTCTCAAACAGTCCCCGAGGCAATGGTACTTCCGCTTCGATTAGTTTATGGAAAAGATAGGTCTCATAGATCAAAGTATGGCACTTGTGTATACTATAGGAATGGTAAAACAGGAAGTCAAGTTTATATAATGCTATACATGGATGATATGTTGTTGGCAAGCAAAGACAGACATTAAATAAATAAACTCAGAGGACAGTTAAGTGCAGAATTTGAAATGAAAGACATGGTTGCTGCAAGTAGGATTTTGGGATTTAGATTAGACGCAATAGGACAGAAGGAATGGTGTTCTTGTCACAAGAATCATAGATATCCAAAGTGTTGGGTAGATTTCGGATGACCAAGTCAAAACCAGTAAACACTCCCCTTGCACAACACTTCAAACTTTCGGTTTCACAGGCTTCTAAAGACAATGGAGAGACAAAGTACATGACAGGAGTTCCATATGCAAATGCAATAGAAAGCATAATGTATTGTACGGTATGCAGTAGACCAGATTTAGCCAATGCAATGAGTGTGCCCAACCCAGGAAAGGAGCATTGACAAGTGTTGAAGTGGATACTAGGGTATATAAATGGAATTTGGGACATAGGTATCAAATTCAAAGCAAACTTAAGTGCATCAACAATGGTGAAAGGCTTTGTGGATTCAGACTATGCTGGTTGTTTGTGCACAAGGAAGTAAATATCGAGATATATATTCACAGCATTTGGTGGAGCCATAAGTTGGAAAGCTAGTCTCCAAAAGGTAGTAGCTCTGTCATCAACCGAAGAAATAAAGGAAGGGATATGGATTCATGGTTTCATTAAGGAGATGGGCGAAGTTCAGGAAGATATGAGCACTGCAATAATAGAAGTGGCATGCATATCCCTCATGAAAAATCCAATGTATCACCAGAGGTCAAAGGACGTCGACATTGGACTCCACTTCATAAGAGAAGTCATAGCGAAATGTGGGATTAAAATTGCGAAGGCGGCTAATGAAGACAACCCAGCTGATATGTTAACTAAAAGCCTACCAGTAACCAAGTTCACACATTGCCTAAACTTGTTTAAGGAGGTGAAAACTTAGTTGAGGGTCTTATTGCAGCCAACAGAAGAAAACATAGGTTGAAGACATAACAGAACCAAGGTGGAGAAATGTCAAAGGATGGTCCTGTTCATGGATACAAGGAGCACTGTAAATAAGAATTGGGGAAATCGAAAGGAGTTAGATTAAGTCTTGAATCACTTGGATAGATATTAGACAGTTAGAAGGTAGTTAGGAGGATAGCATATATATATCATGTATGACAAGTGACATAAGGCTGAAACTCATATTGTGCTCTCTCATTCTTTCAAAAGTGATAGCGGGACTTTGTTTGGTTGGCTGCCGTGGATGTAGGTTCACATTGAACCGAACCACGTAAATCGGTCGTCTTCCATTTTTCTCAATTTGCATTTCATCTTTTGGAGTGCTCGTTGTGTGTGATTATTAATCTCTGAGTTTCTGCCATTTGGTCACACACATTCAATTCAAAGTTTCTGAAATTACGTTGAGTGTTCTTGAGAGAGGTTGATCGAGTTTCGGGTAAATCTCACAACAATAATCGATAGTCGAGTTTTATTGGAAATCAGATGAACACAACCAATAAGTTGTGAAATTCCGATTACCACGTTTGTTGATTAAAAAAAATTAATAGAAATTCATTCAAAAAAATAACATCCTTTGTCTAATTCTCACCGGTTCTTTTCCGTCTTAAAAGAAAACAACACGAAAAGACAAGCCACCAAGTCCTATCCCATAGACCATGAAAGATCAAGTCAAAGTCCAACATGATTTCAGTTCGAGACGTCGTCGTAACAAAGTCCTCCCTAACTAAAAAGAAAAGAAAGAACAAGCAATTTCCGCTCCAAAGCTAGATGTCGGGCCAAAATTGAATCAAACCGTAAGCGTGTGGAACAATAAACCGAAGTATAAATCAATCTTTAAACTTTAAAACCCAAAGTACAAATAGATAACTTGATTTATATAAACTATATTTACGCTGCTGATCTTATTTTCGATTAAAAATTTACAATATTTTATAATATAATTATTAAATTTGATAATATCCCTCGTTCCCATATTAAATGAAAAAAATTCAACTCAAATCTATTGTTTTTCGTAATTGAAGATCACCTCAACTAAAATCTAATCCAAGCAAGGCGAATCCAGAATCGAAACAGACCATTTCAGAAGCAAAAACAAAAATCAATAAATCAAAACAATAAAACACACATGCAACCACACGAATAAATCCCACCAGGAAAAAAATAAATATATAAAAAAAGAACATGGAAAAGAAATGAAAGACATGCATACTCGGAGCTAGAGAACTCAAAGAGCCTCCCAGTGCTGGAGAAAATGATAACGGCGACATCAGCATCGCACAGCACCGCCAGTTCATGCGCCTTCTTCAAAAGCCCGGCCCTTCTCTTCGAGAAGGTCACTTGCCTGCTATTCGCATTCTCTATCTTCTTTATCTCGATCTTGCCCCGACCCATTTCCCCTCTCCGAAAACCCACCAAAAATTCACAGACCAAAAGTCTCGAAAGAACGACTCTTTCTTAATCCCAGATCTCGACCACACGCTTCTTTCTTTGATCAAAGACGGGGTTGTTTTTTACTCGAAATAGAAAAGAAAACAGTGTAGAAAAAAGAGGAGAATACAGAGAGACGGGGAGAGAAGGCAGAGGTTTTGATGAGTCCACAAATGGCATCGAATTGGGAAGCTCTTTTCTGCATGGCCTATACTTGTATGCATTTCAATGCATGACTGTTATTATTTCTTTTTATTGTACTCGTTCCCTCATTAAGGTAGGTCTTTCCTTTTATTGAAATTCTGAATTTTCACGCAGGTCCCACTTTCCACTTTTTAGTTTAATTTTAAATTTTAAATAAAAGTATATCTTCTTGAAAGATAAATGATTTGAGTAAATCTTATATTTTATTCTTTTTCATATTTAAAATTCTAAAAACCAATATATGGTTAGATATGGATAAAAGATAAAGATAAATACATTTCAAATGAGATACTTGCAAAGAAAGTAAACAAAAAATTTAAAAGAAAGAATTAAATGGCATATCATATATAGGAAAAAAAGTGTGTATATTTTTAATTTTTTGCTATTTTTATTTTTTTCGTTTTCGTTCATATTTTACTCATTTACCACTATATTTTGACTTTTATTATTAGTTTCCAATTTTTAAGTTTTTACCATTCCATTTATAATTATAATGATAACAAAATTCAAATTTATCTTTGGATATGTTTATACATGTGAATCTTTTATATAGCTTCCAAAATCAATCTGCATCTCATCTACTATTTCGAAAATTAAAATTCAACTGAATATATCTATCTATCTATTAAAGTTAAGAGTATCTTTTGCTAATTAAATTGTAATCGATTTAGTGAAATCTTATTAAATTTTACATAAAATTTTGGGACACTTGTCTATAAGTAATTGGCGATATATCTCATAGAAGTTTAAAAAAAAATTAGGTCTCTTGTGAGACGGTTTCACGAATCTTTATCTGTGAAATGAGTCAATCCTACCGATATTCACAATAAAAATTAATACTCTTAGCATAAAAAGTAATATTTTTTATGGATGATCCAAATAAGATATCTGTCTCACAAAATACACAAGTTTTTATCTTCAAAATATTATATTGATTCATCAAATCTTAATTATTAAAAATATCCAGCTCAAATCAATATATATATATATGTGTGTGTGTGTGTGAGTGTGTGTATTATTGGCAATTATATTTACTATTTATAATAGTAATTGTAAAAGCACTTTCTATTATATTAATGGAACAATTCCACAAAATGTACCAAAAAAATTTCTACGCATGGAAAACCCCTAATTAGCAAAATACGAACTGCAGAAATGGGTAATGGCAGGCTGCGTGTCATTGTCATTTCCATATCTTCTCAGTAGTGGTTTCGGCCACGACTCACCACTATGTTTTACTCATTTTAGTTCATTATCAAGTGTGCACGTATGATGATCATGAAACCGAACGTTTTTCACTTGGTAAAAAGAATTATAATCGGAGCTGACGAATGATTATCGAACATTTTTTATTTGGTAAAAAAAAAATTGTTATCAGCCGATGATAACGATGAAATTCTAATATTTTAAATCATAAAGAAGTACGTGCGTCTGAAATTTTCCGATCTCTTTATTCATTATCAAAATAAAAACAATAACAATTGATTCCTAGCCCAAACATGTACATTTACACAACTTCTGATCGACACAACTTGAGTTGACATTAAGGCTGGAACAAGCTGCTATGCAATAACCTAAGCACTTTTTATCTGTGCAATATGGCCAATCAAGATCGTGATGCTCTTGCTTCTTCACGGATAAACCAGCATTTGCTAGGCTAGGATTCAGTACAAGAATACAAAGGATGACACATCCCAAAATCTTTGCTTCCATGATGCTAGAAAATATTAATTAATTAAAATATATAGGATGTGTGTGTGTGAAAATGAGACATATGTGAATAAAATTTATAGTGGGTGGTTGGAATAATTTTAATTTCAAGAGATTTGCCTTTAATTATTATGAGAGGAAAGAATTAAATTTTCTTGATTGTTGATATCAATTTTGGAATGGTGAAAGAGATCTTCTGAATTATTATTTGGCAGTGAAATGGAAACGCAATAAGTGCAAGATCATTTAATATATATAAAGGAAAGTTTTGATTGTTTCTCTTATTTGAAATTTAAAAATAACCAAATTCCCAAATTCATTTGTCGAAAAAAAAAATAACCAAATTCCCAATTAATCAGGTACTTTGCTTTCGATATTTATAGATTAAATGATATAAAGATTTTCAGAAGAAGTTTTGAAACAAAAATATCAGTTTATCTTGTTATCCCAAATTGTGATTTGAAAATATATACTCATCCTAATGTTTCAAAATAAATAAATAAATAATGTTTGTTTGTCGTATATGATAAGAGAATATCAATTTTTAATCATTTGCTTATCATGTGTTTGGTGTGTATGATTAAGATTTTGATAGGCTCGTTCAACCCGCACTCAGCCAGCAGTATAAGCATTATTATCTTCTTTTATTGGTTATATTATCAGTTAGAAGAGAAGATATGATGTTTGATTAATTTAAATTTTCTTTTAATATCTGAAAGTTTAAAATAATTATAAATTTAATAGATTTAGTAATATTTAAATATAATTTATAATTGGACTAATATTATAACTAATTTAATTATTATTAATCATATTTTAATTATTATTATTATTATTAAGCATTATTTAATATTCAAATTTGTATTACTATTTTAATTATCACAAATGCATATTTGTGTTTTTATTAATTTTTAATTATTTTCTATAATATTGATTGATATTTTAATTAGTGAAAATTTAATAATTAATATAATATTTAATTTTATTTATAATTTTTAAATAAATTAGTTCTAAAATTTTATTTACTTATTCAATCATTTTAAGAATATATTACTAATTGATATATGATTATGACATTTTAGTAATCATAATATAATTAACAAAAATAATCAAGCAATTTAAAATCATATCAAGCATCATATAATTTATCACAATGTGTTATTTATCCTTACATTTCATTTTATAATCTCTCTTATTATATATCATTTACTTATCATATCACACAAACCAAACGATAAATAAATACACAATTATTTCAATCCTTCTATTATTAATAAATTGGTTTGCATTATGCTGATTGGGTCAATTCAAGAGCTGTTTTGAAGATATATTTTGCTAGGAAAATTTTCGATAATTGCTATAATGTATAGTTGGATTTCTATAAATTATAGAGATATTTCTATATATATATATACCTATCGTTAATCTTATCATATATATACCGACCAAACCAAATGTTCAATAACGCTTTGGCTCGCTCTAGGGCATGATCCCCATGGCACAAAACGATGTCTCGGCCTACGTCCGAGGACTTCAAGTAGCAACATTTAGGAATCAGTTGTGGTGTCCATAGCATGAAGCCTATTACCACGAGCCAAATGCCTTGGAGAATAACACTATGTGCTCTTATAAATGCATTCAAGAAACTTTTAGGCTGCCCAAATGCCAAAAGGGTAGTGATTAGGACACAAATGTGACAATTTGAAGTAGCCAATGGTATCGCCCTTCAACTCCCATGTGTTCGGTTGAATGGAGATGGAGAATTAGTACTTATTGGCTGAATGCAATGGCTTGGAGCAAATAGATTAGCCCATGTTGAGCCGCAGGCGCGATTTTGTCGAGAATAACGCTGAAAAATGATGAAACAAAATAGAACGTAGATATGGTTGAGTGTTCCAAATGTGGGAGACTCTTGGAGGAGATGGTTCCTCCAAGGGGTATTGGTTTTCGCCCCACGAAAATTTCCATCTACGCAAAAACTACGGAAACTAGCATGAATAAAATGGGTTCAAAGTATTTAAGTCTTGGAGGTTGGAACCAAGTCAAGGTTATGTAGGATTTTGGGTTGAGAATGTGAAGTTTGGTGCAATTGAAAAGATGCCCAAGGCCAATGATTATGAAAGCAAATCCAAGCAATTGAAAAGATGCCAAAGGCCATCGGCAAAAAAGAAAGACTTTAAATTATTGGAAAGTAATCACTGACTCTAACAAAATTTATATTACAATGATATTTGAACTGAATATTCTGTTGTGCTTAAATGGGTTATTTCTTGTTTCCATTTTGGCCAAATTCGGGTGTTTTCTCAAAAATAAATATTTTTTTTAGATTGCTACAATCTGAGAATTCGATAAACCGACGTTTTTTTCGATGGATGCATAAATTGATGAACACGCATATATAAAGATAATTATGATAAATTAAATATATTAAAATTTATAAAGTTACGCTAATTGCAAACATTTTAACATACATATTCTCTATGTTCGAGTATAAATAATTGTCTTGTTTATTTTTATTAATACATATTTTCACAAACAAAATTGATATAATTTTTGTATTTATAATTAAATTATTTTAAGTTTTATTATTTATTACTATTGAAAATTAGTGTTACCTATTTTTAAAAATTATTAATTAAATAAGTAAACATGTTGAATTGACTTCGATAATTGAAATTTAATTGCAATAAAGTAGTGGCTTTGTACTTTTACAACATTCATCTGTTATAGATTAAAATAATTTTAGTATGTTTTGACTAAGAGTCATTTGTTCAATGATAATCTGTCAAACAAAATGGGTGAGCGAACTTTATGATATATTAAAATAAAATTTATTTTTTAAACAAACCTAAAAAAATAGAACATCCAACTTCAAAGAACTGTATGAGATGCCACCTGAATTATTTATTTATGTAGATATTAAGATGATGTGTGAAAGAAACAGATTGCAAACTTTAAAAAGTTTCCCACAGACTTGGTTAAAAAAATAAGAGTTTTCATAGTCTTTTCACAAATAATGGCCCGCAGATTTTGTTGTTAGTAGCTTCAAATGGAATCTGAGGCCAAAAGTGATTGAAATTTTTTAGCATTTTTCTTCTTTTTTTTTTAAATGAAATTACTTCCATTAAATAAAATAAAAAGATAATATGTACAACTACACTGGACATATCAGAAGAGAATTTACGATAATGAACTCTATATCATAGAACAGTTATTATAAAGTATCAATAATCGAAATCGCACTAGCAATACAACGAAAGCTAAGAATTTTAATATTCTTGACTATGACTTCTACTACCGGTTTTTCACTCTAAAACATAGCACGGTTCCTTGAATTCCAAAACTATGACGGTAAGTGTAACACATCTCATCTTATTTAGAATCAAATTACCTCGATAAACGTCTCTGAACGTTTTAAGTGTAGCTGTCGAAGTTGCCATGAACTTTCTCTAAAGCCGTCTCAAATTCTTCTTGAGACAGTGCACCTGGAATATAAATGATCAAAAGACTCCAAATCTGATTTTCCATGCATTTTCTGCTTTAATCCAACGGTGTAGTCTGAGCCACATATGATTTTCCATCTTGTCTCGTACATATGATCCACATATACATACACACACACATATATATATACTAGAAAAATGCACGTGTGTTGCACTTGAGAACATAAACTGCTGAAGATATATACGAAATTTTAATCATATTTAAATTAATTAAAACATGGCTAATAGCATTTATCAATTGAAACAAACCAAACAACAAAAAATAAAAATTCATGACCATAGACGTTATATGAATTGGAGAAGTTATCTTATCCAGCTTCTTGGTTTATTTTGATAACTTAACAACTCTTTGTCGTAGTTTGTTATAATATGCATATAACCATTTTGGTATACTCAACAAGTATCTGATCGTTTTTAACATCTATTATTTTATTTACAATCCTCATCTGAGATCTGACATGCTCGTAGTTTGCTTCCTTATCACGGCATTTTTTCGGTTTTCTACATTGTTTTTATCTGATAATCTTATTTTTCCGACTATTTGTTTTGTTGTTAAATGATTTTTCAGTTTTTGACAATCATCAACTATAATTCTCAAGAAAACATGCTTTTAGTCGTGATAGATTTTCATTTGTGACTAAAAGTATGCATAACCTATATATTCTTCAACAACATAATCAATGAATAGTGTTGCACCTTCTTCAAACATTGTGATATTTGTGATATCATTTTTATATATTTAGTATCAATATTGTCATCATATAGCTATAAAGTTAATAAATTTTTAACAATTATTTCAGTATTTCTCAATCACTGTGATAAAAAATACTTGAAAATTTCTTCAAATGACTATATCTTAGAATTGTGTCCTCGTTTAATTTGACTCAATTCAGAAAACTCATCTCGTTCGTCATTTTTTTGAAAGCTTTAGAACAATGATTGTGTGCATCATGTCATGAGGATGATATAGTTTCAATCTAATTTGTTGTGTTTAGAACATAATATTATATTATTCATTGAAACAAAAAAAATTTTCTTCTATTGAGTTTACATTTTGTTTTATAATATTTTATATCTTATGGAACAACATACAAAACTAATAACACTATTTTAAAAACCTTGAGAAAAGACACGAATAACGTAATTAAGATATGCGTATGAGATATTATTCAAATAAATGTCAAAGTATTTGTCTTATTCAATATCTCATCTAATAATACAACTGTTTATATTTTATAATCATTTTATGATAGTCAAAATTAATTTTATGAAATATTGTAGAATTCTATTTGAATTTAAATATTTGACTAAGTGAATTTATTTGACGAGGAATTTTCTATGCTAGCATCGTATATCTTATTAATTAATTGGTCAGACACTTTGACTAAAAATGAGACAAAAACAACCTTTTAGTCACTTCGAAATATATCGAAATAATATTGGAGAAAATAAAGTGAAATGGCTCAATGTCTCAATAAAATGGACAAAATTGATTTATTGTGTCCACAACGCTTTAGAATTATTCTCATACCATTATAAATAGAATGAGAATTATGCACCTTTTGTTTTTGCTGTATTTTTTTCTGACTGAATAATTTTTCTTTTTGAAAAACGATTTTATTTTTTAGAAATATTGACATTTTATATGGCATCCATATGTCACAAACCATGAAGTAAAACCAAAATCACTATATAAAACTTAACGTACACATACAATTCTTCAATTTCTTCTTCATTGTGCTTCATTGAAATTTAAATCTGAATCATTCTTGATTTTAACATTTTGCTTTAAATACGATTTAATATATATGTATATGTTTCATGTTGCTTAGTTATACCTAATTTCAAATATCTATAAAAAAATGTGTTTGAATTATATCATACAGAAATTAGGACATATTAATACGCAACATTATTTTTTATTTAACATGTCTTTTTTCATCCATTATATTTGTCTTAACTTTTTTGTTCAAAGTTTGACGCATTTCGTAGACTATATGTATGAAGAACCAATAAATTATATATTTCACAGAAGCCATCTATTATCCTCTTCGTAGAACAGAAGACCCAAAATACGTGGCTTTTATTGGTGTACTCTCATACTTATTTTCATATAAACAACAAGGCACATCATATAATATCAGAAAAATCAATTACCGCCAACAATATTAACCAAAATGAATAAAAAATCATAAACCAAACAAACTCGATAAGAAAAAAATGATAACTCAAAGTTTAAAATAACTTATTTAGTACAATAACACAGAAATGGAAGTATATACGAGCAACAAAAAGCACAAATCACTCTCAAATTAAATACTAACTCATATTATTCACAATTTGTATAAATTTTCCAATATTTTTTTCAAATAAAGAGAAGGCGCCTTATTAACGTCATTATTTCATAGATATTCCACATCTTTTTTAAAAAAAAAAACACACACACACGCACAAAGGAAAAAATGGTGCCTCGAAATCATCATGAAAAAATCCTTCAATAAAACCATTAAGAAAAATAGTCGTAAAAATATAATATAAAGTCAAACAATTTTTCTTAAACCAAAGAAAAATATTAGACCGTTGTCAAAATATATCTAGCAATAACAAAGCATATGTTAACTGGTGATATAATTAAAATTTAGAATCATGCATAATCATTGAATTAGAACAAAATCGCATGCAAAAAATCTACCGGATATTATATCTTTTAACAATTTATTCATGTTTGTCGTCCACAAGAGGACTCCTAAACGTACCGAATTTTTTTAGTCCACCTATTATTTTCACAATAAATATTACTACAAAAATAATATAAGCAAGCACATAAAAACTCAAATTCAAATACTTTCTATCAATCTAAATACAAAAATTTTGAATAGATAATACAATAATGTCGTAAAAAATTTTAAATATTGATTTATAGACATGATTTTGGAAAAACATTTGCCTCAATAAATAAAAAAATATTATCTCTTGATATTCTGATACATAAGGTAAAAACAAAAAATATTTCGGCATTTTTAATATTTTCTAAGTCACTTCAAACTAATTAATCTAAGCAAACAGAAAACATGCATTATGTGTTTAAAAATTAACAAAATATCTCAACAATAAAAAATTGAAAAATAACCATTTTCATGGAATATGTGGTTTTATTTTCTGTTTTCTTTCGGCAAACAAACAAATCACATAAGCAATCCAAACACAACATGATCAATACAAATGACATATAACAATAAAACATATTAACGCTAGGGTAAAAAACTCTTCTCATTGCAAGAACACAAAATGATCAAATTGATCATATTATTTAATAATATTTATTTAGCAGTATTTATTAAAAAAATTGAATAAATAGCTTAAAAACAGTGTTTGAAATCACTTACATTAAATAATTTCTCTCAATCACGTATCTCTATTGACACATAAAGAGTCTGAAAATATATTTATTCTAAATGGGAGAAAGAAGTTTTATATGACCTTAATATTTATTAATAATTTATTTTTATTCAATCCGACTCACCTTCATTCGTCTTCCCATTATTACCAATCATTAATATGGTAGAGATTTTCCATAAATTTGACAGCAATGTATAAATTTAAGTAACTAAAATTAAATTTAAAAGTAAATTAAAATAATAATTAGTTTGATTGAGTTAAGTACACTATTAATGATCCTATTAAATTAACATAAAAAATATTTAAATAACATCATTAACATGACAAATTGTAAAATAAGAAATGGTAAAATAGTAAGCTCACAAAAATAATTCATATATTTAATAGATTAATAGATAATATATTATTTTGTAATATTTATTTAGCATCATATATCGAAAATTGACTAAATAGCTTAAATGTTTACATTTAAATCACTTACATACAAACATTTTTCTCTCAATCACGTATCTATTTTGATACATAAGTAGTCTAAAAATATCTATATTCTAAATGAGAAAAAAATGTTTTATATGATCTTAATATTTATTAATAATTTAATTTTATTCAATCACACTCATCTCCATTCGTCTTCTCATTATTAAATTAATGTTCGTAATATTAAAAATTTATTTAATTTATAACATTATGATAGTGATTTTCTATAAATTTAATGTCAATGTAAAATATATTAAAGCAATTAATTTTAAATTTAAAAGTAAATTTAAAATTACAATAATAAATAACTTGATTGAGTTAAGCACTCTATTAATAATCATATTAAACTAACATAAAATAATTTAAAGAACCTCATGAACATAGAAAATTATAAACAAACAAAATGATAAAATAGTAAGTTAAAAATAAAAGTCATATATTTATAATATTTATTTATTATTTATTATTTATAATAGTAATATATGTTAGTAATTTTAGCAATTTTTTTAAATGTATAACATTATGATAAGGATTTTCCATGAGTTTGACAGAAATGTATAAAATTAATTAAATTAAATTTGAAAGTAAAATCAAGTCATATATTTATAATATTTATTTATAATAGTAATATATGTTGTAATATTAGCAATTTTTTTAAATGTGTAACATTATGATAAGGATTTTCCATGAATTTGACGGAAATGTATAAAATTAAGTAATTAAATTAAATTTGAAAGTAAAATCAAAATAATAATTATCTTGTTTGAGTTAAGTACAATATTAATGACTATATTAAACCAACATAGAAAATGATTTAAAGAACCTCATGAACATGATATATTGTAAAACAAATAAAAGGGTAAAATAGCAAGCTCAAAATAATAATTATCTTGTTTGAGTTTAGTACATTATTAATGACTATGTTAAACCAACATAGAAAATGACTTAAAGAACATCATTAAAATGATAAATTGGAAAAAAAATAAAATGATAAAATAGTAAGCTCACAATTTAAAGTCATTTATTCATAATAGTATTAGATTTTTTTAAATGTATAACATTATGATAAGGATTTTTCATGAGTTTGACGGAAATGTATAAAATTAAATAATTAAATTAAATTTGAAAGTAAAATCAAAATAATAATTATCTTGTTTGAGTTAAGTACACTATTAATGACTATATTAAACCAACATAGAAAATGACTTAAAGAACCTCATTAACATGATAAATTGTAAAACAAATAAAAAGGTAAAATAGTAAGCTCAAAATAATTATCTTGTTTGAGTTAAGTACATTAAGTACATTATTAATGACTATATTAAACCAACATAGAAAATGACTTAAAGAATCTCATTAAAATGATAAATTGTAAAACAAATAAAATGGTAAAATAGTAAGCTCACAATTCAAACTCATATATTTATATATTAGATATAGATATATCATTGTATAATTTAATAAGGGATTTTTAACTTTCAATAGCCATCATTTCAAAAAAAAAAAAAAAAAACTTTCAATACACTAATTATAAAAATAAGTATTTACTTACATATAATGTTTGTCACGCATGAACTCGAGGAACGGACCCATTGTCCCAACTTTATGTCCTTCAAAAAAATAAGCCGTCTTATTCATTCTCTCTCTCTTCACAAAAGCTTTCTTTCAATTTCGATCAACTTCTTATTCATTTCAGCACATTAAATAAATATGTTTATATATTTACGATACCGACAGTAAATTATTATGTCATTACAATATATATTTAGAACAAACATATATGTTAAAATCTCCGAAATAAAATGACCGATTATTGAAAATTAAGTGCATCAAACCCAAAATGCTTGTTGTGTTGTGAAAAAATAAAAATTTATGGTAAAAAGTAAAAATCTCAAACTCTCAAAATTTATCAAACTACACACTTTATAATATTTTTCTCTCTACTCAATTGTGATTTTCTTCACAAATGAGAGATCTATTTATAGGAAATCTTTACAAATAATCCAAAAATAAAATACATCATTACCTACATCATCACACACTAATTTTCAATATTTACAACTCTTATTTTCAACATTCAAATATTCAATACACACATTTTAAATATTATTTTCCAATACTCCCCCTTGTGATGATGATCATGATACGATGATGTCTTCATTACGTGTTTTTGTACTGCCTCGTTAAAAACCTTACTTGGAAAAATCCATTGGGATAAAAACCATAGTAAGGGAAAAAGAGTGCAGTCACGTAAACTCTCCCTGATGTTGACATGAACAATTCTTCACAAATTTCGTAGATTGCGCATCCCAATATTATATATGTGCTTTCTGAATATTGACGTAGGAAGTGCCTTTGTGAAGAGATCTGATGAGTTTTCACTTGATTGAATGTGACGAACATCAATACATCTATTCTTCTCAAACTCCTTGGTGAATGCGAAGAACTTAGGAGGAATATGTTTAGTTCTGTCGCTTTTTATGTATCCTTCTTTCATTTGAGCAACACATGCAGCATTATCTTCATATAGTATCACAGGCTTCTCATCAGATGATAATCCGCATGAAATTTGGATATGTTGGGTCATTGATTTTAACCACACACATTCACGACTTGCTTCATGTAGTGCAATAATCTCGGCATGATTTGATGAAGTTGTTACGAGCGTTTGTTTCTGAGAACGCCAAGATATTGCAGTGCCTCCACGAGTAAATACATATCCAGTTTGGGAACGTGCCTTGTGTGGATCAGATAAGTATCCAGCATCAGCATAACCAATTATACTTGGATTAGCATCTTTTGAATACAAAAGTCCCAAATCTGTCGTTCCTCGTAGATAACGGAATATATGTTTAATTCCGTTCCAGTGTCTCTTTGTTGGATATGTGCTAAATCTTGCCAACAGATTCACGGCAAAAGATATATCAGGCCTTGTACAATTTGTAAGGTACATAAGGGCACCGATGGCACTTAGATATGGTACTTCTGGACCAAGAATATCTTCATCATCTTCACATGGACGGAATGGATCCTTTTCTATGTTTAATGATCTAACAACCATTGGAGTACTTAAAGGATTTGCTTTATCCATATTAAAACGTTTAAGGATATTTTCTGTATAATTTGTCTGGTGAACAAACATTCCACATTCTTTTTGTTCAATTTGTAAACCCAGACAATACTTGGTTTTTCCAAGATCCTTCATTTCAAATTCTTCCTTCAAGTATGACACAACTTCTTGAATTTTTTTATTCGTTCCAATGATGTTTAAATCATCAACATATACAGCAATAATTACGCATCCGGATGTTGTTTTCTTAATGAAAACACAAGGGCATATTGAATTATTTACATATCCCTTTTTCATCAAGTGATCACTTAGTCGATTATACCACATTCGACCTGATTGCTTTAACCCATATAATGATCTTTGTAATTTCACAGAATAACATTCCCTGGGTTTTGAACTTTGTGCTTCAGGCATCTTAAATCTTTCAGGGATTTTCATATATATATTACTATCAAGTGATCCATATAAGTAAGCTGTAACAACATCCATAAGACGCATTTCTAAATTTTCAGATACCGCCAAGCTAATCAAATACCGAAACGTAATTGCATCCATCACAGGAGAATACGTTTCTTCATAATCAATTCCAGGCCTTTGAGAAAAACCTTGTGCAACAAGTCGAGCTTTATATCTTACTATTTTATTTTTCTCATTTCGCTTTCGAATAAAAACCCATTTGTATCCAACAGGTTTTACACCTTCAGGTGTAAGGACTATAGGTCCAAAAACATTACGTTTATTTAGCGAATTTAATTCAACCTGGATGGCATCTTTCCATTTTATCCAATCCTGCCGATTTTTACATTCACCAAAAGATTTTGGTTCATGATCTTTGTTATCATTTATGATGTCGATTGCCACATTATAAGAAAATATATCATCAATTTCATCTATATCTTTTCGGTTCCATATTTTTCCAGTATTAATATAATTGATAGAGATTTCATGATTCTCGTCAGTTTGTGGTTCTGACAGAACATTTTCATCATCATGTGTTTCTTCAGGAACACCATTCTCTATTTTGTGATCATCATGTGTTTCTTCAGAAACGTCATTCTTTATTTTGTGATCATCGTGTTTCTCTATGAATTTTCTTTTTCGAGAATTTTTATCCTTGGAACCGACTGGCCTTCCACGCTTCAGGCGTTTAATGACATCATGAGTATCTTCCATTTGTTTCTTTGGAATTTCAATTCGAGCAGGGGCATTTGCAGCATGTATATATGATTTAGTTACCCCTTTTGTGTATGCAAATGCATCTGGTATTTGATTTGATATTCTTTGCAAGTGTACAATTTGTTGTACATCTTTTTCACATTGTTTTGTTCTTGGATCCAGATGTAACAATGATGATACATACCATGTAATTTCCTTTTCGGTATGTTTCTGTTCTCCCCCTAACATTGGGAAGATTTCCTCATTAAAATGACAATCAGCAAAACGTGCTGTGAACACGTCGCCTGTCTGAGGTTCAAGATATCGAATGATTGATGGACTATCATAACCGATATAAATTCCAACCTTTCTTTGAGGTTCCATTTTCTTTCGTTGCGGTGGTGCAATAGACACATACACCATACATCCAAAAATTCTCAGATGAGAAATGTCTGGTTCTTTACCAAATGCAAGCTGCAATGGGGAGTATTTATGATATGTACTTGGTCTGATGCAAATTAATGAAGCAGCGTGTAAAATTGCATGTCCCCATATAGAAATAGGGAGCTTTGTTTTCATAATCATTGGTCTAGCAATCATTTGCAGACGTTTAATCAATGATTCAGCCAATCCATTCTGTGTATGTACATGAGCAACAGGATGCTCAACAATGATTCCCATAGACATACAATAATCATTGAAAGTTTGGGAAGTAAATTCACCAGCATTATCAAGTCTAACTTCTTGATTGTATAATCGGGAAATTGATTCTTCAATTTTATTATTTGAGCAAGTAATCTTGCAAATGCAACATTTCGAGTTGACAATAAACATACATGTGACCATCTGCTGGAGGCATCAATCAATACCATAAAGTATCTGAATGGTCCACATGGTGGATGGATTGGTCCGCAAATATCACCCTGAATACGTTCAAGAAACATTGGTGATTCAGTTTGGATTTTGGCTGGTTATGGTCTTATAATAAGTTTTCCAAGAGAACATGCTTTACATTGAAACTTATTATTCTGAAAGATCTTCTGGTCTTTCAGCGGATGACCATGTGTATTTTCTATAATTATTCGCATCATTTTTGAACCAGGATGTCTCAATCGGTAATGCCAATTGGTTAATATCGAAGAATTATCAACTACCATGTTTGATTCAATGGGACTTATGTGTGTATAATGCAATTCAGTAGGGAGCATTGGTAGTTTTTCAATCACATATTTCTTTCCTGATTTATATGTGATAAGACACATATATTTCTCATTCCCTTCATTCATTGTTTGAGTATCATACCCATGGGAATATATATCATTAAAACTCAACAAATTTCTTTTCGATTGTGGTGAATATAAAGCATCATTGATAAAAAATTTTGTACCATTAGGTAACAAAAATTGTGCTTTACCACATTCTTTAATCAAGTCTACAGGACCTGATATTGTATTCACCCTTGTTTTTGTTGGTTTTAGTTCCAAGAAATATCTTTTATCTCGGAGGATAGTGTGCGTTGTACCACTATCGGGTATGCAAACTTCAGCTTTGTTCATAGCATTTTCCATATTTGAACTTCAAAAAAATATGCAATGAAATAAATTACTTGCAATATATATTTAAATATAACACAAATCATAAGTATACAATAAAACATTATTCTATGAATACATGAAAAATAGATTATTGTACATTTATATTCTACCATTATATTGTTCATTTTCAGAGAAATCGTTGAGAAAATCTGCAGCATCAATATTGTTCATTTCTATCCCACCAACATATTGATCATTTCCAGATAAATCATTCATAAAATCACCAGCATCAAAATGAGTTGAATCACTCAAACGGTCACTGCGTTCAGTGAAGTTGGTCTCCTTTTCTTTCCCCTTTAATGATTCTTTATAAAGTTTACAAAGGTGCTCAGGGGCTCGACAAACTTTGAACCAATGTCCTGGAGTACCACATCTGTAACAAGAACTTTCATATCTTTTTGAGTGCTTCTCATTAACACTTGTATTCTCATAATGCCTTTTCTGTGGATGGTTTGAGACGTTCTTTTGAGATGAGTTATAAAAATAACTATCTCGATTATTTTCAAAACCACGGCCTTGACCACGACCACGGCCAATTCCACGTCCACGTCCACGTCCACGACCTCGACCTCGACCAAAACCTTGTCTTTGAATTTGATTTTGGTTTCCAGGTTTAAATTCATTTTTACTTACAGCATTTACTTCTGGAAATGCTGTTGATCCAGTGGGTCGGGACTGATGATTTCTCATTAATAGCTCGTTGTTTTTCTCCGCCACAAGAAGACAGGCGATGAGTTCAGAATATCTCGCGAATCAACGTACTTTATATTGTTGTTGTAGAGTAATATTTGATGCATGAAACGTGGAAAATGTTTTTTCAAGCATCTCAGATTCTGTGACCTCATGTCCACAAAATTTTAATTGCGAGATTATTCTATACATCGCCGAATTGTAATCACTGACTTTTTTAAAGTCTTGGAATCTCAATGTATTCCATTCATCCCGGGCGGTCGGAAGTATAACTTCTCTTATATGTTCGAATCTTTCTTTTAATCCCTTCCACAAAGCCATGAGATTTTTTTTGTCAGATATTCACATTTCAATCCATCGTCGAGATGTCGACGCAAAAATATCATGGCTCTTGCCTTTTCTTGTGACGTGCATATGCCATTTTCTTTAATGGTCTCGCTTAGACCCAATGACTCAAGATGCATTTCTACATCTAGAGTCCATGGCATATAATTCTTTCCCGTGATGTCGAGCGCAACAAATTCGAGCTTTGTTAAATTTGACATGGTGGTACTAAAAAAAATTACGATGCATTTTATTAGTTAATAATTATTGCAATACAAAGTAACGGATAAACAACAAGTACAAGTATTTGTAAAAATAAAGAAAACGCACGAGGAGGATATTCTCCGATAAATACAAGACTCGTGAGTATGACAACCAAAATAATTAAAAATATCCTTGAGAAAGCCATCTTCTTTTTTCTTCGAAAAATTTGATGATGAATAATTTTTAGAGAAGAAGAGAAAGTTTGAGTGATGGAATGTGTTTGTGAGATCATATTTATAGGGCAAAAACTAGCCGTTTTTTACCATTTATGACCGTTGGGGTACTAAAAAAATAAAGGTATGTATTTGTATAATTTTATGGTAATAATATGATATATATAATATTAGACATGTTTAAATAATTATGTATATCATATCATAATATTATAATGAGTGTCATAATTTATTTTGTTTAAAAACCTTATAGGCTTTTATACTTGTCGTATCCCTTACCGGGAGTGTGGGATGTCGTCTTAACATCCTCCCAGGATTTATAACAAGTTTATGAAAAATTTATTTTTATTATTTCTAATAATAACATTATATTGTATATTAAATAAATACACAATAAATAAATAACAGTAAAATAAATATAATTATTTTTGTTAACTTTTTCTTCTGTTTGGAGCTTGGAAAAGTATGTAGGACTTTTAGAGCTTCGTGCTGATAACGTGTTGTGAAAAAGTAAAAATTTATGGTAAAAAGTAAAAATCTCAAACTCTCAAAATTTACCAAACTACACACTTTATAATATTTTTCTCTCTACTCAATTGTGATTTTCTTCACAAATGAGAGATCTATTTATAGAAAATCTTTACAAATAATCCAAAAATAAAATACATCATTACCTACATCATCACACACTAATTTTCAATATTTACAACTCTTATTTTCAACATTCAAATATTCAACATTCAAATATTCAATACACACATTTTAAATATTATTTTCCAATACGTTTGATTTTGTCAGTATATATATATTATTATTAGCAGTCCACAAATTCATCTCTCTCTGCTCGACTTGGCGTACTGCTTCATCCTCCATTTCTACCTTTTTTGTCCCAACTCCAATTTCCACATTTCGAACGCATACACGAGATTACGCATACAATTTTGGCTCAGTTCTTAGAAATTCTGGATTTTGACGATGGGTTATCTCTCTTGCAACGCAGAGTCAGCAATCTGTACCGCCGATTCGTTTGCCTCGACATCAACTTCTTCGTTTATCAAAGTTCAAGAATTCGATTACAAAGACCTTGAGTTGGCCACAAACAATTTCTCAGACACTAAACTGTTGGGCAGAGGCAGCCACGGGCTGGTGTACAAAGGCGTCCTCCGCGGCGGCCGCCTTGTGGCAGTGAAGAAACCGTCAAGAACCGCGCAAGCAGAGCCACATTTTGAGAACCCGAATGAGGTTGAGAATGAAATTGAGATTTTGTCGAAGCTCCAGAACCCAAGATTGGTTAACATTGTTGGTTTCACTAATAATGACTCCCAGGACCGCCTTTTGGTGGTGGAATTCATGAGCAATGGCACTCTCTATGATGTTTTGCATTCACATTCTCGGCCTCTTTCGTGGGGTAGAAGGATAAAGTTGGCTCTGCAAACGGCAAAAGCCATTGATACGCTTCATTCTTTGAACCCCCCTGTGATTCACAGGGACATCAAGTCTGCTAATGTTTTGATTGACAGGAATTTCAGTGCAAGATTGGGGGATTTTGGGCTGGCATTGAGGTGTGTAGATGATTTTAAGATGAGGTCGACTCCACCGGCGGGGACAATGGGATATTTGGATCCATGTTATGTGACCCCTGATAACTTGAGTACTAAAACTGATGTTTTTAGTTTTGGTATCTTGCTTTTAGAGATTATTAGTGGTAGGAAAGCCATTGATGTGAGCCATTCGCCGCCTTGTATTGTTGATTGGGCTATTCCTTTGATAAGAAGAGGTAAATTGTTGAGTATATATGATCCTAAGATTGCACCTCCTAAGGATCCTTCGGTGAGGAAGCTATTGGCAGTTGTGGCTACAAAATGTGTGAGGCCTTGTAGGGAGAGGAGGCCCTCTATGAAGGACGTTGTGCAATGTTTGAGTGGGCTGAGTAAATTGGTCCCAGATCATTCTTGGAATGGATTTGTTAATCCTTGTTTGATGGTAGAGTCCGTGGGGCGACCCGATCAATCGAGAGGCGTTCAAGTGAATTCAAGAAGGATGGGTGGTGAAAATGATGGTGTTAATAAGAAGGATGCTAGAGATGCAACACCCTTCAATATTCCTGGGAGAGTGTACTCCGACCTGGGGTTTAGGAGCAATTTGATGGAGTTGATGGCTGGTCCTAAAGGCGAATCTAGTTTTCGCAATGAGGATGATGGTTTAGGACCTAAGATGGAATCAACTAAGCATCTTCCTAGTTTTAGATTTGATAGTAAACGGTTCGTTGGCAGGACTACTGTTAGGACCGTGGTTCTTGGGGATAATAAAGATGAATGAAGACTCTTCCTTAAAGGGGAACTAGTTAGTTATGCATTGGCTGAATACACCTTTGTTCTTGATTCGATATGGTATTTGATTGGACTGTATTTGTGCTTTATCAGCTGTAGTTATTGTTTCGTTGATGTAGCGCGTCGATCAGTCACTTGTTAAGCTCGTGGTTTCGGGCTAGTCGATTGCTACTTGTGTTTCAGTTGTAATAACTTACATTGATAGTGAGGATAATTTATCCAATTCACTTTGTATTCAGATATTCTAGGATCACTTGATAATATTGACAGTTAAAACATATTTCGATGCCATCATGATGAGTTCATTATTCCAAAGCTTTCCATGACATGAATCATGATATTCATTTGAAGATTCACTTTTCTTCAATAAATCGAGCCAAATTCGTATCTGGTTAGCATCCTTATCCATTATAATAATGTAAATAGCTTGACAACTTGTCTATCTTAAAGTTTCCTGTATATATGACTGATTAACTTAGATTCCATGATTGACGAATCCTACTTTGTTGAACAATTTTGTCTTATCCATATCAGCACAACTCTAAGCCTAAAGGTGGTTGGAAATACTTTGTAAAATAATGTTGGTAGCATCTAATGTATTGTTTAAAATATTTGAGTCACATTCTTGATATCTTAATCAAATCCGGTCTATAAAAAAAATGTATACTTAAAGCTACATTTGGTGCCATTTTGTCTTCTATTTTTCCTCCCGTGTGTTTTGTAATTTTCTTCTTCAATTTCTTTTTGAACTGTAGCTGGTGTCCCTCTCTTCTGTAAATGGTCCTCACTGAATGCTGTCATGTCTTTTTACACCTTAGCTGCAAAGAATTCTCTTTTGCTTTGGATTCGAGGGACCATTTCAATTAAACATTTTACTTCAAAATTCTCATTTTAACACTTATTTTAACCTGTTTACAGTTAACCTTTCACTTACTCTGCATGCTGTTTTTCTGACTGTTGTATAGGGGAATGAGCCATGTTACTTGTTCATTAATAGGTCAACTTCGAAACATTACCTAACCATTGTCCTATTTGTGAACTCCTAGTCCTCCTTTGAAAAATAAAGATAATTATTTAAACAAACTAAATCAAATGATTTTGCAATTTTTTTTCGTGATCACTTTGGTGGTTTTAATGGGCTAGAGTCAACTTTGAAATCGCGTTTAGTTTTTTAGGTTGTTTCCGATTATTTGATAATAAGTTCGTTTAACGCTTACAGAAATTTCGAGGATCTTTACAAATATAGTCGAGAGTCGAGACTCGTTTACAACTTATGACACAAAGTGTTGGGATTATTTTGTCCGACATATGATCGAAATAATAAGAATATCAGAATATGATTTAAAATAATAAATTCGTGTTTTATCAGAATTAAATTTGTGCCAGATGTTACAACATCTCGGATAACATGCAGCGGAATATTATATTTTGTAACACAAATTCACTTTAAATAAACAGATGGACGAGATTAAATATACACAAGTATAAATACTTGTGCGGTGCCTTATGGCAAAAATTAATCACTAGAAAACTTAATCGTTTACAAAAACCTAACACTAGTGATTATGACAAAAATCAATTTACTCAACAAGTTGAGAAAACAAATGCTTTCTAAAACAAACAACCAGAATAAAACTAAAACAAGAAAGCAAAAACGTGTTGCCAAACAGTAGATCCACGAGAAGCAATCTTCGGTCAACTTCTTCCCAGATGTTGTCCGAAGATGTTCTCAACATTCACAGCAACACTCTATCACCCTCTTCACAGCACGTTTCTCGAATAAGGGTTTTCTCTGAATTTCTGAACGTGCACACAGAAGTGAATATTGACTTGGGGGAAGAAGCTGCAAGAAAAATTCTCACTAAAAACTCCAAGAAAATCTTCTCACGTGAAAACTCTTCACGAAAACTTCCCACGAAAAACACTTCGACTCCACGAAAATTCTACACACAAACTCTCTGAATTTTTCCCACGAAAATTCTTTCTTTTAAGCTCCCAAGAAAATCAACTCCACGAAAATCCTACACATGAACTCCTCCACTAAAACTCTCTCACTTCTTTTTAATCTTCATCTCTCTTGTTTATAATTCAATTCATCTCACAAGGAAATCTACAAAATAAAGAAATCAAAAGTTAAATCAATAATATAATATTTTCAAGATCTTTATCATAAATATAATATCTAGAAAAGTCAAATCCAATATTCCACATAATCTTATCAAGAATGAGATTAGACTTAAGGAAGATATTATATCACAATAAATTCTTAACATAATTATCTAGAAAGGCAAAACCATAATTAAATATTATACTCAATCAAATCAACAAGGAAAAGATAATATTAGGTAAATCAATTTAATATGGAAATTATATTTCCCTTCAATCTCCCCCTTTTTGCCTTTCTGGACAAAATCAAATCAAACTCAAATATCACAATTGAACTCCAGTTAACTCCCCCTTAATATGAGAATTTTTCTTCCCCTGAATAAAATCAAGTTAGTACGGGTGTTGTTCGTTGTGTTGGCAACACCTGAGACAACACCTGCAAAAATCATTAGCAGTTCATTAAAACAGAAACACATCAGGGAAGCAGAACCTTAACAAAGCAGAACATTAAAAATGAAATCAAGCAAATGTATCAGATAGATAGTATCATTTGATCCTTTCAATTCACACTCCCTTGAGTTTGAGTCACGTCTTCTCCCCCTTTTTGTCCAGAATGGACATCTACCACCATAGCCAGACGATGGTCATAAACTAAGTTCTCGTAGGAGACCAGATCAGCTTTGGCTCGCACTCACTTACCAAAATTACTGAGATAATTGCGTCCAAAATCATTTCAAAATAATTTCAGAATTGGAACCCACAGTCGATTTTAACACCACTGAACCATCAAAAATCACAAATATTGGATTTCTAGCAAAATCCGGATTTTCATCGAATTTTCTCTGTTGAAATACGCATATCCGCTTGACACAACAATATTCACAATGTTATGTTTATGCATAACCTATTTATGCCTAATAACAGAATGTAACAGAAATAGAAACATGAAAACAAATATGAGATATGTTCACAAATAAAATGTTTTCGCAAATGTTGGCAACATCTTTTGACAACACGTCCAATTCCAGAAAATAATTTTGATTTTTCTGCACACTTAGAGATTTATTATTTTTCTGACCATAGAAGTGGTAGCTCTCACACTAGAAGAACGGTCTTCTTTTGGACTCCTCTAGGTAGCTTTTTTCATTTTCTTCTATTTTTCTTTCTGTATTGAATTCAGAAGAGGTAGCTCCCACACTAAAAACACAGTCTTCATTGGACTCTTTTAGGTAGCTTTTTCCATCTTTTCTTCTGATACAGAGCATATTCATGATTGATTTTGCTTTTTACTCAATCTTTTCAAGTCACTTTTCGTATGGGACAATGTCATGGAGTACATGATCATCTTTCAACTACTTTGTGATTTAATCAGATTGTTAACCATATCCAAGTGTGTTAATTAAGATAGAATAAGAAATTGTAAGTGTAACAGAAGATTAAGCAACATCATTCCAACACATCATATCACAGAATGCATGAAAATGCAGTATGTCTAAATCCTAGAAATGCACATGCATGTTAGATTACGTCCGAGATGTTGTAACATCTGAGACAACATCCATGTATGATCAGACAGAACACATGCTGAGAGATTTCCTAAGGTTTGAGAACCTCTCAAAGTCTAATGCTTTTGTGAATATATCGGTCAATTGGTTATTTGTATCAACAAATTCCATTCCGAATCAATCCTTTCTCTACTAGATCTCGAATAAAGTGATGACGAATGTCAATGTGTTTGGTTCGAGAGTGTTGTACTGGGTTTTTTGAAATGTTTATTGCACTAGAATTATCACAGTACACAACTAAAGTTTCACTTGTAAGTCCATAGTATTCAATCATTTGATTCATCTACAAAAGATGAGTGCAACCACTTCCTACTGCCACATATTCGGATTCAGCAGTTGAAAGTGACACAAAAAGAAACAAAATTATCAGCATGCTTTTGAGATGAGGAACCAAAGATTATATCATCAACATAGACTTGACAAATAATAATCTCACATTTAGATTTCTGAATAAAAAGAGTTTTGTCTATCTCACCTCGTTTGAAGCCAATTACCAGTAGATATTCACTCAATCTGTGAGTATAAGGAGCTCATGCAAATAAGTCCAACCATCTTTCGGTAATCCACTTTTTCTTTCTTTCGAGTTTGAACACCTTCATGCATACTTCCAATTTTTTGAGATGATGGATGATTTTTCTGAATTTTACTTGGAATATTCTGTCCATCATCATTATTCGTTTCGTCCTCAGCTTCAGTGACTTCAGTGTCAAGTGTTGTGCTAGGTGTTGCAACATCTGGAGCAACATCTGCATTTTCCAGTGATATTGGAATTTCCAGAAACTCATCCACATCATCTTCAGCTGTTTTCTTTTTGAGATCTGCAAAGTCATCAAAAACAACATTAATGGATTTCATAATAGTCCTAGTTCTTAAATTAAACATGTGATAGGCTCGACTATTAGTGGCATATCCCAAAAACAAACACTTATCACTCTTTGAATCAAACTTTGCAAGTTGATCCCTATCATTCAAAACATAGCAAATACAACCAAAAACATGAAAGTATTTCAAATTAGGCTTCTTTCCCATGATTATTTCATAAGAAGTCATGGTTGAACCACTTCTTAAATACACCCTATTTGAAATATGACATGCGGTGTTAAGGGCTTCTGCCCAAAAACGTTTTGAAATGTACTTTGAAGTCAACATCACCCTTGCCATTTCTTGAAATGTTCTATTCTTACGTTCGGCTATCCCATTTTGTTATGGTTTCTTTGGAGCAGAAAATTCATGTGAAATACCTTTCCTGTCACAAAAAGATGAGAATGAGGAGTTTTTAAATTCCTTACCATGGTCAGTCCTTATCCTTCTCACCTTCAAATTATGAAAGTTTGTAATCCTTGTGAGAAATTTTTTAAACACATTGAAAGTGTCTGATTTCTCCCTAACGAAACTTATCCATGAAAACCGTGAGAAATCATCAACACAAACAAATGAATACTTCTTACCTCCAAAACTTTCCACTTCCATAGGACCCATAAGATCCATGTGTAGCAATTCGAGGCAACGTGTTGTCCCAAAGTGAGGCAACGTGTGATGTGACACGCGAGTTTGCTTACCCTTTTGACAGTCTCCACAAACATATGGTGTACTAGATAATAGGTTAGGCATACCTCGTACAGCATCGTATTTACTCAAATTCTTCAGGATTTTGAAACTAGCATGTCCAAGTTTTTGATGCCATAGGTCGAGTTCACTAACTTCTGCATGTTTGCATGAAAGTCCTTCGCCTATTTGGTAGTAATTGTCCGAAGACCTTGTACCTGTCATAATGCACAAGTTAGTTTCATCAAACACTTCACACATATGTTTATCAAACTCGACATGCAAATTATCATCACATAGTTGGCTTATGCTTATCAAATTCGAATTTAATCCTTCAACATGAAGCACATTGTGGAGCTTTGGTAGTCCTTCAACATTTAATGTTCCATTTTCAACAATCTTTCCTTTAGCTCCCCCTCCATAGGATACTCTACCATATTTTTGTTCAACATAATCAGTTAGATGTTCTTGTGATCCTGTCATATGGCGTGAGCTTCCACTATCAAAATACCAATGACCTGCAGTGTTAGTTTTCAATGAAGTATAGACAACTTTACAGTGAGTTTTTACCTTTGGTACCCAAATTTGTCTTACTGCAGGTCGGCGGTTGGAGGTGTTGCGAGAAATGTTGGACAACATTCGGGGCAACATCTGGCTCGACTTTTGATTCATGCGATCATCCCTGAGTTTAAAACAGTAAGGCCTGATATGACCAGGCTTAAAACAGTAATGGCATACATACCTGCGTTTCTTCTTAGGAATGGGTGCAGCAGGTTGTCTTTTTGATGGAGAGCTTTTGATTGGTGACTTGGATTGTGGTTGTGGAGATGTATCAGCTTTTCCTTTCACAAAAACAGTAGACTTGGAAGATTCACCTATTTCAAACACACTATCTTTGAAGCCTAAGCCTTTCTTGTCATCTCTTCCCATCAAAAGTATGGATTCAAGCTTGGATGTGCTTGAATTGAATTTGGACAAAGTTTCTGTTGCCTTGTGAAGCTCTTCTTTGGTCTTGCCAAGTTCTAAGTCTTTTTTGCTCAAAATTACTTGTAGTTTGGCAACCACGACTTTTAGATCAATGTTCTCCTTCGTGAGAGTTGAATTTAGCTTGTTTCTTTTGGTCCAATCTTCAAATAGCTCTTCATAAAGTTTTTGAGCACTCTCAAGAGTGATTTCTTCATCATCTTCTAATTCATCATCTCCACTTGAATTTCCAGAAGCTGTAGATTTCAGACAGATTGATTTTTCGCAGATGTTGCGGCCAGGTGTGGCAACACCTAGGGCAACACCTAAAGGATTTATTTGCAACCAACGTTTTTCTTCATTCTTTGGTCGAAACTGTTGTTGGACGGGAGGTTTAGAAGCTGGTGGTCGAAGTGCTCCGTTTGCAAGTGATATTTCCATTAAATATTTCTGTCAAAACAAAATAAAAACCAGAATCAGCACTTAGTATATCAAGAGTAGACTCTGATACCACTTGTTGGGATTATTTTGTCCGACAGATGATCGAAATAATAAGAATATCAGAATATGATTTAAAATAATAAATTCATGTTTTATCAGAATTAAATGTTGTGCCAGATGTTACAACATCTCGGACAACATGCAGCGGAATATTATATTTTGTAACACAAATTCACTTTAAATAAACAATGGACGAGATTAAATATGCACAAGTATAAATACTTGTGCGGTGCCTTATGCCAAAAATTAATCACTTGAAAACTCAATCGTTTACAAAAACCTAACACTAGTGATTATGACAAAAATCAATTTACTCAACAAGTTGAGAAAACAAATGCTTTCTAAAACAAACAACCAGAATAAAACTAAAACAAGAAAGCAAAAACGTGTTGCCAAACAGTAGATCCACGAGAAACAATATTCAATCAACTTCTTCCCAAATGTTGTCCGCAGATGTTCTCAACATTCACAGCAACACTCTATCACCCTCTTCACAGCACGTTTCTCGAATAAGGGTTTTCTCTGAATTTCTGAACGTGCACACAGAAGTGAATATTGACCTGGGGAAGAAGCCGCAAGAAAAACTCTCACTAAAAACTCCAAGAAAATCTTCTCACGTGAAAACTCTTCACGAAAACTTCCCACGAAAAACACTTCGACTCCACGAAAATTTTACACACAAACTCTCTGAATTTTTCCCACGAAAATTCTTTCTTTTAAGCTCCCAAGAAAATCACCTCCACGAAAATCCTACACGTGAACTCCTCCACTAAAACTCTCTCACTTCTTTTTAATCTTCATCTCTCTTATTTATAATTCACTTCATCTCACAAGAAAATCTACAAAATAAAGAAATCAAGAGTTATCTATCAATAATATAATATCTTCAAGATCTTTATCATAAATATAATATCTAAAAAAGTCAAATCCAATATTCCACATAATCTTATCAAGAATGAGATTAGACTTAAGGAAGATATTATATCACAATAAATTCTTAACATAATTATCTAGAAATGCAAAACCATAATTAAATATTATACTCAATCAAATCAACAAGGAAAAGATAATATTAGGGAAATCAATTTAATATGGAAATTATATTTCCCTTCACAAAGATACTTCAGAAGAACAAAATTATTCGTGTTAATTAATCTCTAACATGGATACAACCACCAAAGAGGTTTTATACATTTTTCATTGTGTCTGTATTGCCTGAACCATGCATCGTATTTGAGTGCATGTCTCCGGATTATTCTATGTTCCACCGGGTGTGTTGTGCAATATCCACCATTAATTTATCCCACATATCTCCCACCTTTTCTTGGTTAAAATGAAATGATTTCTAGGTGTGACTGAGGGTGGTTTAACAGATCCAATACATGAAACCAAAATACAAGTTTTCTTCTTGACAGCTGCATAGAAAAGGACTGCACAAAGTCCAAGCATCTTCATTTACAGTTATAGAGACCTATCATTCCAGCCAACCAACTATCATATACATATATAAGAAATAAAACCATGAAATTTATACATTTACTTGAAAATACCATTTTCAGCAAAAAAACATGATGTTTTGGGAAGTAACAGTGTCATTTAGTGAAGAGCAGCATGCATGGAAATGCCATTCTTCTCACCTTTACAGGTCAAGTGTATTTCCATTTGCATATATATATATATATATATATATATTGAAGAGGTCTCAAAGCCACGTGCAAATGGATTTCTCACAGGAGTGAGCACTTGCAAAAGTGAAGGCTCCACTCATCAATGTTTCACCTTAATTTGCTTCTCTTCAATTCATTATTTAATGAAAAACAGCTTGTCATTTGTATATAAGTTCTTGATTTAAATTAATGATGAGTAAATAACTGAAAAAATTCAATTTAAATTAGGAGATTTTAAAATTTATATGACGATTTTCTCGGAAACTAGAAAATATTTAATTTCGCTCCGAGGATATAAGGTATTGTTGCTTAATATATTTTGGTGCATGGTACCCAGTAAACATGATTCAAAAGAATTAGTTTATTTTTACGAAATAAATTTGGCAATGCACATTTGGATACATTATAATTATTTTGTGTGAATGCACATGAATGTATCGGCTGATTTTTTATTTTATTTTTTTAAAGTAAAATAGAGAATTCCGAAATGCAATTAGGAGGGGTTGGCAACGAGACTCCCTCAATTTAGTCCAGCCCACTAACTAAGAACGAGTAGGGTCGGTTTTGGGCCATCTCATTTTAATTAGGCTAACATATCCGATTGAAATATAATTAACATGACTACAAATTTTTTTTATTTTTCCTCTTTATTTTTATTTTTGACATCAAACTGGAATTTGTAATTTTTTTGGGACACACCCAATAATTTTCATTGTAATAAATTTTTTATATTGAATTTAAAATCAATATATAAAGTTACTAATACTATTACACAATTTTTCACAATTTTTTTAACAAGTGTTCGAGCTATTGGTGAAAATAATTTCTAATATTGTAATGACCATGCTGATTCCATATGAGTTTCGAACTATATACATGCACCATTATTGATTATGGGTTCGAGTATTGAGGAAGGGAAAAAAATTCACTTTCCAGGTATAGGATATTCTATGAGTGAAGTTTCATAAACATGAGCTGCGGCTCATGCTGAATCAATTTACTGCCCATAACTAATAGTGTGGTACATGAATATGAGTTGAGACTCGTGTTAGATTTGTTACGACCCATTATTGTTAGAAATATAGTATCAGATAATCATGTATTTATATACCCTAAAAAAACGTCTCATACACAATCTAGTTTATACTTTATTATAATTTAGTACTTCGAGTGTAATAAGAACGATCAATTGAATTAACTTTAGTTTTTTTATATATATTTCTGTTTTGATGGTTAGAAATGTGTTCTTTTTAAATTATTTAAACTAAACTGTCAGGTTTTTATGACGATGGATTTCCATCGTTAATCTCCATGCACAGTAATTTGTATGCTAATGACATAAGTTACAAACTACGTTAATAAAATAAATTATATGAAAACAAAAACTTTATATGATTTAATTTTCCACAAAAATTCATCAATTCTATCAATTCATATATACATGTTGGGTAAAAATTTGTGTAAGACAGTCTCACGGGTCGTATTTTGTGATATTGATCTCTTATTTGAGTCATCCATGAAAAAATATTATTTTTTATGCTAAGAGTATTACTTTTTATTGTGAATATCGATAGAGTTGATCTGTCTTACATATAAAGATTAGTGAGACCGTAGATCTATTTTATACATTAATAAATAAATGATAACCTTTGTGAAATTATTAATAAAGAATTTGACTGAAATCAATTAGAGCTCAATTCCCGGCACCGGACCACGCGCTACAGAACAACAATAATAATATTTGATATTGGATCCGACAAGTCTAGTAGAGGTTTTGTTAACCCACGTGCATGCGAGGCACGTGCTCGACACACAGAAGATGGTGTGGGCTCGATCGGAGGATTCTCGTTGGATATGAAAAAGATATGTCAATGCATGCTACCCAAATATCAGTTATCCCAATCCGAAGGTTTAAAATGATTTGGGGAAAATTTTTCATGCTTTTCGATGTTGATTAATATAAAAATGTACAGTTCGCATTTTTTTATTTTTTTTAAAAGTAAGTATCTTGTGAGACTGGTCTCACGAATCTTTATCTATGAGATGTGTCAATTATAACGATATTTACAATAAAAAGTAATACTCTTAGAATAAAACGTAATATTTTTTCATGGATAACCCAAATAACATATATGTCTCACAAAATACGACCCATTAAACTGTTTCACACAAATTTTTGCCTTTTTTTATACGGAGAACAACTTAGTTGTCGATTGGATAAAATTTATGAGAATTGTATATATAGATTTGGATAATCATCTCCTCTTGAACTATTTTTTAGGAGTTGAGTTAGGTCCAAATCATAATCTTTATATGATATCAGAACTCAGATTTCACTATTACATGTTGGACTGCCTATAGTTGAATCATCTGTTCTGTCCATAGTTGAGTTATTTGTAAACTCCATGTTCCATGGGCGTGAAGGGTGTGTTAGTTGTCCCACATCGGTTGGATAAAATCACCGGGAGTTGCATATATGGATTTGAACAATCCTTCCCATTGAACTAGTTTTTTGGGTTAAGTTAGATCCAAGTTTTAATATTAACGCATACCATATATAAATAATGTCGTACTTGAAATTTCGATTACGAGTAACCCCTCGTATTTATAGGTCACCCTTTTTCATTTAACAAAGTCTTTCAAATCATAACGTCATCATCTGTATTTAGATCATTTTCAATTAAAAATTATCCAATGTTGTGTTTCGATTACAAGATTTGATTTTAGAATGAATTTTAATGATATATTTGAAACAATACTCATTTAGGTATATTTCAAATTCATGATAATTATCATTGTATTTAAAATAATTATCAAGGGAAAAATAGGAAATCCTTTCAACACAAATTCATCAAATCAATCAAATTGATTTGAAATTCAAAAGTTCAAAGTATTACATCTTACTATACCCTGATATTCTTAATCATTTTTTCAACGATTGTGTGCTATAGACATTTAATGGCAAACTAATTATCTTAATTCATATTTTCATGTTAAACATCTTTATACAATAAAAATATATTCTTTAATATAATAAGACCTCAAATCATTTGTATCATCGATATCATTAGAGGAATCAAAAATTTTAACATTGTTTTTGTTTTAATTTTCTAATTCCACGTCCGTTAATTTGCCAAATGTCTATTTTCTCGTTATTTTATTATTGTCATTAAAATATTTATCAATATCTATGATCTGACTATGAGTTAATTATTCTTTTTGGTTGAGTGTAATATTTGTCTCTGGTGAAAATCCGAGTGAACCATAATACTTGAGTTAATGTACGATTTAAAAGATTGGGTTATCAAATATATTGTTGAAATCAAAATTTTACGACATATATAAACTTAATTACTTGAATTTAATTTTAAGTGTAGACTAATAGTAAAAGGAAATTCCAACCAGATTATGAACCCCCAAACTTTTAAAAATAATTGATTAAATGATTGCATCATTTGCACCTACTAAACAAAACAATGATGAAACTTCAGAATGACCAGGCCGTATACAATACAACACCGACACAAAACATATAATTTATCAAAAAAATAAGGACAAGCTATAAATATAAATACGTCTGTTATATACATTTGTTTGTAAATAGAATACACGTATCCGAAAATTAAAAATACCTTCCAATAAATTTGAACGCAATACAAATATTCTCTCTATTTTTTAAATTTTCATCTTTCCATAGTTTCTCTTCATTGTTTTCAATAAAATAGATAAATAATTTTTTTAAAAAAAAAAAACAAACAAACAAAAATCTTACAAGATAATTGCTAAATACGGTCAAGATATACATACAGATGATTAGAGTTTGATCTTTAAAAATGTTGGATGCGATATCATTATTTTTTTCTTTTCCGTATCGAATACTTTTGTTACGTTCATGATTTTTTAACATACATCAATCAAGTATTCACGTAAAAACATATTTGATCGACATGATCGATTTTTCCGATCGTTTTTTGTTTCTGTTATATAGTCCAAGTAGGCAACTAGCTACTTTCCAGTCCTTTTTAAGAATGTATGAATTAATCATGTGTATAATAAGGCCGTATACATGCAAAAAAATAAGCATTTTTTTTCTTGTCTTACATTTTTGTATATGATAACCCATTAACACCCTCTCTCTCGATTGTGACAGGAGAGAGAGAGAGAGAGGCGGTCATTCCTCTCTTAAATTTTTTTTATTTTGTTTTAAATTTTTTTTTAGGGTTCTTTTGAATTTTTTTATTTTTTTTTCACTTTTTAAATTAATCATCTTTTTTTGTTTTTGTGTTTTTGAAATTTTTAACTTTTTAATTATATTGTAATTTTAAATAAATCATGTTCATGTCTTGTTTAAATAATTTTTTTGTCGTGGTATTTCGTCGAACATCTACTTTATTTAATAAAAATATTTAAATAACAACAATATTATTTTTTAAGATTAATAAAATTATTTTATTAAAAAGTAAGATTATTTTTATAAATTAGAATAATAATAATTTAAATATTGTGAAACATATTTATTTATTATTAAAAAAATTAAGATAATTGAATGGATAGTGAGACTCATAAATAATGAGTTTTATTGATAAAATGAATGTGAGTAAAAAAATATATTGTTATAATAAACTATGTGACAGTAAACCTCTTAATTTTTCATGAGCTGATGGATGAGATAATAACTGGTCGCGAATGCCCTCAATTACATAAAATATTGTCCAATCACAAACCCAATTTGCATATGAAAAAGGTAGATGTGATTGAGGTATGTGCTGTAAGCAATAATGAGGTTTGAAATAGCTGACATAAAATAGGAACTAAAGTGGACTACAAAGTCTAATAAATACAATATACTTTAGCATTTACTTTGACAATAAATAAAAGAATGGGAAAAAAAGTTGAGGGTCAAATTTTTTAAAACCATTTAACTATACTTTCGAAAAGATAAATTATATTATACAAATCTAATCGAATATTTTAAATAATTAGAAAGTTATAATGAGATAAACAATAACTAAAAACTATTGAGAAATAGTACATAAATTAACAAAAAAACTCATGTGAAACATTATCGAGTATTAATTTTATGAAACAGATCTCGAACACGATCAAATTAATGAAAAAATAAATTGAAGTGTTAGTAAATAGCAATAATCTAGGGACAGAGATTTAATAATAATTTATTTTGCTTGTGGGAACATATTATAGAGACAATGACAAGAGATGTAAACAAATAGATTATGTCCCCCGTTTGAATTAATCGCCTCACCTTTTTGGAGTATTATATTATTTTTATTTTTTTTGAAATTAGTATTATATTCTACTAAAATTATACCAACTCTACTTTGTCTCACCACTTAATGTTTTGGACTCATAAAACTAATCATTGTAATCATTAATATAATAATTATAATTATAACCATTATTATAATTACATCTTAATTATGTTTAACAATTATTAATATTTCTAGACTCTAGACGTAAACAATGTCACGAAATATTTGGGTGGAGGTTTTTAATAACATTGATAAATTCAAATCTTTAATACAAATTCATTCCAACCCTCTGAGCAATCTTCGAATTTATGGATTCCAAATCTTGCAAAATCGAGTTTTAATGAGTTTTTTTCGAATCTAAACAAATATAAGAGTTTCAGAGGTTTTTTTTACAAGAGAAGAAGGTTACCCAACATTGAACTATTACAAGAGCTTATTCTCATCTTTTCTTCTTCAATAATATCGTGTAGACATGTTCGAGGGGTCCAAATAGTTCTATGTCTTTTATTGTATTTCAATACTTCCAAAACAAAAAAAATCAGCTGCTTTATTTTGTTTTCTGTAGATATGCACGAGTCTGACTTCTCAGTCTCTAGCCAGGAGGGTCGTACAAGTAGAGATCAAAATAAATATGGATAAGCGAGGTATCTCTACTTAATTTTCCGAGTAATTTAGAATTCATTACTTCAAATATATTCTTACACATGAAATGCTTCATTAATTCAAATACAATCAACGGTGTTTCATTATTGAAAAATTGAAAAAAAAATTATATTATAATATAATCAATATGATTGATAAAGCAAAGTATATATTCAACGATATATCTCCTATTCGAAGAAATGTATTCTGTGGTCCATGACAAAGATCACGAAAAAAGTTCAATTTTACACAATATTTTATTAGAAAATTCGAATATATAAAAGACTATTAAATATACAGAATACAATAACGGATGCACGATATATATTTATTTTTTACTCAATTTTTTTAGCATTACAAAATCGTCAACAAGGCAAGTTTTCACTGTAATCTACTAAAACTTCTATCGTGAATTAATTAACACAACGATTTTTTTTAAAATAAAACTTTAATCTTTTTCGAATATCAATTCCAATATATAGAACAGTGAGAAAAAAAAAGGTTATTTTATTTAATACATATAAAAATCTTACTATTTTTGAGTTTCCCAAACATCATGCATGTATACGTGAAACGTCTAAATCACGTAGGACATTTCTATAAATAAATTCAATAATGTAACAAAAGACAGAATAATAAATGAATTTAAATTTATTTTTAATTATATATATATATATATATATATATATATAGAAATTTGTTGAAAATATTATTTATTAGAATTATAGCTTTTTTATTTATTTTTTGTAACCAAACATCTCCTCGAGAGGATAAATGGGGCGCGTTCTTGAATCGATTGGAGTTGAATAGATATAATTATATTTAGTTATTTGTAATTTTTTTAGATTTTAAACTTTCATAAATATTTTATTATTTAAATACATATTTAAGATATTAAGAATTTAAAATATGTTATTTTTATATTATATTATTATTTTATATAAAATAATAGTTTTCTTGTTTGATTGTCCGATTGAGTTGTTCTGACCGGTTGAAGTTTTAGATAGACATGTTCGATCATCGATCTTATTATAAAAAAATTGATATTTAATTCGATTGGGGTAAACGTGGGTTCATAAATATACAAAATAATAGAACATGTTTTTAATTGATTAGTTTCTCATAAACAATCCTTTTTAATTTACGTGACACAATAAGTTAAAATACTTTATGTGGGTTCACTAATCATTGCATAAGAATTGTTTGTTTATTGAACTATTAAATAAGCAATATCAAATATGAAAAATTATTATGAATGAGATTAAATTTTATGTCAAAACCTAAGAGAGCATACGAATATAAACTGAAAAAAAAAAGTTGATTGCCGTTGAGTTATTCCATTCCTAGCTCTCAGTTATAAGTATTTAACATTTTTGGTAGATGACACGATACTGGCCACAAGGTATATATATTAATATTATGAGCATGTTTCATGTACAATAGTCTTACGAATTTATATTCTTGAGACACGTCGATCTGGTACATACATGTAGTGAAAAACAATAATTTGACATACAAAATAATATTTTTTTACTCAAATCAATATATATTACACATTATTTCTGTTGGAAAAAACCCATAAACCAGCAGAATCCATCATGCTAAATCATTAAGAATTTGACTGAAATCTTAAGCGGAAGCATACCTCAAGCCATAATCCTGAATTTCTTTAGAACGTGTCTTGATCTTCCAGATCTACGCGCTCTTTCCTTGAGAGAATCATTTAGTTTCTCTTCAAAACTATTTTCTTAATGGGGGAGAGAATAGTGAAAGTGATAACACGAGATCTGGGGACCATTACCCATATTTATAGATAATGTTTATCAATATCTTCTGATATTTCTGTTTTAGCCCATCATAAAAACAGAAATTACACTTATGTCTCTACACATTAAAGGCTCACAGCCCATTAGATACATTAAAGCCCAATAACCTGAAACATTAATTGATCACTTTATTTTGGGCTTAACTTAATAGACAACCCACAATACATAATTATTCACATATAAGCCCATTTAAATAAATTGATCTTACAATCTCCCACTTGGGCTATATGTGCAACTTTTATAATTATGTTTGTGAAAAATAACCTTATGAGCTCAAAATTGTTGTCATTCCGAAATGTATCTATAACCAATCCGGTCCATCAATCACATCAACATAGGATCAAAGCAGTCTTCGCTATTCTCAAGGTAACTAGACACATCTATGGTCACATATGCCAACACAACTGAATACATGGATCATGAAGTGGATGTGTAGCATGGAAATTTCATGCAATGTGACCGTAACATGCCTATTTCCAACTGATCCTCCCTTTAACCTTATCGAGATCAAACTTTAAATCATAATCAGAGTGTGACTTAATTTGAAATTTATTTCTGCAGAAAATAAATTTACATAACTGTAACTGAAAATGTCTACAATTGAAAAGCATTTAAAATAACAAACTCCCACTAAAACTGGATTTTCTCAATTGACATAACACCCATACTAGCAGTATGCTCATGAAATTGTTTGGGTGGTAGTCCCTTAATAAGCGGATCCGCAACCATGGAGTTTGTACCTATATGCTCAATAGACAACTTTTCACTCTGAATTCTTTCTTTAACAACCAGAAACTTGATGTCAATGTGTTTTGACTTCGTCGAGCTCCTGTTGTTATTTGAATACATAACTGCTGATTTATTGTCACAATGTAATCTTAGTGGCCTTTCAATGCCATCAACAATGCGCTGTCCCGTGACAAAATTTTGCAGCCATATTCCATGATTGGATGCCTCATAACACGCTACAAACTCAGCTGCCATGGTGGAAGAAGCTATAAGTGACTGTTTAGCACTCTTCCAGGAAATGGCACCTCCAGCAAGGAGATAGATGTAGCCCGACGTAGATTTCATACTATCTTGGCATCCAGCAAAATCGGAGTCAGTATACCCAATGATCTCAAGCTGATCCAACCTCCGATATATGAGCATGTAATCTTTTGTTCTCTGTAGGTACCGTAAAACCCTTTTGACTGCTTTCCAATGTTCCACTCCTGGATTACTTAAATATCGTCCCAACATTCCTGTCACGTACGCAATATCTGGACGTGTACAAACCTGAGCATAAATCAGACTCCCCACTGCAGATGCATAGGGAACCTTCTGCATTTCTTTTTCCTCAAAATCATTCTTTGGGCATTGTTTTAGACTAAATTTGTCTCCCTTAGCCACATGGGTATCTGTTGGTTTACAATCTTGCATCCCGTATCGCTTGAGAAATTTCTCGATATAGCCTTTCTGAGATAATCCAAGAATACCCCGAGAACGATCCCGATGTATCTGAATACCCAGTACAAAAGATGTATCACCAAGATCCTTCATCTCAAAATTCTTAGCTAGAAATCTCTTGGTTTCATGCACCAACTCTATATCGTTGCTAGCGAGCAGAATGTCATCAACATATAAAACCAGAAAAATATGCTTACTCCCACTGAACTTATGGTACACACAATCATCGACCAAATTCATCTCAAAACCAAACGAGATGATCACTTGATGAAATTTGAAATACCATTGTCGAGATGCTTGCTTGAGCCCATAGATGGATTTCTTTAATTTGCAAACCATATTATTTGTGTCTTTGGACACAAAATTTTCTGGCTGCAGCATATAAATCGTTTCATCAATGTCATCATTTAGAAACGTAGTCTTTACATCCATCTGATGAAGCTCAAGATCGAAATGCCCCACCAAAGCCATTATAATCCTTAAATAGTCTTTCGAAGAAACCGGAGAGAAAGTCTCTTTATAGTCAATGCCTTCTTTCTGTGTAAAGCCTTTAACGACAAGACGAGCCTTATATCTTTCCACATTGCCTTTCGAATCCCTCTTGGTTTTAAATATCCATTTGTAACCAATGAGCTTCGTACCTTTAGGCAATGAGACAAGATCCCATACGTCATTATCCTTCATGGACTTTATCTCCTCATTCATGGCATCATTCCACTTTTGAGAGTTAGAACTTTCCATGGCTTGACGGAAGTTAATAGGATCATCCTCCATCAATCCAATGCCTCCCTCATGTTCTTGAAGAAATACAATGTAATTATCTGGCACTGCATTTCTCTGCTCTCTAGTGTATCTCCTTAATGGCATAGGTTCTGGAGGTGCTTGAGTTTGTTCATCTGGAAAAAGAGGATCTCTAATATTGTCTTCTTGTATTGTGTCTTGGTCAAAGTGAGGAATATGATCCTGATCAATGTCCAAGACACCTGTGGGAATATTTACATATTCCTCTTCAAAGACAATATCCCTTACTTTATCTCCCCCCGCAAACTCAACATCCTCAAAGAACTTGGCATTTTCTGACTCAAAAATCGACTTACTCGTGGGATCATAAAACTTGTACCCCCTGGATCTTTCAGAGTATCCAATAAAATAACAACTAACCGTCCTTGAGTCCAGTTTCTTTTCATTAGGCTTGTAAGGCCTTGCCTCAGCTGGACATCCCCAAAAGTGCAGATGCTTAAGACTGGGCTTTTTACCCGTCCAAAGTTCATAAGGGGTTTTGGTCGCTGCCTTAGTTGGAACTCTGTTAAGGATATATGCTGCGGTCTTTAGTGCTTCTCCCCAGAGTGATTCTGGTAAGGTAGAATGACTGATCATACTTCTCACCATGTCCTTAAGCGTTCTGTTTCGTCTTTCAGCAACACCATTCATAGTAGGCGAACCCGGCATAGTGTACTGTGAGACGATACCGCATTCCTCCAGGAATCTAGCAAAAGGTCCTGGACGTTGTTCACATGAACCGTCATATCTACCATAGTATTCACCACCACGGTCGGATCTAACGCTTTTAATCTTTAAGCCAAGTTGATTTTCAACTTCAGCTTTATAGTTTTTGAACACATCCAATGACTGTGCCTTTTCATGAATGAGATAAATGAAGCCATATCTTGAAAAATCGTCTGTGATCGTTATAAAATACTGTTGACCATTCCAATAAGCCGAAGGGAATGGTCCACAAATATCAGTATGTATAAGTTCTAAGACGCCTGAACACCTGTTGGCTTCAAATCTCCTTTTGTTGGTTTGTTTTCCCTTTATACAATTAACACAATTATTAAAATCTGTGTAATCTAAAGGTTCGAGAATTTCGTCTGGCACGAGTCTCCTTATTCTCTTTTCAGAGATATGACCCAATCTTTTGTGCCATAACGCAGCTGAATTCTCACTGGTTAATTTTCTTTTAGTGCATCTACCTGTTTGCAGGGATTCATTAAATGAAGCAATAACATCCAAAGAATAGAGATTATCGTATCCTGATAAAGAACCAGAACCAACCAATTTTGAATCGAGAAACAAACTGAATATTTCATTTCCAAAAGAACAAGAATAACCAAATTTGTCCAATGCAGAAATGAAAATCAAATTCCGTCTAAAAGACGACACAACTAATGTTTCATAAAGATCCAAATATATTCCAGTCTTTAACAATAATCTAAATTTTCCTATTGCCTCAACTTCAACTTTGTTGCCGTCACCAACATAGATGAATATTTCAACATCACTTGGTTTTCGGCAATCCAGGCAACCCTGCATAGACACACTGTTGTGAGTTTTTGCACCAGAATCTATCCACCACATGTGTCTAGGCACTGAAGTTAAATTAACCTCATAACAAACCATATTCAGAAGCATACATTTCTTAGCACGCCAAGCGTGATAATTACTGCACTGTTTCTTCATATGCCCATCACTGCCACAGAAAAAACAACTAGAACTTTGAGAATCACTAGGATTCTTCTCTTGTTTCTTCGGAGGCTGTGTATCCGCAGCTTCCTTATCCTTTCGTTTCTTTCCTTTAACCTTCGAGGTAGAGGCATAATGAGCACTTTCTGTCTTGTCTTGCTTCAACCTTTCCACTTCCTGGACACAGTGCGAGATGAGCTCATTCAGAGACCAAGTCTCTTTCTGACAGTTATAGCTCACCTTGAACTGGTTAAACTGAGGAGGAAGAGATATCAAAACCAGATGCACCAGCAAGTCCTTAGAGAGGTCAAGCATCAGTGCTTTCAACCTTGAAGCAAGATGAGACATTTCCATAATGTACTCCCTGATGTTGCCATTATCCTTGTACCTCATTGAAACGAGGCTTGCCAAAAGCGTACCAATTTCAGACTTTTAACTTTTAGCAAACCTCTTTTCGAGGTCTTGAAGGAAAGCCTTAGCCGTAGCAATGTCGCTAGACATTGTGCCCCTAAATGTTTCTGGAATGACTCTCTTCATGATCATCATACACATGCGATTCGATCTCTCCCACCTTTCAAACTCCCTCTTTTCATCAGAGGTACTCTTATCCGTAATGGCGGGAGAAGAGTCAACCCTTATCGCAAGGTCCAAATCCATGACTCCGAGAACTATCAATAAATTCTCATGCCACGATTTAAAATTCGAGCCATTTAACATAGGAATCGAATTTATGTTGGAATGAATATTTGCAGGAGTCAAATCTGAATAGAGAACAAAAACCAAATACACATGCTCAACCAAATATCCATATAAAATAATCAATAAATTCAAATAATGTAAATCCCCATAAACAGAATATCGAGCACTCCATTAATGTTTCATCTTTGGACAAAAGATTAACTTGTAAGTGATATCCTGGCGCAGCAGTCAAACACTGATAGTAACTATCATGTCAAATAACAACCTTCCTTTGGGCCGATTTATTATTCACATGAAAAACCGAACAACTATCACATGTTTACCACCACAATTGCATATGTGATTATATTAAATATTAACCTTCCTTTGGGCCGATCAATATTCATATAAATCACATATACCCAAAATCCTTTTGTATTGCAAAATAAAATTAATTTCCATAAAAGAGGTCACTTTGACGACAGTTTATTTCAATTAATCAATTTAAAAATACATATAACCTTATCATTATTTGAATTAATGAATATTTAACCTTAACCGAATAAACCTGAACCGAAATTTTTTATTTTATTTTTAAATTTCGGAAATTCCGTACGGGTCGGGTCGACCCGGGTCTGTACGACCCGACCCGAATCCGTACCTTTTTTTAAAAAAAAAAATTTAAAGTTAATTCAGATTTTCGATTTTCCTCTGAAATATTTTTTTGAACACAAACCGGAAGAAAAAACGAAATCTTATACCAAATCTTTAAATTTTACAACCAAATCTTTTTACCAAAACTGAAACTTTAAAAGATTTGGTTTTCAACCAAAATATTTTTCAGATCTGAAATCATAGAACAAAAAATTTTCAGATCTAAACCAAAAAGAAAAATTCTAGATCTGAAACCATATCAAAATATTTTCAGATCTGAAAACATATCACTATATTTTCCAGATCTGAAGCCATATCAAAAAATTTAAACAAAATTTTATTTTCCAGATCTGGATCCAAATAATTTGCAAAACTTTAAACAAATCTCAATGATTCAAACATGAATGACTCTGATACCACTTGTTGGGGAAAACCCATAAACCGCAGAATCCATCACGCTAAATCATTAAGAATTTGACTGAAATCTTAAGCGGAAAGCGTACCTGAAGCCATAATCCTGAATTTCTTTAGAACGTGTCTTGATCTTCCAGATCTACGCGCTCTTTCCTTGAGAGAATCCTTTAGTTTCTCTTCAGAACTATTTTCTTAATGGGGGAGAGAATAGTGAAAGTGATAACACGAGATCTGGGGACCATGACCCATATTTATAGATAATGTTTATCAATATCTTCTGATATTTCTGTTTTAGCCCATCATAAAAACAGAAATTACACTTATGTCTCTACACATTAAAGGCCCACAGCCCATTAGATACATTAAAGTCCAATAACCCGAAACATCAATTGATCACTTTATTTTGGGCTTAACTTAATAGACAACCCACAATACATAATTATTCACATATAAGCCTATATAAATAAATTGATCCAACAATTTCTTCGTAACACAATTTTAAAAAATTCTTCATAACACAATTTTAAAAAAAACTCATGCTATAAAAAATAATATTTTAGACATAAAAAATATGTACTATACGTTTTAAAAAACTTTTGTGTCATATTATATATGTAGGGCTATCAAAATTCAAACGGGACTGCCCGCCTGGTCCCCTATCAAACAGGGTCGAGCCTCCAATCCGACGGATCGGAAATACCTCAACCCGCCACGTAGTGAAATGCAAATTTTTTTTTAAATTTTTTTTGTTGGAAAGCAACACTAATACTTGATATTTCAAACAAAAAAATTAACAATTTCACACATAACAATAATAAATGTCACAGTCAAATAATCATATAAAATTTTAATGTTAATAATCATATTTTGTACACAAAATCACATATTCAAACAATATGAATAACATAAATAGAAATTTAATTATAAAAAATAATAATGTAAAACACTAAAACCCATCAAGTATTAGTTTTGATTTTTTTTAAAAAAAACATACATTAAATATAAGCGTTTTGAGGCATAAATTCACAACAATGAGCCAGAATTACAGATTAATTTGAGAAATTTTTTTTTTTTTTGTTTAAAAAGGAAGATAAGGAATAAAGAAACATGATAAATTTATTTATAATTGTTAAATTGGGAGTGACTTGATCAGATAGTGGAGATAATGTATTTTTAATTTTGACATATTTATCTTTCAACAATGGAAATAAATGTATGCTTTCTAGGTTAAATATGTAATTTGTTGTTGATGTCATATTTATATACAGAATCAATTAGTGTATGTACTTCAAATTTAATATATAATAATTGACAAAAATTTGTATGAGACGATCTCACAGGTCGTATTTTGTGAGACAGATTTCTTATTTGGATCATCCATAAAAAAATATTATTTTTTATGCTAAGAGTATTACTTTTTATTATGAATATGGGTAGGGTTGACTCGTCTCACAGATAAATATTCGTGAGACCGTCTCACAAGAGACCTACTCATAGTAACTAATAGATTACATGAAATTTATTATTGTTCTTTAAACTCATGTTAGATGTAATATAGCATGTATAATATATATAATAAAACGTTAATTGCCTTTAACGAATACCCGAATCGCCACTAATTTGGTACACAAACCCGGACCCGCGTATGACTTGCCCCAAATAAGCACCATTAACGCGTGCACGCGACGCTCCCGAGTCTGCATGTAAGGGTTCACCGCTCGAAGCAGCTCAAAAAGAAGAGGAAAAAATGGAAAATAGTGTGTGTTTGTGTGTCAGAGAGAGAACGTGCACTACATTGTACACAGATCTAAAAAGGACGACTCCTACGACTCTCCAAGCGCCTCATTAATTCTTTCTTTCAAAGATTTTTTTTTTAAAAAAGAGAGAGGGATGGTGTAATTTAAGTGCAGTCAATTCACGATAATTAAAAATTTACAGCTTTTGAATTATTTCACTGTTTTTATTTTAATCAACTGCCCATTTAACACGAGGGTGAATTTAGGGTGGGTTCTTTTTCAATATACTGAATTAATTGTTCTGTCCCTTGCATGATGCTGTTGTTACTGTCAAACCGCTTCTGAATCTTGAAGGCACAGGGAGAGAAGACGGTGGTTTGGCTTTTGTTAGTTACTTCCATTGATAACAGACATTTGAAAACTTGAACAAAGAGAGGAAAAAACAGAAATATAGTAGGAAGAAAGATGAAATCTTTTAGATGTGATACTTGGTTTTCGGAGCAAGCTCTCGTGTTTGTGTTTGTTTGATTCGGAGGTTTTTCTTAAAATCATTTTTTGTTGAATCTTGAGATCTTTCATCATCATCAGCAGCCTGTGTTTGATGATGCTACTGTTATTAATTGTATTTCTTCATTAAGAAATTCAACTACTGTGTTTTTTTGTGTGCCGAGAGGCAACTTTGAATGGTTTTTTCCTTTTCATTACCTTTCCTCAAAGGAAATACTCCTTTATTTAACACTTCCCTTTTCTTCTTTTTATTATTTGCTGCAGGTAGTGGACAACTGATGGTACTCTAATTTACAGCTGTTGGGTGTGATCGTGGAAGCAAGAAAAGAAAGATTTTTTTTTCACCTATTTGCTTTCGGAATCTTTGTTCGCATAAAGGTACAAAATTTGTGAAGGGTTGGAGTGAAATCTGCTACCGACCCTAAGAGTAAACATGGAACCATATGAAGCAACAAAGATTGTCTTTCAGAGAATCCAAAGTTTAGACCCTGAAAATGCTTCTAAAATCATGGGGGTCTTGCTGATACAAGATCATGGAGAGAAAGAAATGATTCGCTTAGCGTTTGGCCCTGAATCTTTGCTACACTCTGTGATTCTTAAAGCAAGAAAAGAACTTGGTTTAGTGTCATCGATCTCCCCATCAACTCCTCCGCCTCCTTCAACTTTTAGCAACCCTTTATCAACACTTTCAAGGCAGAATTCTTGTTCTTCTGCTTCATCTAGGGTTCTCGGTGGTTTGAATCTTCCTTCTCCACTTAGTATAAGCTCCAGCTTCTCGGATTTTCAGAGCTCGGATGATTTAATCAGTCCTGGTGGTTACATTAATGGCAGCTCACCATCTACTATGAACTCTGCTGCTACTCCCTTTTATACAAGTGGAGAGGTGGATTTGATCGACGAGCTGCAGCTTCAAGAACAGTTATCTTTCCTGAATGATGGAACCGACCCCGTTTGCTTCCGTACTTATGACGGCAGCTGGGGTGGTGCCGCTGCGGTCCACCGGAGGAGCTGCTCCGTGAATGACATCTGCATGGGGTCCGATGATCTGGGTGGAGGAGGGTTTGGGTGGAAGCCTTGTTTTTACTACGCTAGAGGGTACTGCAAGAATGGTACCAGCTGCCCATTCCATCACGGCGGCGACGGTGGCGGTCCTGTGGCGGCGGAAGGTGGAGCTGTGGCTGTGGGTTCACCTAGTAAGTTTGAGATGATGGAGCAGCAGTGCCAAGAGTTCCTCCGGTCAAAGTCAACTCAACTGCAGCGGCAGGCTTCTCTTTCTCCGCGGCTCACAAACAAATGCATGAATTTTCTTCTGCAGCAGCAATTTCCTGCCGACAGTCCGAGGTTTTTAGCAAAAAATAACAATGTTTTACATTCTAGATCTTATATCACTTCTCTCTTACGTTTTTGTTTTTATTAGAGCATTGATGATGGCCGAAGGTATCTACAAGTCTAGCCGAAACAGGCTTGAAAGAAGTGATCTTGGAATAGTGAATCCTGGTTCAAGGCAAATTTACCTAACATTTCCAGCTGACAGCACTTTCAAAGAAGAAGATGTTTCCACTTACTTTAGGTGAATTATATTTTCTTGAAATAAATGAAGTTGAATTCTTGCATTTCTAAGCTAATCGAGCTTTTGGGATTTTTTTTAATGTACTTTTCTTTGACCTTGAAGTATTTTCGGGCCAGTCCAAGATGTAAGGATTCCATATCAGCTGAAGAGGATGTTTGGTTTCGTCACATTCGATTATCCAGAAACGGTGAAGCTCATTCTTGCAAAGGGTAATCCTCATTTCGTATGCGATGCTCGAGTTCTCGTGAAACCATATAAAGAGAAGGGCAAAATCCCAGATAAGCATAGGTGATTTGATTTGTTAACCTTTTTATTCCTATTTGTTTCTCGTTATGTAGTATAAGGTGCAAGATTCTTGAATTCTTGCTAATGTTGTGTTGTTGCAGGAGACTACAAATGGAAAGGGGCGAATTCAATGCATGTGGTAGCCCTATCGGTCTTGAATCTAGAGATCATTTCGATCTTCACCTTGGTAAGGTTCAAACTAATTATTGATGATCAAACAATTGCTTTATGCTTGCCCGCTCCCCATCATTGGGAAATATAAGCCAAGAATTAATTATTTTCGATTGCGCGATGTGAGCTAACGGGATTGCACAAAGGATTTTGAAGCTGCAATCGCAGGGCACTTTTAGTACAATTTTATTGATCAATCTTTCCAGAAGCTCGTGATCCTAGCGGGTGGTCCAACGCACTATATATGTTTATACGCTTGACTATCACTGTTTGGGTTTCCAAAAATGGCAATTTGGCAATTTCTCATACAAATATTGTAATCTTTGGATGCACATTAGGTGCAAGAATGCTGTACAATACTCAGGATATATTATGGAGAAGAAAATTAGAGGAACAAGCCGACTTGGAACAAGCCATTGAACTACAGAATAAGAGACTTGTGAGCCTACAGCTTCTTGATATGAAGCAGAATAGCCACAACCGTAACCTCTCCACCGGTGCCATTTTTTCACCGTCCGCATACTCGCAAGCCTTTTACAATCAAAGCATGGTCCATTCTGATAGCAGCAGCCCGGAAGCTAAATTGGAAGGTTCCCATTTTACTAGATCCCATTTTCTCTGAAATTGCATAATCCATCTATGGAGATTGAACATGTGGAACTATGTTATTGCAGGGAATAGCCCGAATGGGACAATTCCATATCCGGTAAATGTTTATGCCAACGAGACCGTTAATCCTACCGAAAGCACGGTTGAGAATAAAGATTCTTTTGTCAAAAGTGAAAACGACGACGGGAAGGAAGTCCCCTCTAAAGAATGTGATTTACTACAAGAAAGGTTTTAGCTCTCTCCAGTCAAATGATGTAGATCTGATAGTCCGCATCATTATATTGTGCATCCATGTATTAAAATTAATTAAAACTATCAAAAAATACAGCGCGGATCACAACCTCCCCGATAGCCCCTTCGCTACATCTATTGCTACCGGTGACTGTACAACGTTCTCTAACAGCGTGGTGGAGACTGCAGACGAGAATGGATTCAATCCTACACCAGCTTTGAAGGACGATAATTTGATCACATGTCCAACTTTGTTCCCCTCTACTTCACTTGAAATTACTCCATTCAAATCATGTTACTTCCATGTTCCTAGGTATATTACATTACTCTAATCATTTTGTTTAACTATTATTGCGCAGCAGCATTAATTATTACTAGAAAAATCACACATGACTTTGATGTAGGTTTGCTTCTGGTCATGAGACCATTGGAATGTAGGCTTAAATAACTTGTTGCTCTCCAACCACCTTATTCAAGGTAAGACCCAGCAATTATTCAAGTCTTAATCAAAACTTGTATTCATTCCTTCACCTAATTCAAGAACCATATCCCGCGTCTCTTTCGAGTGATCATGGTGGTTTTTCTTTTTTGGACAGGATAAAGATTCTTACATGTAAAGCACCATACCATCACCACGGTTGCCGCCCTTGTCACCACCTCAACAGACGTTGGAACCACCACCATTACATAACTAATAAATACTATACTACTTATTACAAAACAAAATATGCATATATAAAGGCAGGGAAGGAAGTGGGACAGCCATCTTTTTCCTCTGCTCGCTCTCGTTATATATATATATATAAATATAAATATAAATATATGCTGCACTGTATGTTTCGGTCTACTTTCACATCTTAGCTGAAATCTTGTTGGATCACAGGTATAAAAAGATAGTCATCATCTTACTCAAAGACCAAAGGATTAACACTTTATCATGGAGCTGTAATTTTTCTCTTTCGTCGCCATTGATGGCTTCGATCTCCCACTGTATAATTCCAGAAAATTAAGATTTCCTATATATAAACGAAGTCGATGTATATAGCTGATGCGGATATTTTATGCGGCTGATCAATATAATAAATATACTATTACAAGAAAGTTATAGATTTATATTCTCGTGTTTAACCTTTCATATTTGTACGTCGAATATTTCTGCAAAATTCGAATATTTTGACTTGTGTTCGGTCCCTCTGATACAGATGCTGGTTTTGGTCGAGTTCCTCTATGCTCGAGATTAGTCATTTTTCTGATATCTAAACAAATAATTCTCAACGAACGAAATAAAAATGTGACATTAGTTATTTGGTAAAAATTTGTGTAAGACGGTCTGACGGGTGAGTCGTATTTTGTAAGATGAATTTTTTATTTGGGTCATTCTTGAAAAAAATATTAATTTTTATCTTAAGAGTATTATTTTTTATTGTGAATATCGGTGAAGTTGATCTGTTTCACAGAAAAAAGATTTGTGAAATCGTCTAACAGAAGACCTTATTCTTATTATTATTATTATGATTAAGAAAGAAAAAGTTAGGAAAATTGTCTTTCTACTTTTTTCCTTAAATAATTGGTTATGATTAGTGTCCTTTTTCAGAGTATGATTACGGCATTAGCATAAGCTAGCTTTTAATATTTTTATATTGTCCGAGAGTTTTGTCGTTAGCCGTTGATGTCTCATTTTGCATGACATGACACATTTTTTTATTGAAACTATTTGTTTTTTTTTTTAAATAAAGATTCACATAAATTTGTGTGGCAAAAAATTTCATTTCTGCTGATTTATTAACAATAAATTCGGATTGTTTTATTTTTTTAAAAAAGAATAATAATGAGATGGTGAGGATGGATGGAGGAAGAGTGAGGTTTTCGAATTAAAATTTTAAATATAAGGTATAAATTTATTAAAAATTATAAACTTTAGGGAAAATATTAATCCTCCAAGAAAGGTCACAAAAAGTACCTCATCCACATGGGAAGATGACTTTGCATATGTTCTCTAAAATTAGATTGGGTCCATTCCACCTAATGGCCATGTGACCAGTCCCTGTTCACTATTTTATTATTATAGACTTATAGTCCTCTCAAACTAATGCAACAAATAGAAACTCAATATTAAAACTTAGATTAAGAGATTGTTACAGAACTTTGAATTGATTATAAAGTCACTTGAAGTCGAATAATAGTTGTTTTTATTTGGACACTCAAAATATCGAGTAATCGATCAAACTCAAGTAGCGAGAGTGCTCGACCTAAGTACTAGCACTCATGGCATCACTTGATGTAGGTTTTCTTAATATTTTTTGAAAAAGTAAGCAGCTAAAACATATGGGAAACTTACTATTTTATATGAGAATGAATTTTTAGTTATAAAACTCAAATCCAAGAAGTTACCCTGTGTCACGCCCCGAAACTCGGGATTTGACACCGACGTCGTTTAACAATCACACAATTGAAACAACCAGCCCCGTAGCATAGTATAAACCGAAATACCAGTTTATTAATCATAATCTCAAAAACCAAAGTCTTTACAACTGAAATAACTAATGAAATAAATGCTGGAAACGTTTTTTACATAAAACTTGAGTACCAAAATTCAGAAACCTCTTTACTAGCAACTCTCGAGATTAAAACAATTCACCAGCCCCAAAATTGTTCCGATTCTTCTTCTTCAATCTGCTCTTCGGATTTATCTGGGAAGGTTGTAAGGGGTGAGTATTTTGAGAAATACTCAGCAAGTGGGGGCCGTTCGAGTACAACAAAACAACATGCAATTTCGAAATATACATACAATGCAAACATAATCTTATCACGTGCGCATCATTAACCCGACACTGAGATTCATCTACTTTCAATAGTTTACTGATATCAGTCCCTAATTTTTACTCCTCTAAGGGGACGAGGCCGTATAGCGGTTATCTCCCCCACCGCGTAAGGGTACGTATGGTTGGAATTCCCACCCATATCAAGTTGAATTCTCACAGTGTCAAAACATTTATTCATGCAAAATATCGTAACCAGAAGGGTGTAGAAGAAGAATTGTACTCGCCCGAATTTTTATAAAACCGAAAATATATGCATCGAAATTCAATAATTTAAAACAAGCCCACTTACCTTAAATTATTGATGAAAAACGTAAAAAGGCTAGGGTTCATCGAAATTCCTACTTCACTGGTTGGACGGCGGCAGGGCTTCGCTGCGCTCGAAAATTCCTAAGGAGACTAGAGCACAAATTTTCGAAAATTTGGTGTGATATGTGGTGTGATTTTCGAGTCTACAGGGCCCTCCTATTTATAGCGGTTGGCTGCTATCGTGATCGAGTGATATCGCGTTTGAATCTGAATCAAATCTTTATCGAGAATCGTGATCTATCCGTGATATAAATTCGAACTCTAAATCTTTTATCTCTCAATTTTCGAAATTCTCAAATATATACACTGTAAATTTCGAATTCTAGGGATTTTATTATCCTTTGCCTGATTTTTATCCCGGCATCTCCATATCAACTCAAATCTTAGGCATTTATCTGCGAAATTTCAAATAATAATATACATGATATTATTATTCACTCAATCTTGGTAAAATCTTACAAATCTCACATCCTCAAATGAGATAAATCCTGATATCCAAAATATACTATCGTGATAAAACTTAAAATTCTTGGATTTTACAACCTGCTTTTGGGTTTGTGTGTGAGATAAGAGAGATGGACAAGGTCTATGTCTATTGTTTATGTATTCTGATAAGGTGTTTTGAGAATCAAATTGGGAAAGGGTTACCCGTGCACATGTGGGAAGCAAAAGGACCCGAGAATATCTGGGAGAGAGTGCCTTGGTGATATTGCTTTACTAAAATTGCTTTCGCCCCTCCAACTTTATGAGAATTACGCAAGATACGGTGCTTGTCAATTCATTATTCACCAATGTGGGCTGGGACTAGTGATTATACTCTCATTCTATGGCTGGAAAGCCCAGGTCGGAAGTGGACGTGTGGATTTCTTCTCGTCCCAATGGATCCATGCTTTACGGGAAACTACACATAGTAAGTTTGGTTTAGTGAAGTGTAATAAAATTATTATCGATAATTCATATTGCAATAAAAAAAAAACATGTTGATTGATTAAGAAATAAATAGTGATGTACTCTTATCATGTGACTTCTATAGTTTTTATTTCTGAATACAGGAACTGAGGTTGTGAACGGTAAAAACGGGAAAAAAGAGATACTAGGTTCACCAACAGATATAGCATTACTTGAGTTTGGGGTGCTATTTGAAAGGGACGTTGATGCATGAAAACGAGAATTCAAAATCTTGAAAATCACCATTTTAATTCTGTCAAGAAGAAAATGTCGGTTCTGGTGGGAAATCCCGGTGGTGGGAGTCAGGCATTCCATAAAGGCGCATCGGAAATTGTTCTTGAAATGGGTGAGAAGATTGTAGGAAAGAAGGGGGAATTAGTGCCTTTATCTCATGAACAGAAAAAGGACATGACAAATGTTATTAATGGTTTTGCCAGTGAAGCTCTTAGAACACTTTGCATAGCTTTTAAAGATATGGACAAATCATCTGATGAATCAATCCCTGATGATAACTACACACTTTTAGCAGTAATTGGGATTAAGGATCCAGTGCGTCCTGGTGTAAAAGAAGCCGTAAAGACTTGTTTGAATGCTGGAATTACCGTCCGAATGGTGACTGGAGATAACATCAATACAGCCAAGGCCATAGCTAGAGAAAGTGGGATATTGAGTGATGATGGCATAGCCATAGAAGGCCCTGATTTTGGGGATAAAAGTACGCAGGAAATGCTGGAGATAATACCAAAACTACAGGTTTGACATTAGTCTAGAGTACTAATTCGGTGTGACAATGTAGGATTATCGGTATAAATCTTTGAAAAAAAACCTATTTTGCAGGTTATGGCACGGTCATTACCATCAGATAAACACAAACTCGTTACCCTCTTGAGGAAAGGATTTAAAGATGCTGTTGCCGTGACAGGTGATGGAACTAATGATGCTCCTGCTCTTCATGAGGCAGATATTGGACTGGCCATGGGTATAGCAGGAACTGAGGTTTGTGATTCCGAAGGAACTGAATCTCGATAGTATATTCATACTCAAATCTCAAACTCAAGAATCAAATATAAAATTGAACCTCAATATTTGTAAAAACTCGACTCCTTTACATACTCTGAAATACAAGCCAAGCCAAGGTCTCATTTTTTTCGTTTCATGATATAAAGGAAACTTCTGCATTATCTTCAGGTTTCTGAAGAAAATGACATCATTCTGAAGCTCAAGCTCGATAATTTTTATATGAATATAAACCTGCAAACTATGAAAATCTTGACCTATTGCATCTATAAGATCAAGATTGCATAATGTTTCCTCGATGAAGGGAGCTTTCTTAACATCCCCAGGTTGCTAAAGAAAGTGCTGACGTGGTGATAATGGACGACAATTTCACAATCATTTTGAATGTAGCAAGATGGGGTCGAGCAGTATACATGAACATCCCAAAATTTATCCAGTTGGCTCTCGTGACAAACTTTTTTCAGCATGTGTCACAGCATGGTTCGCCGGAACGGTTGCCGTGCTTGGAACGGCAACTACCGTTCCAGTTCCAATGTCATGTTGCGGAACGCTTGTATAAAAAAATTAATAAATTCAAAAAATTGGTAAAAAATTTTAAATATAAATTACATCATACTAAAAAATAAAATATATGAAGTTATTACAAATTAATATATCAATACAAAACTATTTTACAATAATAGCATAATAAGAAATACACACTAAAAATTTTAACATACCAAAGCTAATACCATGAAGAGTGACGCGGAGGAGCGAAATCATTGTTATATTCTTCATCAGTATCTCGTAGATTAAATTGATTTCAAACATTTGGATATTGACGTGATTGTCCATAGGGATATTGATTAGATTGAGATGACGAAAGATCATTAGAATTGGATGAGTGATTTTGTAATAGTGTTTCGTCACGACGATTATAGTATCTGAATCCACGATACACAGTAGAACTATCAGCTGTACTTGAAGATCTATACTCGGGACCATGACGTCCAACACCACACCATATAGATGATGAAGACTCATTGTATCTATCACCAATATATTGAGACGACCCATAATCAAATCCACGATGTCTAATTCCATGTGTACCAGATGTTGAAAAATCAAATGATCTATCAAAAGAATCGTGTTTAGAATTATAATTACCCTGATATCCATATCCACCTGATTGATATGCAGTCGGATCATACCCAATATGCTGAGAGTCCCAATTGTAACTCATCGATCCATAATTATCTGTCATTTGAATTTGTCGATTTCCCCCCGATCCAAGACATCTTATATGTTCTTCGACACCCATGTATGGTTGAGTAGAATTAGCTGAATGTTCTTTATCACTAGCACTAGAGAATTCTGATAAACTTTCCAAGAAAGACGTTGTTCCTCAATTCCAGGACGACAACCATGATCAGTATCTTGTGTTGCATAATAATTTTGATAAACTTCGGGCCACTTTTGGCTCGTCTTTCCTAATGATTTGAACAAAACTCAATACATGAAAGTTATAGCCTTATATCTTATCTTTCTAATGGAAGTGACCTCACAACAATTGGATCAATATATAAGACATTATACTAAAAACCACAACTACTGCCACATTTCCCGTTCCGCTCCGCCGTTCCGTTCCGCATCGCCGTTTAATCGCCGCTAAAACGTCGAAGAACAGCGCTACAAAACAATCACCGCTTTATCCTGGAACTTTGGAACGACGGTCACCGTTCCCGTTCCGCAACGGCCGTTCCGACCGTTTAACGACCGTTCCGGCGAACCATCTGTCACAGGTAGAATTCATTCAGGAATCATTATTGGAATGGACTTAATTGATCTCTCAATCATATATGGTATCCAAATATCGAAAGAGACCTTGTATTACTGCAGGTTCTGCGCCACTTACTACTGTGCAGTTGCTATGGGTAAACATGATAATGGATACAGTTGGTGCATTAGCGCTTGCCAAAGAACCTCCACATGACGGATTGATGACGCGATCACCTGTTGGAAGGAAGGTGGATTTGATAACAAAGGTTATGTGGAGAAATATAATTGGTCGTTTAATGGGAAAAAGGATCTTCAAACTCAATGATAAAGATTCAGATGCTACTCTCAACACTCTGATCTTCAACACCTGTCTTTTGCCAGGTATATAACCTCTACACTATGAGACACTTTTAAACCATTGACCAAGAATCTGACTCGGACGCAACAGTGAAAAGTAGAGTAAATGCAAGTCTCACACTCAACCAAAATTTGCTGCGAGTTTCTGAACTCTTGATTTATGTTTATATTATTTATGAAGAATCTCATTTGATGATTCATGATGCTAGATATTCAATGAAATCAACAGCCGCAACATGGAGAAGATAAACATACTCAGTGGCATTCTCAGCAGCGGGATGTTCATGTTTATTTTGGTGTCCACAGTAACGTTCCAAGTTATAAAAGTCGAAATCTTGGTTACGTACGTACGCAGACACCATACTGCCGGGCCGAGAACTATGGATTGTGAGCGTTGGGTTAGGAGCAGGAAGTTTGCTTGTTGCCATTGTTCTCAAATGCATCCCTGTTTCGGCTACGAACCGTTACCAACTGGACCTGATCGAGCTTGAAGAAATCGTTTTCTTTTTATTTTCAAAAGAAATCTGAGTTAACATTTGGGTAGATGATCTAAGTTATGATTAGTGCAAATCCTTATAGAAAAGGAAAGGGATTCTTGTTTCACTCCCATTATTCGAAAATAAAATTAGTATTCTTTTGTACATATTCTGTTATAACTAAATCAACCATATTTTAAAACTTTTGAATTCCTCACGCAATGTAAAAATAATTTAATACGTCGTAAGTCCTCAAAGATGAGTTATGATATAAAATATTTCATATATATAAGTATTTAAAATCTATAAAATTATGTTATATAAAGATTACCCACTTTTCATAAGAAAAAAGGAATCACCACACACATGCACGTATCGTTCCATTGCCTTATTATGGAATGGATGCTTCTTCCTTTTTCAGGGTTCCACTGTATAATGCATTTATCTTCATCCCTCGCTCAATATGTAGGCATGTTAGTACTGGATCAGACCGGAATTAACCCGTTTCGGATTATAAAATAATGGAATCAAATCAATCCAATAACATATTGGATTAAAGTAGTTCTGGATTTACCGAATTATGTATATAATTCAATCCATCGACTCAAAACGAAACGGGTTGCACGGGAATCGAATTGTTGACCAAATTAGAAAGGTATAGGAATGGGTTGAGATAGGATTGAAATCAATATTTTTATCTTCAATCAGTATATATTTAAACATGTCATTTATCATGCAATGCATTTAAAAATTAAATATATTATTTGTTATATGTAAGACTACAAGTGACAATTATTAAACAACAAAATACACATTTAAAAAAAAAAAAATCGGTTCCGAACCTGATGGAAGGGGACCGGATCCCATTATTGGACCGGATTAGTTCCGGTTCCAAATCAAGGTTTTTTTAAAAGTAATCTAATTTAATTAGAATATCGGATTTTGTTCAACCTTGGACCACATTAACTGGTGCAGACTGAACTGGATTACGCTGGGACCGGTTCGGGATGAATCCCATCTGTTAACCATGACGCAGACAATATAGATGGCTACCGTGTTTTGGTTACACTCGAATTTCTGTTGTCGTTTGCACGATTCAATCTTGCAGCAATTTGTATATTAGCTTTGTTGTTCCAATAACTTGGAACTCTACTCTACGCATGCTTACCGGGCTACTGGTTCCGATTTCTATGCATGGAACCGATCCGGTCCGGTCGGGGTCATAACCCGTAAATCCAGACCGGTTCAACTGTTGCCATTCCTATATTTGTCCGACTGTCTGACTGTCCCTATGACAGGGAACCGCCAGGTTCTGATCTGAACTGGACATGATGGGTTGGTTCCAGAACTGTTCCGGGTTGAACAGCCCGTTAAGCATGCCTACTCTACTCCCAGTTTCCCATGTATATCTCTAAAATCCTGCAAGTTGGTTGACACACACCACTACACAACAAATGCGCTGTTCAAGGTAACTGAAGAAAATTCTGCCACGTAGAGACCTCGACTTGTAGACGCCTCCTGCCTTTCAAGTGCGGTTTTTGGCAAAAGGCTTCATAGGGTCTGTCCCTGAAGCAATCCGGCCAATGCATGATATAGTGCCATCAATTTGCTCACATCTATTTCAAGTTGGCAATAATAAAAATGAGTCGAGTCGCATGGTCTTGAGATTCTGACATCTGCATTGGTGCCCATTTCACCAACAATGCTTGATTCTGGCACCACAAAAGCTACGGATAGTGATATTCAACAGGAAATAGACAATCCTCCAATCGAAGTTAAAAAGAAATGTTGGTGATGTACCTTCAATTCTGAAGTCTATATGTTCCACTATCCAAAAATGGTATGAAGAATCTATGCCTTTCTCACTTTTTATGTTCCACTATCTGTATGACATCGTATAACATGTTGTGGGTGGGTGTAGATTCTGTGCTCTCTACCATCAAATAATTTCTCGAGCATTCATTTTAAAGGTTCATGTTTTAGTCTTCTATTTAAGAAGTTCCATGACAAATATTCTCATGAAGCGATCTTGCGGTACTTAAAATTGAACCATAGATCTTGAGAACGGGATTGTTTCATTATATGATGTTAAGGTACTGTGATTAAATAGAATGATCCATGTCAAACAACTTGCTTATCGGTTCAACTGGTCGGTCTATCATGCACTTCCATTGTTTGTTGAATGAAGGAAATTTCTAGCTGCTCAGTATCTCATGTATGTCCCTGAAAATTGTGTAAATTGGCTATTCATTTGTTTTGTCCAACATGAACTTTCAATTGATTAATGGAAGTGTAAAGTAGGCACTGATTTTATTAGATATCGATTATTATCGATCGAAAGATACCCGAAGAAGCTATTAATTTATAGGGGTGATTTAAGTCAAATATTTAAACAATGTATTTGGGTCATTGAGCATACAGTGCTCTGGTAAACATAGCAGTCACAAGTCAAGAAAGTTTGCTGCAGAAGAAATGAAACGAAAGATATGGCAGAGTGAGGACTGCTATTGTATGAGGTCTACCTAGTGCTAGATGTAAGTTTTTCCCGGAAATAAGTGAAAATTGTTGTTTTTTTTAGTGTATATTTTATACTATACAGCCTCATATGTATCCACATGAAGTTTAAATTAGGTTGTTTCAGTCTTAGCCAATGGGTTGAGTGAACTTCATTGAGATTCAAACTTCATTTTTTCCCCTGTCAATGCCCGCAGTGTTTCAATGATCAACTTGGTTCAGAATTTGAACACTGATGACCAGTTTAAAATTTGTCTAGTAATGCTTCCATCTTGTTATTGAATTCGATGCTTAAAGAATTGTCTTGTAATATGATGACTGTAAATGCTTTTATCATTGAATATGATAGCATACCATTGTATGTAACTATTCATTATAATTCTTTAAATTCAATAGAATTGAACTGGTGGCTGAGTCTGAGACCTTTATACAATACCAAGAATTGGGAAAAATATATGGAACTTGCATAATCCTATCAATATAGCAAACTAGACCTTTTCTAAAATTTGGTAGGTAACCCCTCGGTCCGCACATTAGATTGCCGAGAATTGATTGTAACTTTTGAGCACATTCTGTAGGCAGTTGTCCAAATGACCAAAGTTGACTGTCATAAAATGGACACGGCCTTCTGAAAAATCCTCTGTCCCGGGGCAAGTATTGCTAGAGGGTCGTAGGCTAACTTCCTCTGCATGAAGATTTCCCACCGCCGACCAAAATGTGCTTGCCACTCTTCCCGTGTAGTGTAATGAGGCAGATATTGCTTTACTCCTAAGTTGGCTACCTCACAGAAATCTAAAATCCTTTTGTTTAGACTTAGGATGTATTGTAAGCCGTCATGTTCTGTGGACGAGGGAACTGCGTGTGGAAGAAATGCCACCAGGTAGAAAATGTCTTCCTCTGGAAGTACAAATGAAGTTCTGTTGTCCCACCTGAAAATAAATGATCGTTGATTTATTGCCGAAACTACATGAAAGAGCTTTATACATTGGTTGTCTGAGAGTTTTTAAGCGAGATCTTTACATCGATTTATTGACTGGGTAGACGAGGACTGGGCCGTTATTCGTGTCCGTTAAAATGTTGCCGAAGACAACGTCAGCAAAGCTGCTTATCTGGCTTTTTGGAATAATTAGATTGAGCCACGGGTGTGGAAGATCCCATATTCCCTTAGACCGTAGTTTCAGTTCCGCTGTGTGCACCCTGTCCAAGAATTCTACATATGAAACTTCTGTAATAAAGAGTGTTGAAGGGATGTAGTTTAATTGAGACAACAAGGAATCAACTTCCTGCATAAGACAAAAAAAGGTTTTGGATATTAGAATAATGTTTGATTGATTCCTCTCTCTCTCTCCCCGAAATTTCAATATTTATTTAGAAACGGAAATAATGCTAAACTATTTGGTTCGTCATGAATCTCACCATGTCTATTGTATCAGCCTCGTGCGGATTAAAATTTTTGGTCAATTCCAGACAAAATAATGTCTTTCCATCAGATATAAACTGATTGGCTTGAGTTGTGTCGTGGAGAATGAATGATGATCTCCAGTAATTAACTAGACCAGTCTTGTTTATGATCACAAGACCTTCTATGTAATCAAAGGTGTTTTCTGCAGATATTAAGTGCTCCTGGTCTCTTGCAAAAGTGGAGAAGTCTGAATAAAGAACTCTAATCCATTTCACCTGTGGCAATGTTGAATTACAATCTTGTGAACCGTTCGACAATTCAAGACATTGAAAATAATTATTGACCAGGCATACAGCATTTTTACCATCTTCGGTGCTGGCTCGAGAGCGATTCTTGCTCTAGTTATTATGCCAAACTGGCCTAGGCCGCCCAGAACTCCGTGAAACAGGTCAGCATTCTGCTCTTCCGAACAAACTACCACTTCTCCTTTTCCTGCATTTAGTCAATCTTTGTTTGAGAATTGATGAAAGAAAGATATTATTTGACAAGCAACTTGAAGTTATTATTATATAGCAGAGATTTTCTCAATGTAATGTTCTTTCTGAACTTTTACTCGTGTTCTATGTTGCAATCTACCATCATGCCATAATATATATTTTATTACACAAACCTGTGACAACCTCAAGCTGGTGGACATTACTAATTTGTGGCCCATGTCGAAATGCCTGTCCACTGATTCCCGCATTTGACAACGTACCACCTACTGTTAAATGGAGGTAATCTGTCCAAGATTTTGGTGCTAGCCCTTGTTTCAAGCACTCATGCAAGATATTGATCCACAGCTCGCCAGCCGAGACATCGACGTAAGTGAATTTTCCTTCATGAACAGTCATTTCTTTCCCAGTTAGTGATTCCATGTTGATTACGATTCCATGTGGTGCTTGTGCTTGACCTTGCAGCGAATGGCCGTGTCCTCTCGCCGCAACAGTAAGCCCAGAACCAGCACCCATTTGCCAAACATGCTGTATGGTTGTGGCGATATCGGACACTTTGTTCGGGTGAAGAACGGCAAAAGGAAGGAAATGAATTTGGTTTCCAAAATCTTTTGCTGCAAATTCATTCCCATCGAAACTAAAACTCCCCTGGATATGTAGTGCCCTTAATGATGATTCGAGGCTAGAAAAACAGAGGCTTAGTTTGATAGCCATGCAGCAGCATACTATCAAAGGTACTAGATTTCTAGTTAATGAAATACTACTGCTTTTCTTTTTCATTTTTCTTTGCTTCAGGATGTCTAAAGAAAGGAAGAAAGAATAACTTCTAAATTTTGCGTTTTTGAACTTGCAAAGGCAGAGGTTGAAAGTATAGACGAATAAAAGGGTGAAGAGTAGAGGGAATTTAAAGAGAAATTTCGTGATGCGGAGTCAACCTATCTTCAGTATGAAGAATCCGTATGAAGACTGCCTACTCGAATGGATGGTTCTCAAGTTTCTTTTTTAGTTCTTTTTGGGCTCTTTTGTGTACAAATAAGAAACACAATCGCTCATGCCAAGTTGAATATAAAAAATCACAGAAAAAGGAAGATTTGGTAGAGATCTTCTTTACTTTTTTCACACAGTTCCCACCAAATTTTCACCTTTTCCCGATCAAAGACAAAACCATCTATAATCCCATTTACCGTGTCAAGGATGACCTTTGCCATTTGTGGAATGTGTCAAAAAATTTATGGCTTAAATGGTGGCTTATTGACTTGCTGTTGTGTTTTCGTTTCTTTAAGAGAATAATTGCAAATCTTAAACTTGAGATTTTGTGAGAGAGACTGATGGCTCATCCTTGTATTTGTTATAGCTGGATTCTCTCACAATGGGTCGATACGGACAAGTGAAGTTCGGTGAAATGCCCATTTCGTTTTCTTGGACTAGAGATTTGCTGTTGCCGTATGTTGAGTTGGGACCTCTGGCTCAATGAGGAAAATTGAAGGTAATGACAACTGAGAAAACTCTGCTCTTTGCATTAATGTTGGCAAGGTTTAAGGCAACATATGGACCATAAGCATATAATTCTTTTGTTTGTTCTATGGCTGAAAACAAGCAACTCTGCTATAGTCACAATATTGTATCGTCCATAAATTGTTTACTAATAATTATATTTCAAACTCGAGCTTCAATTTTTTGAATAATTTTATGTAGAGCCAAATCAAAAGAAGCGGAACTATTCGATTGCTGCCCCCACAACTCACATGTTTTTAAACCTTTTTTTATGACTTGAGAACCCGCAGCCGCTACTCTTCAATGCGTACTGAGTAAATCCCGGACTAATGTAATAGCTTGGAAACCACGTTAGTCAGGTAAACTATACTAGACAAGTCATGTGTGACAATCTCGTAATAGAAGATGTTGGCAATTAGATTGGTACAGTGAAACCAACTCTCTAACAAATTGACGATGTTTTGAGTTTGAGACTCGAGTTATCGTCAACTTCCCTAATTATAAAAGAAATGACATAAATTAGACCACGATGAAGTCTGCCCTAAAATAATCTTGTCCATACTCACACAAATCCTCAGTTTTTTTTTTTGTTTTTGTTTTTGTTTTTTTTTTTGCTTGGGTTCTCCACGTAGAAATATATCTTGTGAAGTTAGGACAGTGGTTGAGTTGGATTCACTGATGAGGTTGGGATTATATCAGAGATATTATTCTGTTCTCGAAAGAGCAACATTGGACCCCCAATTGTCAGCAACGTTTTATAATATCATTACTCATATCATGAAGACAGTTGGGTCATATTGATGTTTACAAACGAGGCTCAACCAAATCAACCCGTCTATAATATAAACACGATAAATCAATATATATGTGGATAAATAGATAACATAATGACAGAATTCGAGTCAAACATCGGATAAAACAAATATGTGTGCACCAAACAGTTAATGTCAGTGAGTTGATACCGAGCTCAATTTAGATCGAAGAAAACCCTAGCCACGGTTATCATGAAGTCGAGCATCCGTGTTTTCACGAAAAGATGTAGTTAATGAAAGTAATAAAATTTTATCAAAATCTTTGAACTTTGGATGAAAATGTTCCCTCTCTTGTAAAAGTATGTTTAATATTAGAATAGCATTATTCGGAAAAAACCATAAGTATGTTCATCTTTCCTTAAAAGCTAATACTAAGTTCCCTTAAAAAATTCATAGTGGTGGCTAAATAACCTACGTGTCCTGGATCTCTTGGCCAGGCTTTGAACTTTCTATATAATTGCCATTTGGGTATATTTTTAGAAAATTAGATTGCATATCTAACATACATGTAATTGACCAATAAAAGTTGGGCAATATGGATATCGGACTTTAGACACCTTAAATTAGTTTCTTATTAAACCTTGTGTTGTAAAAAGGAAACATAAACATAATGTCTGAAAATAGTCGATCTCTAATTAGTCGTGCAAAGTTTGTCTCCATTTTGCTTTGGGAATGGGGATACACTCCACAATTAGCTTCTAAAGTTATTGTGTTGGGCAATATTCTATTGTTAATACGAATCGAATTTGGATTTATTTTTCAAAAATATTTGGTTATATTAATTGTTAATTCGGGGAGTGATTTATTCTTTTTTAACTTTAGAGTGGACGGGTCAACCCTAACGATATTCACAATAAAAAGTAATACTCTTAGCATAAAAAGTAATATTTTTTTATGGATGATCCAAATAAAGAGATCCGTCTCATAAAATATGACTCGTGAGACCGTCTCACACAAGTTTTTGCCTTAACTTTAATAATACATATTATACTGCTTAATGTGGTGTTAATCATGTTGTCAACAATTTAAGTTTTTCTTACAAAAAACAATCAAATTGGTAGAATCCAAGAAGGAAACAAACAATAAAAATGATTCTGTAATATTTTTTGGTTAGGAAAAGTGTGAGCTTCTTGTGCATGCATGTCCTCTAGTGGAGTTCAGGTAGGAATCTTGACAATAATCGATTATACTATTTCTTTCACTTTTATTTATTTTTTGTTTCTACGGCAAAATAATTATATCCTCAAATTATAATAATTTTTTTAAGGGAACCAATCACATTTTTTGGGACCACAAATTTAGAAAGAAAAAAGAAGCAAAAGCCATTCTAATAGACAATAGAGTATGGTGACATGATAGATATTCCCATCGATGTCTCGATTGATTTTTTATTTTTATTTTTTTGAATAATTTTATGTAGAGAGATACAAATTTAGTGGGCTATTTTGTGTATTCTATAAAATAAAATTTCATATTTTTAAAAATATTATATAATTTTTTTAAATAAAATTAAAAGAGAAGGGTATATAGATCCTACATGAACTTATGCTTTCCAAGATTTAAAAAGTTGGAAAGATTTGGAATAGATTTTGCACTGAGTGGCTTTAAATATTATATATTGACGAGTACTAGTAAACTAAACCTAGTCCCATCTCATTTGTAGGGGGGAGCATAATTATCTTAATTGCATGCTTTCTGGAAAGGAGACATACCACAAGCAAAGTAATTACAATCATAATTATTCATAAGTTAAAGCCATTTTTGGGATTTAACGCAGGAGGATTGATTCAACCCCACTTGGCAGATTTGCTATATTTTTTTTGGGGGTAAAATTTTGCAACTGATTTTAATTGAATTTGATCAGACATTGAAATCCATTTCTTTCAAATTTGAGTTGGACCAACAAATGTAGTCTCTTTTCTATTTATTAAATAAGTAAAAACAAAATAAATAAATAAATATATATATATAAATATATGTATGTATGTATTGTTGGTTTTAAAGAAGATTCAAACTTTAGATCCCATAAATTAATGTAGCGTGGCATGTACAATGCCTCACTTTTACAAAAGGCCTGTGAGTAAAAACCACCGTTCTATGGAGTGACACAATGGGCGAGTCCGGTTAGGTTAATATTATTAATTAATTCATGTGGTGGTTTGAGGATGTCGTGGATCAAACAATTATACCATACTTTATTTTTTTCAACTCAACCTACTTAAATCATGTGATGTGTCGGCTCGATAGATATAACAAAGTTCGTGTTTAATTTGACGGGGTTGGTTATTGGAAGATGCGCAACCCACTATTAGCTGGTCCGTCGTTTTGTCAGGTTGAAAAATTATCGATTCAACTAACTTAATCTATATGACGAGAGGACCTAATCTATTTAGACATATTTAATCATGGACCTATGGTCACTAAATTTAAAAAAAAAAGGGCCAGGTCCATATTTAGTAATAAATTGAATTCCACCCATTAACAAGATTATTACTAATTAAAATATCACAAGAATTATAGTAATGTACGAGTAAAATAACACGATAAGAAATATTCATGGATTGCAATAAAATGTCAAAATCTTTTATGATTTTTAGATGGCAAACAAGAAATTAAATGAAGCGGCAATTCACACGTGCACACGAATGACACGTGTTGAGACATACTCCTCATTTTTAATTATAGGGGGTCTCGTGTGCCACGATTCTCAGGTACAATGCATTCCAACTCAAAAATACCTTTTGAAGTGAAAAAAATCCCAACACAGTGCATTCACTCATCTATTATTATTATTATTATTATTATTATTTGATTAATAAAATGGTTGATAAATAAATAAAAATCCAATATCATAAATTAACTATTATATTATAAATCGTGTAATATTTAGTGTAAATAATGACAAAAACTTGTGTGAAACGATCTAAGGAGTCGTATTTTGTGAGACATATATCTTATTTGGGTCATCCATGAAAAAATATTACTTTTTATGCTAAAACTATTACTTTTTATTGTGAATATCGGTAGGGTTGATCCGTCTCACAGATAAAAATTTGTGAGATCGTCTCATAAAAGACCTACTCGTAAATAATAGATTATGACGCAAAATCGTTAGGTTACCGGCCTTCTAGATGGATCAAATTTGATTAGTTTTTGACTCTCAAGTCAACCAAAAACAAGTATTGTGGTTTAGCCACCATGGTCGGGTTCACACACACTGATATGCACACATATATACAAAAGATTAAAAAATAAAAAACCATAATGTAATAATAATACAAAAATTTAGTGAGGGGGTCAAAATTTGAAGACTTCTAGTACCTTTTTTAGGTTGAGTAGGTCTCTTTTGAGACGGTCTCACGAATCTTTATCTGAGACGGGTTAACCCTACCAATATTCACAATAAAAAGTAATACTCTTAGCATAAAAAGTAATATTTTTTCATGGATGACCTAAATAGAGACCCGTCTCACAAAATACGACCCGTGAGACCGTATCGCACAAGTTTTTGCCTTTTAGGTTATATAAACACATCAATTTATATTATATATATTATATTATATTATATTATATTATAAGACAATACAGAAGTGAGACAATTGAGTATCTGTGTGGTTTTTGTGTTAGAAAGTGGTCAAGGATAGAGGCTCATGAATATCAGCCGTCAAGTGTTTGTCCATCGCCAGATTATTCCAATTGATCATCATGATTCCAAGAACATTCTCTTCCATTAACTTGTACATGTATGTTTTTGGGTCACGTTTGAGGCTTTTCTTAGTGCCCATCATCAGTAAATATCATACTGTTATTTTATCGTAAATGAATCTGGAGATCATGTGGCGATGCTAACCAAACACGAGACCGTGCATGCCTTCTTCCCAGGCACGATTATGCTAACCTCCCCTCTAATACCATTAGATTACGTAGATTCATCATTTTTTGCGGTCGGAAAATTACAGTCCTCATATTTAATTTAGACAATATGTGATTAACGGAGCCTGGAGTTCAAAGTTGTGACACAAAATTTTAATTTAGAGAATTTTAAAAATATTGAAGAAGAACTTTCAAAATCAGTATGTGTGTATATACATACATATGTAGGAGTGCGTGAATGTAGGCAGCTAAGGCTTTAAGCTCGAGGACGCGCTATCTATTGTGAACAATGAGAATCAACAATCACACTCGAAATAAAGGGAAAATCGCGCGATTTATATAGCAATTATAGATATTTTCTGCGAGAGCATTGATGGGAAATTTTTTAAAAAAAAAACATGTGGATTAATTGAAACTTGAAAATATAAATGATCAAAATTGCGGGAAAAAAAAAAAACAAATATATAAGATCAAATATACATGAACTTTTTTTAATATCGAACGATAAATCCTATCGATATGTAATCACAATCAAATTAGATTCGATTTATATTTATTTAAAAGACGACTAAATTGTCTTCAATCGATATCTCGAGTTTGTAACGTCTCCACGTAAAAGTGGCCATGCAATCATCTGTCCTTGTTAATAACTCTGTCAAGATTATATTTTGTAGATTTTGTGTGTGACTTTTTGACAAATTTGTTGCGTATAATTCTAAGAAAAGATTCACGTGCAAGACAGTGATTGATTATATTTATGTATTATTCAATAAAATTACCATTTTGATTATTACATGCATCCATATGGTCGAAAGACATGTTCGCTTTCAATAATCAGATAAAATTATTTATCCTGTTATTAATATATATTATGTTTTTCGATGTGTGGTGTTCTCAAATATATATAATATTTATAAATATATATACTTTGTAAATAAATAACTTATAAAATGTAATTTGAGTTTATTGAGTAAAAAATTATAGTGGGTGTAAAGTGTATTCTTAAAAAATCCAGCTTCTGACGATCGAACCATAGTGCTTGAGCTGTTGTGCTGTTTAAAATATTTGAGTTGCACCATTACTACTAACTACAGCTTTTGGTAAAAAGCGGTAAGCGCACAGTCCTACAAATATTTTGTATGAAAATGGAGTGTGTGGATTCAAAATTTCTCAATCAATTTTCACTTTCATATTTTATAATTTTGCTTATAATAATTTAGCAAATTAAAATTCTTTGTGTTCAAACAATGGACCACCAATTGATTACCTAAACTTCGATCATGCTCCTATTTGAATTGTGATTAGAGATTGTCAACTTAGTGAATCGCACGCTTGATATGGGTTTTTTGTATTAAATTGATTATATATATAAATATAATTTTTAAATTTTCTTAAAGGTGAACTTTTTCTGTTACAATACAAGCACATCTTACGTTTTGTTTGGACAAATCTACTTGACAATGAATTTCAAATATCAAATAATTATCTTTTGAGTTTTTGCTGTGAATTTCAAATTCATCACAATATGAAGTGATTTCAAATCTTTCACTCAAATACAAATATGTAGGACCGAGTGCTTACCGCTTTACCAAAAGATATAGCTAGTGATAATGGTGCAACTCAAATCTTTTAAACCGCCCAGTAGCTCAAGCACCACGGTTCGATCGCTCTACCAAGCAGGAACAATTATTGCACCCAACAATCTCCCTCCCAATAATTGCACTCATTGCAATCAATGAGAATCGAACCAGTGACCTTGGTTCTAATACAAATTGTAGGACCGAGTGCTTACCGCTTTACCAAAAGCTATAGCTAGTGGTAATGGTGCAACTCAAATCTTTTAAACCGCACAGCAGCTCAAGTACCACGGTTCGATCGCTCTACCAAGTAGGGACAAATATTGCACCCAACAAAATCTTTCAATCCTTATATTTTTTTTATGTTGTATTTGGATGGATGAATTTAAAATCAAGAATTTCAAATCCATAATATCAAATCCAATGGGGTTTTTTTGGACAAATGCACGTGACAATAAATTTCAAATTCAAAATAGTTATTTTTTGAGTTATTGAAAGTAAATTTCAAATGCATCCTAACTTGAAGTCATTTCAAATCTTTCTTTCTAATACTTCCTCAAATTCAAAATCTTCAATCCAAACGTTACATTAAGTTTTTTCATCAAACTTGTTACGCCCTTGTCTAATGAGTTATTATTTTAATTTAATGAATCAAGTTTTTTTGAATAATAATATATTCATTATTTAACTAAATGCATGATATATAAATTTAAATCAATTCATAACCAAAAAATCACATGAACTAACATTTTTGGTGTACATTCCTTTATTCAACAACAAACTAGGACCGCGTTTCATATTGGCGCTATATATTTAGAATTTATATATGTATTTAGACATTTATAACCTAACTAAAATCATAAATATTTAATGTATTAAAAAATGAATATCTCATCTATCATAATAATATATAAAAATTAAATAAACGAAAAAATTTGTGTGAGACGATCTCAGTGGTCGTATTTTGTGAGATTGGATCTCTTATTTGGGTCATCCATGAAAAAGTATTACTTTTTATGCTAAGATTATTACTTTTTATTGTGAATATCGGTAGAATTGACCGTCTCACAGATAAATATTCGTGAGATCATCTCACACAAAAGAACTATTCTTAAATAAATAATAGTCGTGAGAGTTTTGATTTGTCTATTTCAGTACCGTTGACGGCCTAATTAGAAATGTGCAATAATAAAGTTACGTGCCTAATCGGCGCGATAAGCACCTAAATCACCTTATTAAATTACAAATTGAGACGTAATCTTGTCCAAGATTTAGACTTTAATTTCGACAAATATTTTAGTAAGTGTCGTAACAATTTTTATATATAATTTAAAATAAAATGATCTTAGATGTGACGAGCATTTAAAATAAAAGTAAAGATTATATAATTTGCTTTGGAAAGCTTTGATTTTGCAAGAAAGCTGAAAATTTTAGTATTTTTTATTATATTTTAAACTCCTAACATTGCTAATTATTTGATATATATGACGTGTATAATTTTATTTGATTAAGACAAAAAAAAACTATTATGTTAGGGGGGGATTATCAGTTTAGGAATAGTTGAAATAAATAAAACATTTTTTTAAAAATTTGTAACGTAAGAAGTAAGAAGCATTACATAAATAACTATTTAGAGATTAGATATTTTTAACTGATCTTAATCCATTAAAGTTCTTCCTTAATTAATATATCCGTTGAGCTTAACATCACTAAGATTGAAGATTTTAACAAATCACATGTGATACATAATTACAATCTGGCTCAATGGCCCATAATAATCTTGATGGTTACTTCAATATTTCAGATATTGAACATCTTATTATTGTTGATGATCTTTTTGCACATGTATTACTAAAAATACACATAATTTGCTTTCAAGATGGTATCCGAGCCGGTGAAGTAAGTGAAATTTTGGCTAATGGTTGAGAGTTTGATTCTTCCTACCAACACTTCCTCGAACGAACTTATCACACATGACTTGTCCAATCTGATTTATCTGGCTAACATGATTTTTAGATTATTGTGTTAGTATGAAAATTTAGTTCGAATGTCATGCTTAGGTTTTTGTTAGAAATTTAGAAGAAGTCAAAAACTTGTGTGAGACGGTTTCATGGGTCGTATTTTGTGATACAGATATCTTATTTGTGTCATACATGAAAAAATATTACTTTTTATGATAAGATTATTATTTTTTATTGTAAATATATGTAGGTTTGACTCGTTTAAGAAGAAACAAAAAACACCATCAAATGGTTTAACTTTAATTAATAAATAGTTAATATATATATATATATATATATATATATATATATATATATATATATATATATATTTGTTTGTTTGTTTATTCTTCTCAAAAGGTTTTGTGATCTTGGGCCAAACCGGACAGGTTAGGAGGTGGGCTCGGCCCAACACATTTATGAACACCACCGAGTCTTTTATGATGGTATTTTATAAATGGTCGTTTTTTTTCTTTTAATTACTAAAAAGTCGAATCTCATAAAAAATGTAAACGTTTTTTTTTTTTTTTGGGCATAAAATTCATAATTGACACAAAGACGATTAAGGTTAGTACCATGTAATCCTTGGGATATCTGAAAACTATAATGAGAGTTGCATTATTTTTTGCATGTGATTCAATACATATAACAAATTGATTATTGTGGAAAACTCATAAACGGCAGAATCCATCATGCTAAATCATTAATAATTTGACTCGAAAACTTAAGCGAAAGTATACATGAAATTATATTTCTGAATTCTTTAGAACGCGTAGATCTTCCTCTTTCCTTGAGAGAATGCTTTAGTTTTTCTTCAAAACTATTTTCTTGGTGGGAGAGAGAACAGGGAACGTAATAGCACGAAATTTGGGGATTGTGACCCACATATATAGATAATGTTTATCATTATCTTCTGATATTTCTGTTTTAGACTATAATAAAAACAAAATTTACCATAGTATCTACACATTAAAAGCTCACAACCTATTAGATACATTAAAGCTCAATAACCCGAAATCTTAATTAATCACTGTATTTTGGACTTAATTGAATAGACAAATCACAACATATAAATATTGACGTATAAACTCATACAAATAAAATTGATCCAACACTGACACTGAAGACCAGTAACATTAGATACCATTAGAATGCATTGAACAAACCGATGATTAGACATCATATAATCACACCCTTTTTTTTAATATAGTATTTATACAAATTTGGACGCGCGTGATTCATGACGAAGAGAACGCCTTCATTGTTCATTAACCACGTCCCCTTACAAGCAAGTATATTCTATACTTCAAACTTTGTACTAGAAAAATTGCAATTATAAATATAAATATAAATTTTGATAGTTATAAATAAAAACGAATTATGTCATTTTCAAATATAATATTATTAATAAAGAATCGTTAAAAAATATGATACACCAACGCTTGGCATTTTGGAGGTGAAAACTTTGCTGCATCAGCAGTTTTTAGTTAGCCACGTATAATATTTAAAAATAGTGATACTTTTTCGACGGGAAAAAAAAAATAATTGAACTGAAATTTCAAAGCGATTGCAACTATATCGCTAAAAAACTAAAACACCGGCAACGGTATATATGTATCGTGTCCACATTTTTGTGCCGTTTCAGATTATTTTACTCACTTTTAGCGACTCGGATACACCTAAATAATTTATTATCACAAACAAAAGAACATTTATGCACGAAATCCAAAAAGACTTTCTATATTAACGTGTGTCTGTTTGACGTCACAGATTCGACGACTTTCCTCACTTTACCAATATGAGTATTTCCAACATTCTTATGTCCTCACTCACACGCACCCTAAATTGAGCCAAGATGTGCGAGTATAACTATTTATGAGCAAATATGACTATTTTAGTAAATATAATTAAAATCCTACAAAAAGTATATCAAATTCATAGGTTAGGTATGAGAATCACATGAACCTTCATTTTTTGCAAAATGTTTTAAATGAAAAAACAGTCAAGCTGGGCAAAAGATGATAAGGGAAAAGAGAAGAAGGAGAGGTTATACTATGAGAAAGCAGATCCGTGATCTGTAAAAACTGCCCCCACCTAAAAGTGGAAAACGAACAAAATTAGAGGGTCCAGTGTAAACTCCTTGCTACACGATCCCACAGCATTTGCACATGCTGCTAATCAAACAAGCCGCAGCCCAACAAATGACTAAACGACATACACCCACATCAGTAACATGGGCCTTTTTTAATCCCGATCGTATCAGTTCAGGTCGTGTTTGAATGAAATGATTTGATTTTTGATAAATAATTTTATTTAAAAGATTTGAAAAATGAATTTCAAACGAGGTCTATATTTGATGTATTGGATTTAATAAATCCGAACAAGTCAAACTTAATTATTTTTTATGATGGTCCGATTCTTTCAAATTTCTTCCATATATAATCCATAGAGATTACAAGGAACTTTTTTTTCTTTTCTTTTTTGGGCACAAACTTTATGGCATCTATGTTCCTAAAGAGCTTTTTACTCATAATAAATTAGACAAAAACTTGTGTGAGACGGTCTCACATGTCGTATTTTGTGAAACATATATCTTATTTGGGTCATCCATGAAAAAGTATTACTTTTTATGCTAAAATTATTACTTTTTATTGTGAATATCGATAGGGTTGACCCGTCTCACAGATAAAGATTCGTAAGACAGTCTCACAAGAGACCTACTCCATAAATTAAGGAGAAACTGAGATTTTAATCATTTATATTTATATATATTGTCAAATTTCACTCTCAAGACTCCATCTTTTATTTTTTGATAATTTTTGTCATTTTTTTATTAGAAGTGAGATGTGACAATGCACACGTCGAAGCATTGTTAACACCACATTAAGGTCACATCGCCTCAACGTCGAAAAATAATTAAAATAAAAAACTACATAACGTATTAAAATTAAAATATAACGATATAAAAAGATCAAATCATAATTAAGTAAATATATACAATCAAGATGTAATTTTTTCTAAAATCCATAACTATCAACAGAGATATTATGTTTAACTAGTATTTAACTCATGCAATGCACGGGATTATATTATTAAAAATTAGTGAAAAATGAATAGATATTTAAATTGAAAAAATAATATAAATATAAAAACTATTTTTTCGCTAATTTTAAAAAACTTTCTTAAATACAACGTATGTCGATTAATTTTTTTTTCTAATAATCACTATCATATATCAAAATTTTTGATTGTGTTAGCTTAAGGCAATGACATGTTGCTTATCGTGTTTTGTGTATTGATGCCAACCATCAACCTTAATATATATTTAATTCTTTAATTTTTGAGAAGTTATATATAATTATTTTTTAACATATGATAAAAAATATTTTTTAATCAAATTCAATAAAATTAATGAGAATTTTTTTAAAAAAATTCAATAATTTCATCTAAATCTACATTCACAAACAATTTTATGACATGACACGTGTTTGACACATTTGAATGATAACAATAATTGTTTCATCAATATCTTTATCCAAATGAGTTGTGATTTTATCTACAAAATATCTTCATAATATACACAACAGCCTATTATTCCTAAAGAAAAATGAAATATGTTATTATAAATAAATTATGTATAAACCAGAAAAGTTATTTTATTAATATTTACTATGTGTATTCCAAAACAATGCCAATAAGTTTTATAATGCGTCTCTTAATAAGATGCGTACTTTCTTTAGAATTGGTTTAATCATTTCCATTACGGAACATTTTATAAAATCATTTATGCCGTGAACTTTGTAATATAGAAGAAAATTACCACATTAGTAAATACATAATAATTAAAATTTTGTACAAATAGAAAAATAATATTTTTTACTTATTGATCATGAAAGTCAGATTTCAAACTTAATGTTTCGTTGTTTCCATATGTAGGTAGTTCATAACAACGAACAAATATAAATTTAAACGAACATTACATTTTAGAAGGATTCAACTCAGATATAGTGCTAAAAAGATAAGTCATTTGAGAATTCAATTTCGGAGTAGATAAATTTAGTAAGATAAATAGAATAAAATTGGTTTCTAATATAATATGCAATATTGCATTATTTAAAATTTAAAATTCAAATAAGACATCCCAATGGACAAAAATTATACATTGGATGCTTTTGTCATACATTAACTCTTTAAAATTATGGAAATCTCGAATTGCATGCATTGGGTGTCAACATTTCTGATTATTGAGGGCAATTTAATGTCCATTTGAAACTCTTTTGAATATTTCTCTTTTAATTTTCTTTGAATCTTTTATTTGAATTTTTAAAAAGACAATTCAAGATATACAATATACATATGGTTTTGGAAGAAAACTACAATACATTAATTTTTTCAAATTAAGGTAATCTCAAAATAATATCAATCTGAGATAAAAAATTTATGATTATTAAATGGTAATTTAATGTCTATTGGAAAACCTCGTTGTGGTGATAACTTTTAATATCAACCAATTTTATTTTTAGAAAAATTAAATAAACTAATTAAATATTGTATTTATTTTTTAGTAAGTAATTTGGGCAGGAAATTACTTAAAATAGCAAAATATATTTTTGAATGATTTACCTCATGAGTGATACTGAACATTGCTATCATTTGTATTTTAAAATTGTTTATACAGTTTTTAATTAAATTGATTGATATAATCATTGCATAAATTTTAATATAGTTTAGGTTTTCAATAAAGTTTAGTTTTAGTTTGAATAAAAAAAACATATAATACATAAATTACATTCGAATTAATATAAAAATTAATTAAATTCAAAATTATATTAAATGAATTGATATAATCAATGCAAGCAATAATTGAAGTGATCATTTATTGCAGTACACATATGCCAATATTCATGATATATCCTTCTTTTTTTAGAAATGAAATTTTGATTGAAAATTATTATTTTTGCAAAAACTCTGCATACACATATATATAGTTTGTATTTAAAATTTCTTTATATAGTTTGTAAAAAAATTTAAATATATCATAGTAACACAAAATCATGTCGCAAATTAAATTGATTGATATAATAAATGCAAAAATTTTAATGTAGTTTATGTTTTCATAGAGATTAATTTTAATTTAAATAAAAAATTAAAAAATATAACACATAAATTATATTTGAATTATATAAAAATAAATTAAATTCAAATTTGAACTAAATGAATTTATATAATCAATGCAAGCAATAATTGAATTTATCATTTATTGCAGTACACATATTTCAATATTCATGATATATTTTTTTTAGAAATGACATTTTGGCGAAAAATTACTATTTTTGACAAAAACTTTGTTTTTATATATACATAGATATTATGTTTATCATAAAATCACTTACAGAACTTAAAATAAAAGAAAGTGAATTAGGCGTGACCAATAGTTGTCACGCCATATTGTCCTATATAAATTTCCTTTGGACCGTTTTATTTCAAAAATAAAAAAAGATTTCGTACAGCAAACCAAATTTGTTTTGTATTGGACCGAGGCTCCAGAAAATGCCTAACCTAACTCCATCACAGCGGATAATTTTTTTTAAAAGCGAACAAATAAAATAGGGTAAAAATGTGTGTGAGACGGTCTTATCGGTCGTATTTTGTGAGACAGATCTCTTATTTCGGTCATCTATGAAAACATTTTAATTTTTATTATGAATATAGGTAGGATTGACCCATCTCACAGAAATATTCGTGAGAACGTCTCACAAGAGATCTACTCATAAAATAAAACAAAAAATTATATGAAGTTTTATTATAACTCAATTTTTTGATATGGATATTTAATATAAGCCATCCATTAAAAAATATATTTTTTATGTCAAAAATATTATTTTTATTATAAATACGAGTAGAATTAACCCGTCTCACAAAAAACCTACTATAAAATAATATGACAATCATTCAAAATTTTTTCTTTTAATTATGAAACTTTTATAATATATAATACTCAAAATATTAATAACTTAATACATAAACGTTCAAAAATACTTGTCATGTCGTTTTGATCAAAACCCGATTAAATACGATCTCATATTCAACAAAATATTAATTTATTTAAATCCACATTAAAATTGGAACCGAAACATCCCTCTCTTGAATTCTCACTTGCATTGTTTTAAAATTCACTCCACCACTAAATTACTTTAATTAATTATTACTTATTTCGTGAGATGGTTTTATGAATCTGTTCCATGAGATGCGTCAACACGATTGAAATTTACAATAATAAATAATAATTTTGAAAAAAAAGTAATATTTTTTTATATGTAATTAAAACAAAAAATTCGTCTCATAAATTGATTCGTGAAATTATCTTATAATTTTTTTTATATTAATTAAATATATTTTAGGATCCCTTCACAAAAAGTTTTAATTAAATATATTTTAGGGTCCCTTCAATAATTGAATAGGCAGACAGATAAAACGTGAACCGACCATTTGGAGCCAGCATGGGCCACCGCCAAAAGGCGGAAACGAAACGAGGGGCTCTCATTTTCTACAAGCTTTTTACAGATTATATATATATATATATATATATATATCACGTCTTTATTTATTAAAAATTAAAATAATAATACGTACTTTTTTTTGGGGAGAAATAATATGTACTTTTCGTGCCAAATGGGTTCGAATTTCTTTCGATCTTTTGATTTTTATAATTACTTCAGATGCAACGTTGTTGTTTTTCGTTTATTCAATTCTTTTTTCATATCATTTATACGAATTACCCTCTCTCTTAATTTATTACATCGAATGAGAATCAGAAGTAAATTTTTTTTGTACAACTAAAATACTATTTTATTGGAAATTTTGTTTATCTAAGTTGCTTGATAATTTGAGAATAGGATTCTTGAAATGATAAAAAAAATTGATGAATTAGATATTTGTGGAAAAAATGTCAACCCCTTGATTGTGTGAAATTCGTTTGGTAAATTATAAGGCTGAAAAAAGATATATATCCATAACTAAAATTTTATTAATAAAATAATATTTGTAATTTAATTTTAAACTGCAAAAAAAAATAATAATTTATACTTAAATTTTAAATTTTAAACACCATGAAACTTGAAACCAGGTTTTATTATTATTTTGGATATATTATAATATAAGTTACCGTACTTGATTAAAGTCATTTTTTATTATTATTTTTTTGAGGAATAATTAAAGTGACTTACAGTTGGATACTTTATGGTATACTATTCGTGTTCGTATATCTAGAAAATTTTGACTTCAACTTAATTCGTGCTGCAAATTATCAATCCAATATATCAACATCTCGCGTCGCGTAATGGTCTTAATTAAATAATCCATTCGAGCCAGAAATTCGATAAAAATAAAATAAAATAAAAAAATACATATAATTAAAAAAAAAATGAGTGGGGGCAAAGTCAAATTTAATAAAGTTCACGAACCAACATTCTGCCACTAGATGACCAAATATCACCGATGCTGTGGGGACTCGGACGCTAATTCATTCCTTAATCGTCTTTAGAAATAATTCAAACAATTATAATAAACATGGTCTAATTTTCTTTTTTTTTTAAAATACGAATGCAGAAACGTAATGTAATTCAATTCAAATTACATATTAAACATAAATACACAAATCTTGTATTATCTACAAGAATTCAACTAGGTTCAACTATATCTCAGTGCTGAATCCTAAGTTGCTTCGAAGCCTGGATCTCCACGCTATCTAGTCCAGCCTCGTTCTCTTCTTGACCCTGATCCTATCCCACCTGTTGCCATGCACACATACAAACAAGACAACAGCCGGATAACTCCGGTGAGAATTACATTCTCAGTATAAATCATTTATACATGCAATCATAAAAACAATATAAAAGCATATAACAGATATGTCTAACATATATTCAGATCAGAATATAAATCCATATCAAGAATAAATCCTATTCTAAACATGTACCATCATCAGGAACATAAATCAATGTGTACCATATTCAGGAACATAATCAACATGAATCAATATAACTGTCAATTAGACTCATGACTTCACATTTAAGACTAGACTCAATCCTAGTCTAGGGATCCCGATTTCCAGAAGTTGGCATTCCCATATCGACCAACAGTAATAGAAAAGACTCCAGTTCTATCCACGTCGATAGGGTATCGATCACCAGTAATAGAAGAAATACCAATTCTATCCACATCGATATAGTATCGATCACCAGTAATAGAAGAAGCTCAGATTCTATCCACATCGGTATAGTATCGATCACCAGTAATAGAAAGAACTCCGATTCTATCCACATCGATATAATATCGATCACCAGTAATAGAAGAAGTTATGATTCTATCCACATCGATACGGTACCGATCACCAGTAATAGAAGAAGCTCTGATTCTATCCACATCGATATAATATCGATCACCAGTAATAGAAGAAGTTATAATTTTATCCACATCGATAGCCAAACATCCGGTGACAGACTTTGGCATAATCGCCAATACACTATCTTGTGACATCGTGCAATGTGCCCGTGGCGATCCCACCACTACCAGACACTTCTGTCACAAGATTACTCGTCTAATACCTGCTGTCTATAAATCAAGAGGACAAGTACATCAATCAAATCAATACAATAAGGTAAAGTATGTGATTTAGGTAAACTCGAGCCAAACCTCACTCGAGTTGTGCAATCTCAACTCAACATTAATTTATACCTTTATCTTCTCGGTCCGACGAAGACGAAGTCCTGCATTCAATCCTGTCCATTCTCAATCTGGTAATAACAATACCGAACAGACACAATATCAGTATATAACTCAATTCACCACCTGTCTGATCAATACTCAAATCAAAACATAATCTGATCAATGTCCAATCGACATATGGTATCACAATACAATCTCAACCAATACCAAATCTGATCAATATCAATCAACTGATGTTTCGACGGTATACCAATACAGTCTCGATAACCCCGTCAGTCCCAACATCACAGATATAATACCAGAACTCATAATCAATATCGGTGCAATTCATAATTTCAATAACAACACCAATACTGATATCGAATCTTAATCAAATCGACTCCGAAAATCATAATAATTCCATAATCAGTCCGTTTCTTAATCTGACTTCGATTATATGATGTCTAACATGTTAAGAACATCATATATGAATTCCATTCAATTCTGGCAATATCATAATTTCAAGACATATCAAAACGTAACAAAACTTACGTCCAGTTGTAGCCTGCGTTGATAGGAACACAGTACTGAAGTCGGATTACAATTTAGACGGGCGGATCTTTCACAAAAGGCGTAAGGATTTTCTACAACCTTACTAAAACTTTTCTCGATTCCTTCGTTTCCTTTTTCTCTCTTCTGAAGAAATATGCATGTTTATATATATATATATATATATATACCACGCATGCAGCAAGGCAAGTGGCCTGCTCCCTCGAGTAACACGTCTCGCGCATATGCGCGACATCTTTCGGCGCATATGCGCGAGACACAATTTCTCAGCGCGTGTGTCTCGGCATCTCTCGCGCAGATGTGCGCCGAACTCACTGCCCTGCTCGCGCATATGCGCCCGTTCACGTCGCGCATATGCGCCGAGCATTTCCTTGGCTACTGGACACCTCGCGCATATGCGCGCCCACACGCCGTGCATATGCGCGGGGTCTTCTGTCCACTCCGCGCAAGACTCGCGCATCACGTCACGCATGTGCGCGAGCACACCTCCTTGCACATACATTTTGCGTCTTTTCTTACCTTTCCCGGTCCACTCTATTCTGTCTATAATTACCTTGATTAATCAATAAATCATTTCAGATTAATCTCAGATTACGGTAATTATACCCAAATCATGTCAGATTACGGTAATCAAATTCTCGGGCCTTACAGATGCAAAGACTCAAAACAACTCAATCTGATTATGTTATTTGGAGTGGTAAAAATTGAACCACCATATAATTTGGGGATCAGTTTGTAACAATATTTTGGTTTGATTACTTTCGTCGAGTTTGGTTATTCCGAGTCGATTAGTTTAAACTCACGATTTTCATGTAACGATTTTACTGAAAACCGAATCCCGAACGACTCAATTTTAACCACTTGATTATTCATTAAAACCCTTGTCTAGTCATAAATCTTTAACTCATTCAAATCAAAGTGCATTATCAAAGGCAACTTCTATGTCAGAGTTGGACCAGTGGATCACGATATTTTGTTCTACTAATGTTGAAAAGTTCATTGGAACGATGACTGAGTCAATGGATGGATGACCCGCGGAATACATTTTTTAAGTAATTTTTTCTAATACATACTAATATATTTGCGTAAACGTTCCATGTGTGTACAGTCTTCTCTCCGAATTACTTTGAAAGACATAATGAATTCCTTGCTTTTATTTAAGTTATCCTCTCGTGATACTTTGCAACTTTGATCAAGTTCCCAAAGCACCAAAAAAGAATAAAGTTGCATTATAAAGGCAAAATAATCGAGTGCAAAGAGAATGAGTGGTGAAGGAGAGGAAAACTGCTTCAATTTGTTTTCAACTTTGCGTGCGTTGCAAATTTGATTATTCTCAAATGATTTGCCAAATTAAATTGTCATAAATCATAAGACCCTTATGCTTACACTCCTAAGATAATTATGTCATTGTAATAAATTTTGTAATATTCCAACAAGTTTTTTATACTGAGAGTGGTTCAATAAGAGACATAGGAATATAATATTTGGTTCATCAGAGTAGACAAAATCTAGATAACATCGTATTTTATTTCGTTTTTTGTGTGATCGACCCTCAAAAGGACTTTTTCTTCGATCTTTCAATCAGAAAAATAGGAATAAGTCACTTAATATCGAATGTGAAACAAAGAACCAAGTTTGGACATGGACGAGGATTACATGATTTCTGGAATGAAACTTTAGTTTTTGATAGATTATATGAAATTAATTTGAGAGAATGTGTCTCGTTATCCACTATGCCCATCTTTGGCTTGCACCTTAAATGCGAATAAATTACTTTTAATAAACTTGATAGGTAATGAACAAATTTAATTATCTAATTCATTATTGAGACTCAAATTAATTATAAAGACTCAAGTATGTTATACACTTAAAATATATATATATATAAAGGAGGATTCTCATTTTTCAAGACGATCTCATGATTTTATGCTTAAACTATTTAGCATTCAGATAACGTTTTTAAATTATTTTCTAAATTAAGTGTCGGAGTGTCTATGTCGAGCAAACCCCAACGTCTCTAACGTTTGTTTGTGACACAGATAATGACCCACAAAATTTTCCCTATACCAACTACTTGAACCCGTTTACAAGCTAGCTAAAATATCCGTCTATGATCACTTGTATCCGTTTATTAACCTGCAGAATAGTCTGGATAATTACAATTTTTGGCTACTATCAAAACGACAATGACAAAATAAACAAACTAGTTTACGCTAATATAATCTTTTGCATGCTAATTTACAGGAGATGATTACATACCATGCATGATCAAAGTAAATAAAAATATATTATTTTCAAAAAAAATAAGAATTCAAATTGACAGAGTTGAAAGACATTGAGAGAGAATCATTTGTCTTTTGACCCAAAAATGGGACTTTGCATAGGCCCCATCCTCTTCCTTTTAACCCTTCAAAAGAATACAACTTGACAAAGTATTATATTAATGTAATTATTATCATTAAATCATTATTCGTAATCTTGAGATTTTGGGAAAAAACAAATGATTTTCCAAGCATATTATTTTTTTTAAGTTTGCTAATTATCCAAATCTCAAATCATCACGAGGACATACAGATTCGACAAAATGATTTTCGAATTCACCTACTATGTATATCGTATTTGACATATTCATCTCTTATCAAGTGCAAAATTTTTAAAAACAACATAATATTATTTACAATATTTTTGATTTTATATTAACGATTCTAAAATATTTTTCTGTACTTATCATGAGATACGCGACAATGTTAATAATAGTAACATCTCTATTTTATTATTAATAAATAACATTTTTATAAAACTTTGGGGAGTGTGGGTTAATAATATATTAATAATAATTATTTTTTTGTGGTCAAAGCTGTGGGTTAATGAAATGTATAAATGGTGTATTACATGTCAATTACAACAATAAAATAATAAATTTAAGGTTAACAGTCTCAAATCTCACCAGTCAAAGGAAATTAAATCGCTTTTCTAACACATTCCATTCTCATTAAAATCTGTGGTAACGTAATTAATTAAGACTTTGTGAGATGATCTAATAAGTCAGAAAAATATTAGTTTTTATATTAAAAATATTATCTTTTTATTGTAAATATGGACATAGTTGACCCATCTTACAAAAAAACCTGTTAAATTATAGTAACAATGTCTACCATAGGATTACCTATCTCAAAATTATGTAAATAATCGTTTCAAAAAATATTTGAAATTCGGTTTCATTTTGTTGTTAAAAAAGGTATTTATTAAACAAAATCGATTGAACATACATGCAATATGTAAGCAAAGGACTAGACTATATACAAACTAAAATTTGTGTGAGACGGTCTCACGGGTCGTATTTTGTGAGACGAATCTCTTATTTTGATGATGCATGAAAAAATATTACTTTTTAAGAGTATTATTTTTTTTATTGTGAATATCGGTATGGTTGAACCGTCTGACAGATAAAGATTCGTGAGACCATCTCACAAAAGACATACTCCTATATACGAGTGCAATTGTATGTATTGAAATTATATAAGAATCCATTATTCATAAACCACGTCTTATTTTATCAATTTGTATTTTAATATTGGATTCGATGATCAATAATTGAATATAATTCAATCTGCTTGCGTACTGGTTTTTCTAATATTCGTCCAGTATTTATATGATTTAAATTATTTTTTAAAAAGAGTAAGTCTCAACAGTCTAGATGGATCGACACAGACTTATATTTATAATGAAACATAAAGTTTTTATATAAAAATAATAATTTTCATTTAGAATGATGTAATGGAAAAATGAAACTACTATCTCTGGAATTTACGTGAGACAATCTCAGTGGTCGTATTTTATGAGATGAATATTTTATTTGGGTTATCCATGAAAAAATATTTACTTTTTATGCTAAGAGTATTACTTTTTATTGTGAATATCGGTAGAGTTGACCCATCTCACAGATAAAGATTCGTGAGACCGTCTCATAAGAACCTACTCATTTTTCAATAATAATAATAATATATTTAAATTATAGTATAATATGGTACTATTGAATTTTGATTTATAGGGGGTTAATGAATGAATTCAGTGCTTTTTTATTTTATTAATAATCGATTCCTCTTCCTTAACCTCGAGGCTCGACAGGGCGAGGAATATTAAAGCAGTGCTTTATTGTAGAGAGAGAAGTATAACGGACCAGAACGAAACGGCGTCGCTTCCGCTTGATCTATCTGCTGTGAAGGAATGAGATTGGCGGGGACTCCTGCAGTTGTGGAATCATGCTTCCGCGAGAGTTGCGGCGGAAGCGCGGTGGTGGTGGTCGGGGTGAAGCTCGATTCACGCAGCAGAGAATTACTGACTTGGGCGTTGGTGAAGGTTGCACAGACCGGTGATCGCGTCATTGCTTTGCATGTCCTCGATCCAAGTACTGGTGGGTGATTTGAAGCGAGGAACCGCGAATTGGAAGAATTTTTTTAGCATGTTTTTTCAAGTTTTTTTTTTACTGGTGTAAAACTTTGAGAGTATCGATTCCATAGTTCCAGTAGAGTGGTCGGGGTTGTTACTTCTGTCAAATTTCGAGTATGTTGATTCTGTTGTTCTTTGATTAACTGTTTTTTTTTATTTTCCTGTGATCGAAACAGATAAGACGAGTCTGATTTCGCTGGCGAAAACTTTTGATTCCGTGCTAGCTGCTTATGAAGGCTTCTGTAACCTGAAACAGGTCTCTCTGTTATAATAATCTTTCTTCTTCTTCTCAATGAATTTAATTATATATATATTTCTTTGGGTTGAATGAATTTCTTTGTGTTTTTTCCTGACTTAACTCCGAGATTTTCGTGATTCCATGTCTTTTTCGGCACTTTAGGCCTTCTTTTTTATTTCCTTGTAATTTTTCTCAGTGGTGCTGTGCTCCAAAATGTTTGATTTAAGTGGGGCCGAGAGGTGGAACTATTGCGTTTCTATCCAATTTAGGAGTAGCTGGAAAACCATTTTAGTCTGAATCAAAATCATCTTCGCTCCAAATTATTTCAATAACCATCCGATGATTCACTGATTGTGATAATAACTTCTCAAGTGAACTTTATAAATATTACAAATTTTGTAGGTGGATCTAAAGCTTAAGGTCTGTAGGGGATCACCGGTTCGAAAAATCCTCTCCCGAGAAGCAAAGTCATGTGGTGCAACAAGTTTAATTGTGGGTACTTCTGAGGTCCGTCACAGAATTCGTTCAAGGATCTCTCTTGCCAAGTACTGTGCTAAGAATCTCCAAAATAATATATCAGTTCTATGTGCTGATAATGGTAAGATACTGTTTCAAAGAGAATCAGCCGCTTCTAATGTTCTGGAGTTCAATAGTTGTGATGTTTCTGAATCAAGATCCGAAAGGAGAAGGACCACACCCCAAACCCGTTTGAATTTATCACCCACTAGAGTTTTGTCATCATCTAATAGTAAAAATGCTGGAAGTTCCATGGCTCTAGTACCCATTAAAACCCATAGAATACTTGAATCCACTTCTGGATGGGCATTGCTTCGCGATATTTTTCGACACAGGAAAAAATTACCTGAAGTTTCTTCTAGGAAGTCATCAATATTGCAATGGATGTTTTTGAAACTACCTGGTCGACAATCTGTTGCGGCTATTTATCCTGATCAGAAACAGATTACTTCATCTTGTAAGAAGGACTGTAGTTTAGAAATGGATCAAGAGGAGAGTGCTATTGCTGTGTCAGATGACGCTTATTCTGTTGCTTATTCCTCTAAGATTTTCTCAGAACTTAAGGGTGTTGGCGAGAAATATTATACTACATGCCAATCATTTAGCTTTCAGGAACTCTTGCAAGCAACAAACAATTTTGCACATGGTTTGTTCTCTCAAATTTCTATCATTATTTTAACTCCCCCTCATTCTTGGAAGTTTAATCAGTAACCTTTTCCTTCATTGTAGAAAATTTGATTGGAAAGGGAGGAAGCAGCGAGGTTTACAGAGGCTGTCTACAAGGAGGCAAGGAGCTAGCTGTTAAAATTCTGAAGCCATCTGACGATGCATTGGAACAGTTTTTTTCTGAAATTAATATCATTACGTCCTTGCACCACAAAAACATAATCACTTTAGTTGGCTTTTGTTTAGAGGATGACAGACTAGTTTTGGTTTATGATCTTCTATCCAGAGGCAGCCTGGAGGACAACCTCCATGGTGTGTGCATCATCTTCTTCCTGCACTTTATTCTGATCAATCACCATCTTTTGTGCTTGAGAATGTTACTCATGCGTCGCAGGTACTCAAAAGTTTGGTAAATCATTTGGTTGGAAAGAGCGATATAAGGTTGCTTTAGGAGTTGCTGAGGCACTGGACCATCTGCATAATAAGGCCGAGCCAATCATTCACAGAGATGTAAAGTCATCCAATATCCTTCTTTCAGATGATTTCAAACCGCAGGTGTGAATGCCCATTGACTTTTACTTTGCTTGCTATTCATCAGTGGTATACCTTTGATGTGATTTTTTTTCCATTCCTAAAACTCATTTGCCTTCACAGCTTGCTGATTTTGGGCTTTCTACGTGGGCTTCAAGTTGTTCACGTCACATTGGCCCCTCTGATGTTACTGGAACATTTGGGCGAGTTTTCTATACCCACAAGAATTTCTAGTAATTTCCTAGTCGCTAGATAAGACGATTTATTTGTCTATTTTGATTTTTATGACAGCTACCTGGCTCCTGAGTATTTTATGCATGGGAAACTGGACCAAAAAATTGATGTCTATGCGTTTGGAGTTGTACTCCTTGAGCTGTTGTCAGGTAGAAAGCCAATCGATAATGGACATCCAACGGGCCAGGAAAGCTTGGTAATGTGGGTGAGTATCAGTGGTATTGTTTGTAAGACGAGATATCATCTCCTAGTAGTATGAATGGAGATCCTCCCTCTTCGGCCCATTTATTATTGTTTGCTTGACCTGGCAGTTGTATTAAATTTCTTTTCAACCTTTAACTCTCTGATATTTTCAGGCAAGACACATTTTAAAGAAAGGAGACATTTCAGAACTGCGAGACCCCGACTTGGCCAGTGATTATGACAATGACCAAGTTGAGAAAATCGTCTCTGCTGCAACGCTATGTATCAGAGATTCCCCACAATCTCGTCCTGAAATCAGCTTTGTAAGCAATTGTGATGCATGCATATTTCACGTAGTAAAGCCCTCGAGGAGTTATATACTTGAACTATTTTGTGTTTTCTTGAAACAGATTCTCAAACTCCTCCAAGGTTCTCCAGAATCTATTGAGCGGGCATGCAACGAGATAGATTCTTCTGAAGACGAAAATGATATTCTCGGTGGACCTTCACTAACAAACATCCAATCCTTTCTCAATCTTGCTTTGCTCAACTTGGAAAACGACTCTGATTCCATTAGCAGCACCGAGCAGAACATCTCGGTGGAGGATTACTTGGGTGGTAGATGGAGTCGATCAACAAGCTTCGACTGAATTCATTTCTCACACAATTTTCTTCCGGCATCAAGATGTGTTCCATTTGTTTGTTTGTATACATTTGACCCAGCCCCATGTTGCTAGGTTTTGGATGAGAGGTATCAATGTTTCGACCTCCTCCTCGCCTCGGGCTATCCCCACACGAAGAATGTTGGACATTTTCTTTGGTAGGTTGAGGTAAAATTTGTCGATATAGTTTGTTCAGGTTCCAAAAATGTACAGTTGACTTCACCATTTAGGTATTTATTGCGGCAAAAAAGGTGTCTATTACTCGAATGAAATGTAATGGCAGGGAGTCTCATTGTTTTCAAGTATTACAAATACGTGTTCCAGGAGGATGTCTCGATGTTCTGTTCCAACCGATTGAATTTCGGTGTGCATCTCTTCATTCACAATTGAAAATGGATTTTGTATTAGAGGACACGACGATCTTTGCTCACAAGCACATTATTAATTTTCTAGTTTTCATAAAAATTTAGATCAATATGGTGCAGATACGTTACGGTGTTTACGAGTTTGGAATTGCCCAAATATTATGTTATTGTGGATCATATTGTTTGGGGTGTGAAAATCATTTATTAGTACTTGCATGAAATTGATAATGTGAGTAATCATTTATATATTTAACCTAACCTAAAAAAAACCTTCATTATTGCATTTCGTATGACTATCAAAATAGTAAAATAAATGTTCTACAGATCTCCTAATGTTTGGGGTTTTGGTTCCAGTAGTAAGAATGATCCACCACTTTGACCCATCTAATAATAATATAAGAGTAGGTCTATTGTGAAATGGTTTCACGGATCTTTACCTGTGAGACGGGTTAATCCTACTGATATTCAGAATAAAAAGTAATACTCTAGCATAAAAAATAATACTTTTTCATGAATGACCCAAATAAAAGATCCGTCTCACAAATACGAACCGAACTGTGAGACTGTTTCACACAAATTTTTGCCATAATCTAATTATTTTTTGTTTCTTTTTCTCATTATGACATAATCCGATTAACATGATGAAAAGCTAATACTTTCAGATTTCATTTAGAAAAAAGTATAAATACATAATATTTCAATTTAGCGTTATGTTTCAAAAGCAAAAATAAAAATAAAAAATCATAATAAGATTTTTCTTTTTTCTTTTTTCTTTTTTATTTTTTAGAGAGAGCATAAATTTTTTTGGTCGGCTAGTGACTGAAAATTAGAATAAAACGTGGTTCCACAATACCACTCCACCTAGAAACTTTCGGCCTCTTATTTCCTCGTCACAAAAATCCGACTCCCTTTGATTGATTAATTAAACAATAATTTATTTATTCATCAAACATTCAAGAAAAATGAAACAAGTGTAGCTTCCCCAGCACTGCCACCCCCCTATTCTCCTCTCAACCCAACGTGTCCTTTTCTTTAATTTTTTTTTATATGTGAATCAAATATTGAGTCGTCCGCCGGTGTGGGGGTCGGTGGGAACTTTGTGTTTTTCTCGTCGATTCTTGACGATTGGGAGTTATTTATAACTAAACCCAGTTGGTGTTTTGATTCTTACAGTTGAAAGGCTGAATCTTGAAGATTTTTGGGTGAAATTTGGCTTATTTCATCGGACGCTGAAGCAGGCCTTTTTGTTTTCAGTCGGAGACAATTTTTGCAGGAATGGTGTCGCGTGAAAGTGAGATTGATAGGAATAGGAAATTGTTGCTTGGAATAGGGTACTGGGTCCAAGGATTGAGATGCTTTCCATGGATGGGTGTGAATTTCTTCCTCAAAGATGGGTTGAAAATGGATCCCTCTACTCTGCAAATTCTTCAGAATTCAGCCAACTTGCCCATGGTTGCAAAACCCTTCTACGGCATACTTTCTGATTCATTCTACATCTCTGGCCAGCACCGTGTCCCATACATCGCCATTGGAGGTAAGCATTTTTCAGTTATTTTCATCTCCTTTCTGGGAACATAATAGGTTTGATCGTCTAATAAATAGCTTTAAAATATTTTCTTGTTTACTATGAACTGCTTTTGGTTGGTTCTTTATGTAACTCATGCGCCTTCTAGTTTCTTGAAGAAGTTTATAATCTTCTTAGTTCATCAGCTTAAGGGAACTACGTTTGATTGTTTGGAGCCTGTGATTCCTACGGCATCGTATGAGTCCATTAATTTTTTTTTATTCAGCTCCTTAAGATTCTGTTCTTCAATTTGTTTCGTTTATTGCTTTTGTCAATGGTTTCTTAATATTTCTGTGCCTTTCTGAGCTGCCATGTTATCTGGGAGTTTGCTGATGCAGTTTAAGCTATCTTAATTAAAGTACACTTGATTTTGAATTATCATTTAGATTATGTGAAAATGGTCCCTGTAATCATCGCTTCGGCTTGTGGTTTATCCATAAGAATTCTCTTCCGTTGTAGTTAGTATATAGTCCTGGTCTTGGAAATAGAAAACACATAATGGCATATTACTGTTGGGGTAACAGATTTTCGTCGTCATGTAATTTGCTATTCAGGGTTGTGAGGACCGTGAGATATATTTTTTCTTCATTTGTGTTGCAAGACGAGTAGATAATTTTCCCTTTCAATGCATGATCAAATGGATAATATCAAATTATGTGAGAGCATGATTCCTAGTTCCTATTGGTGTTTTCAATCTCAATTGCCGTGCTTGTGTCTGATAGCTCATCATCTCTATTAGCGAAGGATAAGTGTATGGATCATTGCTTTGTTAAATAACAACTATGAATATTCTTGCAGCGTTTTTACAAGCAGTGTCATGGATAGCTGTAGCAATTTTTGCCACACCATACTCCTCGTTCTTCTTAATCACTCTATATCTCCTTCTCGGCAATCTTGGTGCTTCAATAGTCGAGGTTGCTAATGATGCCATTGTTGCAGAAACCGGGAGAAAGCCCACCTCTTCGAAAAACGTCAAATCATCTTCCTCTGGTGCTCTCCAGTCTTTTACTTGGATGGCCTCATCTATTGGTGGTGTGCTAGGAAACCTCATTGCAGGCATATCTATTGGTCAATTTTCACCTCGAATGATGTTCCTTATCTTCGGGATTCTTCTATGTTTCCAGTTCTTGGTGACAATGTTTGTAAGCGAGGATACCTTAGACCTACCAAAAAGTCCATCCAATGTAGGTTTTAAGAAGCAGCTATCGGAGCTCATGGCTGCACTACAGAAACCGGAAATCTTTTACTCAATAATCTGGTTTGCTCTATCCTATGCCGTAATTCCAGCTTTAACTGGAACTATGTTCTACTACCAAACAGAACACCTAAATATCAAATCATCACTCCTCGGGATATCAAAAGTTTTTGGGCAAGCAGCTATGCTTCTTTGGGGTGTTGTATATAATCGTCATCTCAAATCCATTTCGGGAAGAAAATTAATCGCAGTCGTTCAGATTTCGATGGCTGTGTTCATGATATCAGATTTTTTATTTGTCAAAGGCGTATACAAGAGCATAGGCATCCCTGACTCCTTATATGTTGTCGTCTTCTCAGGCCTGCTCGAGGTTCTATACTTTTTCAAGATTCTACCTTTCAACGTTCTAATGGCGCAACTTTGTCCACCAGGGTACGAGGGTTCTGTAATGGCCTTTGTTATGTCCGCCATCGCACTTGCTTTTATTGTGAGTGGCTACCTTGGCGTCGCCCTTGCGTCCCTAGTTGGAATAACGGGGGACAATTTTCAGGGTTTGCCACGAGGGCTGTTGATACAGGCAGCGTGCACGATTCTGCCTGTTTTCTGGGTGTCTTGTATCCCAGACGATCAGAAATCATCGACGACCAAAAGGAAGGAGAGTTAGGATATTACTGGTTGCAGACTTGATAGCTTTTATTTGTTCAAAGTTAAGGTTATTGGCTAATGTATTTCTTTTGCATTCTCGTAAATAAGCTATGTTATGGTTTTTATCTGCACAGTGTGTTAATATTAGATTGATTTGATCAAATCAAGAAAAAATTTCTGCTTTTGTGCGACATTTTTTTCCCTGATGGCAATCAAAGTTCTTAATGTTCTAAGTAATTTTCTGTCTTGTTTCGAAATTTGTGTTGGTATATGATATTCCTCATTTTCGGATTTGGATCATCTGCTGTGGCTGAACATATATTGTGCTTTTTTTACACGAGATGATCAGATCATCTCGTTACGTCTGGCAATTTTTCAAATTTACGTGGGGATGTCTATCAGTTATCAACTATCATCCTGTGTAAAAAATGCATATCACCATGTGCTGTGTTTTCAACCACATATGACTAAATCCTTCATTTTCCTGTAAAACGAAAAAATTGAAATTTTTTGCGATGTCTAATTTAAATGTTTTAATTTTTACCTGCACAAATATCCTGGATTTTGAACAATTCGAAAAGATATTCATAAAAAAAGACCCAAGATAAAAGTTATTTCAAGAATTATCCGATTTCTCGAACAATGACTTCAAAAGGAAGAAAGCCAGCAAAAGATAAAAGTGTTATTAGATTTGAATTTTTTAATACACTATATTATATATATATATATTTATTTACAACAGTTTTTAATTAAAGGTTGTTAATAAAGTTTGATATATATTTACAACAGTTTTTAATTAAAGGTTGTTAATAAAGTTTGACCTTAAAACAAGCAAATATCCACGGACGGTGATTTCATTATTAAAAACTTGTAAAGAGATATTTATATACTAAATAATAATAAAATTATATTTCTCGCACTTTAGCGTAATATAGGTAGTAAATAAAAAAATGTGGGAAAAAAAGTGATAGTATCATATTTCATTCAAAATAATGTGGTGACAAAAACCTTTTATTGTTGTATAATATCACAAAGTTAAATGAAAAGTATTGGTTCAGATGATAATAAAGATGTCTTGTTATGAGGAATTTACGTATGTAAAAAGACATGATTGAATCAAATAAAAGGGAATGAAAGAGCATATTGGCGGACTCGCAAAATGCTTGGGTTAACTGGGAAACCCAGAGTTTGGGAGGGACTCCTAATTTTCTCTACATGCAAGGCTCTCTCCCAGACCTTAGCCACATCCAAGTTAACTACTTTCAACTGTGCTTCCGGAACAAGTCCTGAAGTAAAGACTTCTCCAAGTTTATCTTGCATGGACATGGATACGATGATATGAATTCAGCGATACGAAATTTTTTGAAAATATAAGACACGATACAGCTAGGATACGACAAAGTAGAGATATACGTATTTATATAAATATATTGTAGAAATATATAAACTAATTTATGTAAATAAATATAATGTACAACTTAAAAGCAGTAATTTAAAAATAAAATGCCGAAAAAAACGTGTATCCGACGTATCCATGACGTATCCTAATCGTGTCTACAGCGTATCCAACTGGTCAGACATGCAAAAAGTCAACGACACCGATTTTTCCGTATCCGACACGCGTATCCTCGTGTCGTATCCGTGTCGAATACTTCAAAAAATAAAATAAAATGGGAGTGTTCGTGCTATACATTGACCACAAGGATGGAGAAATACAAACATACATAAAAAGCATAAACAGAAAAAGTGCGTGCAAACATGTTTCATCCTCTCTCCGATATATTATATTTGAAACTAAAATCTCAGTTATACAATTATCCCGTGTAACTTAGTATGCCTAAGATGTGAGAGCCAACCCGTGAATAATATTTGACTTTGTGATGAGTTTTAGAAATTTTAAAGCCTAAATTATGGATTTTTGGAATTTTAGGCTAAATTGGTGAATATTAGAAAAATAAATGGAAGTTGATGTGAATGGATTATTTACCACATGATCAAATTCTTTGGAAAAGTCCTCAGGAAATTTCAGTTGTAAATTAAGTGTTCAGTTGAGGTACGCATGAACTGTTTCATTATGATGTGGGATGACATTAAATATTTTGTAATGAGTTGTGACGTCTCTTATATGCTTACGTGGATAGTTTGATTGAGTTCACACATTTATTTTGACTTGATATGCTTGGGTTGATAAATAATCCCTATTATTATCATTTGAAAATAATAAAATAAAAATATGTTTATTTTGAAAGAAATATTTGAGATATTTGTCGGCTAATCATATACTATCCATGCATATCATTTCGAGTTTTGACTCCGTTGATTGCTATCATTATTGATCTGTTGAGATGTTGAGTCATCGATAAAGCGAGTGATATGATGAGATCACTTCTGACATCTCATTGATGGAGGATTAACACACTCCTGATGACTGCATGAGGATTGATCGGGTCGCTACCGAGACGGCTTGATGTTACGTTGCTGCATTCCTAGCACGGGTGACCATTGTTCCTGTTGCTGATGTGATTCATTTGGATTCCGTTTTGGTATTCATTATTTCGTTGTTACTGACACGCATTGTATTGCATTTCATCAATGACATGTAAAACATCTTTTGAAGTTATCAGCAGCAGCAAAACTACATTTTACAAAGGCGCACCATCTAGAAAGAAGTATATCATAATTCATAAGCATCGAGCATCATCTCAATTCATTTATAAAATCAAGCATTCCAGGACCAAAAGGTAAAAATAAATGCATGAACAGCAAGGAAAGTGGGAATTTTTTTTTTATACAGTTGAGAATTGTTTCTACTTCCAACTATAATGCTTCATTTCCTTGATATCAGACACAGCGTACATATTATTTACTATCCCGGAGAAAATGGAAGCCATGCATTTAACAAATTTTGTGGGGACTTTCGTTGGAAAATAAAATCTTGTGAAGTACACAATCACCTGCAGTCTGCAGACTTCCACAAGGTAGTCCGCATTTGCATAATTTATCGGACAACGTAACCCCAAAACACAAAACAACTAATTTATCCGGCATGTAAAAAATCGAACAACAAGTACCTTAGGTTTTTTAGTGGGTGGTTACAGCTGCAAACATTGGAATAAGCCTTGTAAATAGTCGAATCCACATTGTCGGAAATTCCCTCGGCACCCTGCGCCATTTCTTTTCGCTTGTTCAACATAAACGCCGCCAGTTCCTCGTTTTCTGAGCACGCAACTTGCTTCAGATTCTCCATGTCCTCGAAGGTTTTCTGGCGCCAGGAGGGATTGGGTTTGGTTTGAATGGGGGACATTGAAAAAGAATCACGTGCATGGAAATGAAATCCTAGGCTTGTTTCTGAAGCTGGGAAAAATTTATTTTCATCCCCATATTTTATATCAATTTCAACTTCATCCACATCATTAATAATATTACTCTCAGATTATGCGTTCTTCAAAAAAAATAGTGATTTAAATTTTTTTTAAATAAAAATTATTAATTTTTAAATTAAAAAATTAAATGATAGGAGAAGAAAATAAAATTTGGAAATTATCAAAAAATTTCATTAGTATACCAACATTAGTTAAAATAATGTAGATTATATTCAAAAACATACTTTTGCCAGTTAGTATACTATTCTAATGGGTATAGTAATTGTTACTCTTAATTGCTAAATAAAAACATTGACCATGCTGCAGATTATTGTTTGTGCTATTTTTTTTTTATTATACATACACATGTTTTATATCATTGTCGAATCTGAAACAGAGTTTCAAATTAAAACATTGGACAAATGATATTGTCTGTGCTATCTATACTATAATTATAGGTTTGTCACATGTCTTTTGTCGTAATAAATACATAATTTGCACTAATCATGTTGTACGCTATTGTTTGTGTTGTTTATTTATTTATTTTTTTGATATGAAGAGAGAAAAAAAGAGATGTTTTATACCGATGTCGAATTCAAAATCCCGTCTCAATTTAAAACAATGGACAAATGGCATTGTTTGTGGTATTTACACTGTATAATTTTTTAGTCTGGTTTGTCACAAGTTTACATCCTTTACCATAATTTACGAAACTCTTTGCTGCCTGCTTCTTTTCACAGCTACTGGTTCTACCCTTTCTTCTTTCTAGCCTCAAGTGCCTACGTGCACGAATACGTTCTTCAATTATAAACTTAAAAATTTAGATGGCCCAAAAAGATTTATGGGCCATTTTTTAACAACTCTGTCACAGGCCCAATAATTTAGATGGCCCAAAAAAATAATTGTTAAGCTTATCAACCCACTCCCCAAACATGTATGTAGGCCCTTACATCTTTTTATGGGCCAGTTTTTAGAAAGCCTAGTAATGGCATTTCATAAGAAAAATAAAAAAAATTAAAAAACCTTTTCTCCCCGACTCTGTCATGTCGTAGACAGAGGAGAAGCTCAAGCAACTCCATTAACGCACTCGGAGAGAAGCTCCACTCGGCTGCTATCCACACAAGGTGTATTATGGTGGGTTGGTACAAAGCAGTGGCAAATGCTAATATTTCATTGTTTTCAAATTCTTTATACAGTACCAATGTTCAAAATCAATTTTTCGAGGCATTGAACCAAACAAGTGTGCCAAATTACATGTTATGTGATCCATTGTTCGTCCACGTGAGCCTCCGCCGCTGCTTGAGTCTTATATTCAACTGAAATCTGAGTTTTCTTTCGTCAGTGAATCCGGGCTTGTTAAATATTAAAGTTGGGTATGGATTCCTATTCTTGTATCGTTATCTTGGATCCAATTGTTGTTGTTTTTCTTATTTGTTTTCCTTTTAGTTTGCTTGTCCGTGTTTGGTTTTGTTTTCACCTTTTTTGTTGGTGTTGGAGGTCAATAAGGTCGAGTTAATATTTGAGTTTCATAGGTTTAAGCCGAGTTCAATACTTTGAATTCGCCTCCGGTTTAGTAGGCTCGAGAATTTTAGCAACTAGAATTCAAATTGAGCTCAAAACTGTTCGAATGCAAATGCATGTAATATAGCAGTTAAATTTATTATCCATGCTTTATTGTATGCCTAGGGTTTCTGATTTTCTGCTCCTAATAACTATGAGTCTGTTTTTCGAATTTGAGAATGAAAGACATTAGATTTGGCATATCTAAATGAATTTCTTCGAGAAAGAAGTGATATAATTTAAAATAATAATCTTTCTGAATCCCTGTTGTAGCAAGCACTTGAGAAATAATTTGTCAGGAATGCCTTGCAATAGTTTGAATTTTGAACACACTTAAGTTAGTTGAACCAAGAGTGTTGGTATGATTAGAAAGATGGCATAAATGATATGCATCAAATTTGTTGAAAAAATGTTCTCTTTTGCTGGTTTGTTTTAAAGATACCCTTGATAAAATTGACTAGAAAAAGAGGACCCATAAAATTGATTCCATATGGGTACATGTATTGTTTTTATTAGCTGAATTGAATCAATAGTTTATCTGTATGTTTTTTGTTCCCAGTGGTTGCAAGTCAGGTTTCCATTCAGTACAAAGCAGAGTTATTTATGATGTATATTTGATGGCTATCAGATGAGTGTAGCAGCAGATTCTCCGGTGCACTCGTCAAGCAGTGATGACTTTGCGTCAATTCTTGATGCTGAGTTGGATACTATTTCTGATGCATCAGCAGATATTCAAGAAGTTGCAGAAGAAGAGGAGAATAATGATGATGTTGAGGAGGGAGATTATGATTTGAAATTTGACAGGTACGCTTCAGTTGAGAGTTTTTGTTTACACATAAGGTTTTGGTTTTTGTTGTCTCATGCTTTGATTATATAGCATTCTGGTGCTAGGGATGTGAGTCGACAAATATGAATTTTGCAGTTTTTTTAAAGGAACCCGTCAAATCATGTATGATTCTTGTGCGATGAATATAATGGATCAATACAGTAGTCAAATATTGAACTTTTAATAAATTTACTTGTGTTATAGGTCTATCAAATATTTTGTCATTTCATTTGAATTCTCTACCTCTCAATTACCGTACACATTGTCTTAAAGAATGGATTTTTGTCAGTGGAGTGGATGAAAGAAGATGGTTTAGCCCGTCTTTGTGTTTTTAGTTTAAACCTTTCAAGTTGAAGTAGCATTTTGCAATAGAAGTTACCAAAGCTTGCTCATGTGCTCACACCATTTTTTAAATTTTATATGAATCACAATTTTCATAGGCATTTTGGGGCTGTGCTCCTACTTGTGATGTTATGCGTGATATCAGCACTTATTTTTATTGTTGTAGAGCTAAAAGGCGCAAGGTGGAGTCATATGAAAATGTTGCTGATCTGCCGAGTTCCTCATCTCAAGGTGAACCACTGCAAATCTCTGGTGGTAAATTTATGATTAGATACAATTCTGATGTCTTTCAATGATTGATTGCATTGCATACCGTAAACAATATACTATTAACTGTGGGTTAAGTTCGGATTAAATTAAAATTATTGAACTCATAATTAAAAAATGAATTTTAATGTAATTTTTCGTAATAATAACAATACTGCATATCATCCAATAAAAAAATAGATTGAAGCTTTCTGGGTAAAACTGGCACAACTTTCCTTGAATCCCCGGATTGATTGTGAGAGTTTTGATGATTCGTTGTCTTATTTGGCTGCCAAATCCATTTCCCTTTTGTGTTACCATTCTTGAGATAGTGACGATATGTATTGCACGGTGTATATGTAATTCGATAATAAATAGCTGAACCAACATAGTTTCTACTTTATTTATGGATATGCTACATGGCTTGTCATTTTGGTTTGCGTTAGTGAAATGGGGTGGTACTTTGGCATATCTCTGTTTTCAGTGATTATCAACTTTCTTCTATTATTTTGTGCAACCGCATCAGGTTGGACGCATTGATCCTTACTTTTACGCTTTCTACTTCTCTTGGCTGTATTTTCACGCGTCATATTTTGATTCATTTATTTGTCTGATTCTCCTAGATTTGTAGAGAGCCTTTTTTTTTTATTTATGAGTTTTTTTTATGATGGGCAATTAATTCCTTGGTTCTGCTTGATTCCTGGAATGCAGGGTTGTCTCCGGAGAAGAATAAGTGCCTACATCCTGGTGTCTATGCAGGAATGTGCATGAAATGCGGCATAAAAATGGATGACGAATCTGGTGTTGCATTTGGGTACATTCACAAGGTTAATTTTTTGAAAAATACTATCCTGCAATATCATATCCTTTGAAAATATTATATGTAGAAGATGGTGCCACTTTTTGTGTGTGTTGCTCCCAACTCCAATTAAAATGTCACCCTGTTTTAGCTCCCAGTTTCCTCTGGGAGTAAAAATAATACAAAATATCCTTTAATCAAAATCAAAGCTTTATGTTTTCAGGACAATATAAACCTCAATTAAGAAGCTTAGCTCAAGTGAAATAAATCAGCACTACTTAAGTCAATACATGGAATGGAATGTATTTGTACATCACAGGGCTGCTGTGGTTTTGGTAGCCCTAATTTGAATTTCTGTATGGCATTGGATCAGTTTTTATAATGGCTGTTGGAGTGAAAATGAAAGAAATAAGTTCAAAAAATGTATTCTGTTAGTTTCACGCCACCATGTGTAAACAGTGATTGCAAATGCTGCTTATTTTAATTTTCTCATTCTTGTTTTATTACATCGAGTTTGGATTGATAGGCGATGTTCAATAGCATAATTGAACCCAATTTTCCTTTCAAAATAACTGTGTTCTAATTTAAAAGTAAATTCATGTTTCATGCAGAACCTAAGGCTTGCCAATGATGAAATCTCCCGTTTACGTGAGAAGGACCTGAAGAAGTTGCTACATCATAAAAAGCTTTACTTGGTTCTTGATTTAGATCATACATTGCTTAATTCAACTCGACTTATGGATGTCACTGTAGAAGAAGGATACTTAATAAACCAAAGAGATGCTTTGCCAGGTAAATTTTTTTCTCAACCTATTGTGGTCTATGTTGCATGGATGCAGGTACGGTATTGTATTGAATACGATACGGTAAATTTTGAAAATATGAGACACAATACGGATAGGATACGACAATTATTAAAATATTTATAAATATTATATATATATTTATATAAAATTGTATTAAAAATTAAAAATTATAGAGATAGAAAGCCATATTCTCATTTTGAAAAATTTCCATTGCAAAATAGGCTGAATTAACAATAACAATAAATAGTCTTCCCAACAAAAGTGTCGTGTGTTTGGGGAATCTAGCACCATAATTGAAATCCAAAAAGCACAAGGAACAACGGTGAAAACGTGAGAAGCCATGGTTTATCATCGATGAGAAACAGCCATAGCCACATGACAGTAAAGCTGTTAATTTTTTTTAAAAAAACACAGTGGGGATTTAAGAAGAAAAAGACAGGAGCGATGATAATCGATGACAATGAGAGCACGCAGAGCAGGAAACAATTAGATTAGACCTTAGGACTTACATGTCCAATTCCTTTTAAATTATTTTTTACGTAGTCCTCAAAAATTCAATTTGTCTCAATTTAACCCCTAAAACTTTTAATTATTTACAATTTCGCCAAAACGTATCCGGAAAACATATCCTGACTGTGTCCATGACACATCCTCATTGTGTCTAAGACATATCCTACTGGTCAAACCTACAAACGGTCAATAATACAAATTTTGTTGTATCCGACACGCATATCGGCATGTTTATCGTATCTGATAATTCAATTTTTTTAACGAGTATCTGTGCTACATAGATTGTGGTCTTGGTTGGTAATCTTTTTTTGTAGGTCCAAATCTTTGGCTGTTATATCTGAGGCAATAGCTGTTTGTAGTGACAGAAATAGTTTGGCAGTGTCATTTTTTAATCGATTATTTTTTGCTCATCAACAATCCTCTTCCACAATTGGTTCAACTTGTAACTTGATGGAATTGAACATGTGACCCATAGTGTAGCGTCCCGGGTAATCTCTTTAAGAATGCATGGAAGCTTAAATGGAACCAAGTTTATGCCCTTGCATGGGCATGAAGTTTTTTTATGCACCTGTCTGTATTTATGCAATCACAATTCGAGTTAAGCATCCAGAAACAGTATAACATTGCAGATGGGGGACGCAAAGTCTGATGACTTTGTTGAGAACTATTTCAACAGCTTTGTATCCATAAGCTTAGGATATGTTGGCATTTTGGTAGTCGACACAAGAAAGACAATCTGTTTCAAGCTAAAAAATTAAAAAATATTTATTTAATATCTATATCTAGCTAGTTGAAGATATTTACTTGGCACATTGTAACATGGAAATCCGATGCCTGTTAGCTAAAGGGTTTCAAGGGAATAAATATTAATTATCTGTCCATGCATCAAATTGCCATGTAAAAATTTGCCAAGCGAGTATATCTCCAAGATAATGGTAAAAGGATGAATCATTATTCTAGACCACATTCTGTCGAGAACCAATTACAGGTTTTGACTACACGGTTTTTTCTCCTTACTTTAAGCCATTCCAATTTGTTAACTTCAAACTTATATTGTCTTCGTCATCAATTGAGATGGTTTAGAACGGTCAATATGGCTTTTTTTTTTTGATAGGAAACTAATTATATTAGAATATTCAGTAATATGGCTATTTTATCCCAACAGTCCCTTGAAACTGGAAATATGTTGTGCATTCACCTATCACTTCTTTCCTTTTAAGGGTTTATCACTGTTAGAATTTCTTATGCCGCTGAAAACCATGTTACGTTTCTGATTTTCCGCTTTGAACTTTAATATGAATGTAATTCCCTTTATTTTTAATTTGCAAGATACTTTGAAGAGAGATCTATTTAGACTGGAGTCAATGCAGATGATGACCAAGTTGAGGCCATTTGTACACTCCTTCCTTAAAAGTGCTAGCAATATGTTTGAGATGTACATATACACTATGGGCGAACGTCCCTATGCCTTGGAAATGGCAAAGTTGCTTGACCCTGGGGATGTTTACTTCAATTCTCGAATAATTGCTCAAGGGGATTGCACACAAAGGCATCAAAAGGGTTTAGATATTGTTTTGGGGCAAGAAAGTGCTGTCCTCATTCTTGATGACACTCAAGCGGTAATTGAGCGACTTATATTCTGAAATTGGTGGGAAGTGATTCTTTTATACCTTCTTTTTACTGTGTTTTCATGTTGCTATCTTATGACTTATGTTCATTTGGGCAAAATAACCATGCCTTAAAGAAAATCACTCTGAAACATTCTGCTCTAAGAAAATCACTGGCTCGATAACAGTTTAATCCACCAAAACCAAATGGGATCGTCTTGTTACACAATAAGGGGCTAAAATTGAGTACCTTCTAGTCCAGTCAAGGCGCACGGCCAAGCTACATAACATGCTACAAATTGAATACTAACCAACGAACTCCTTAATTCTACAATATTTGAACAACAATTTCATTTACTTTCATCCAAGAAGTATAACACCAGAGTACCTATGTCAACAAGAAAAATGTACATGAAAATTTTAAGGTTGTAAACTTCAGCTTCTTACTGGCTTTTCGCACCAGATTGCAGTGTCTGTCACAGTACAAAGTCATCTTTTTGGACAAGGTTATAATACTGACTCTTCAAAAATTGAGATTCAGCTTCTAAATTGCAGTTTTTGTTGTTTTGTTTATGGAGTTAAATTATACTGTTAGATATTGAATTTAAAATATTAGCAACGTTATTTCAATCGCAAACATTAGATATTCAATTGCATAGAGGAAGCAATTTATAGCAAGTTTTTCGTTATAATTAATAAAAAAAAAGTTCTAGAAGGTACTCAATTTTAGCCCCTTATTGTGTAACAAGACGATCCCATTTGGTTTTGGTGGATTAAACTGTTATCGAGCCAGTGATTTTCTTAGAGCAGAATGTTTCAGAGCGAAAAGGTTTCACTGATCAATCTCAATAATTTACTCCTCGGCCTTAAAGTATATTGAGAAATTTTATGTTAACATAGCTGAGCTGAAATTCTGACATATAAATTGTGCATTATCTCTGTAATCCCATTTCACTTTGTCGGTATGTGTACTATGTGTGCATTTGTGCTTGTTGGCATATAAAAGTTTTTCCTCAAGTATTTGTTTGCAAGCTCATTCTAAAAAACATTTCTTTATTTGATTTTAATTTGCAATATTCTTTGTTGTTGTTTCCTATCAATGCTGTGCTCTATCAAGAAAATTTCGTAACAGGAAGAGTCATATCTATAATTGCCGCCATATTTTATTTAGGTATGGAAGAAGCACAAGGAGAATTTGATATTAATGGAGAGATACCACTTCTTTTCTTCAAGTAGCAAGCACTTTGGCTTCAACAGTAAATCACTTTCTGAACTTCGAAGTGATGAAAGTGAGAGTGATGGAGTGCTGGCGACTGTCCTGAGAGTTCTTCTGCGGATCCACAGTTTGTTCTTTGACCCGGTATTTTCTTGTTTCTCTGATACCCCGTTGACCTCCAAAACTTCTAATCTTACTTCTTTTCTAGTTCATTGTATTGATAGGAGTTTTCTTCTTTTAGGGGCGCGATGATAAACTGATGGACCGAGATGTGAGACAGGTACATATTAACGGGATGGCTGAGATTTACATTCTATCTGTTCTCAACTGTCATGGCTTCTAGTTTCTAACATGCCTCTAGGTACATTATAAATTTATTTGTCTTGGTTATTTTGGGCTTCATGATATCCAAATCCTTTGGGAAGTCTGGCAATTATCTTGTGGGAATTTCTTTGGTTTTGAGGAATATGATGTGGTGTTTATAGAGCTAAGGTGACATCCTGTTTGTAGATTGTCGTGTGTTCCCAAGTAACTCAGATGAACCAAGCTGGTTTAAAAATATTTATTAACAAGAACTGAATAGTGCTGCTGATTTGAAATTTCTATATTGTTTCGAGGGTTTGTGGGAATTAGGGGTGTATCAAATTAAGTGAAGACAAATTTTTCCTATTTTATCAAGTTCAACCTCAATCAGTCTGAATTACTGAATATTTTAATGGAGTTTTCCTGGAACAATAATTTGAACTTGATTCGAGCCTTTTGAATTTGAATTCTTGAGGAGCCTATCGAGCTCAAAAATCTAATCAGGCTGCGTGCTGAAGACAATAGGAAAAAGAGATCAAATAACATGCAAGGGGAAAAAAAATAAAATATCCAAGCTGCAACATCCAACAAATGGGTGAAAGCATTGGAAACGATAACGAAAGTTAATTTGCCAAACTTGAAACTAAATTTAGAGTCAGAGATTCATTTTGTAGATCTAAACTATCAAATGAACATTAGTATCTAATTTTGTAGACAATAGATTTATTAAGTTTGTAAAAAAGTTTCATAAAAACCTATCATTAATAAATGCATAAAAGACCGTGACTTGCTCGTGATCATTTTTTGTAAAATGATTTAGGAACAACCTTATCAATAATCCGAACTCTTTGTCAATGTGGTCTGTTAGATTGCTTGATCATGTTTGTGACCAAATTACGTGATGATTTTGAATCATTAACTGCTGATTTAGTACTCGCATGATTTGGCTAATTTAGTTTACCTACATGTTTGTTTGATAAATTGTTAGTCATTTGCAGAGATATAATAGACATCAAATTTTTTACTTTGATCTGGTATGCACGCAGGTTCTAAAGAGAGTTCGTGAGGAGGTCTTGATGGGTTGCAAAGTTGTCTTCAGCCGTGTTTTTCCTACCAACTTTCAGGCTGAGCAGCATCATCTATGGAAAATGGCTATGCAGCTAGGAGCTACATGTTCAATGGAACTCGACTCTTCTGTGACACATGTCGTCTCTCTGGATGCAGGAACCGACAAATCTCGTTGGGCAGTCCATGAGAATAAATTTCTTGTCCATCCGCGGTGGATTGAAGCTTCCAACTACTTGTGGAAAAAACAACCAGAAGAAAATTTTCCAGTCAGTTAATCAAAGAATAAATGATCCAGTTAATATTCTATATGGCTAACCTCTGGTGACAAAATTACTTCATTGATTTTGAACTCGAACATTGTATATACTCGATTAGTTAGAGCTGTAGCTTTGCTCGACTGTAAGTTTAAAGGATCTGTGTTTGTTACCGTGAGGCCAATTTTTTATATCCCGTGAACATGAAATCTTGGCCAGTATTTTTATATTTTATGACTTGATTTTTATTACTCTTTTGATTCGATACATAGTGAGATATGCATATTTGGCATAAAATATCGTGGTTGGCAAGTTAAAATAAGGCCTAAAATAATCAGTCACATATTCATGGGATGTACCAATAACAGTATTGCATATCGATTTTGCTGATTCAATTTTCACCATCAAATAACCTAAGAAAGCACAAAATATTTGGTAGTTCGTAACTTTTTTTTTTTTAATTACAACACACGCGGGGAAGGGGGATCGAACCCGGAGAACCGGTTAATCCGGCAGGAGGTGAGACCATTGTGCTACAAGCTCGGTCTCTCGTAGTTCGTAACTTCAAAACTTGTACTACTACTATCTCAAACAATAATCGTAATGTCTGAATTATGTACAATTCACTATTTTATTAACAATGAATATGAATTGAGATTCATTTAATATGATAGATAGAGTAATTTATCAGGGAATGGCACTGAGCTTTATTTAATTTACTTATACATATTTTCCAAAAATTACAATCGAATTTCAAGATTAACTATTTGTCCTTGATTGTAATGGGTTGGAGATACCCCTTGAAAAAAACTTTGTTTTTAGAAGGATCTGCATCCGAGTTGACCCATTTTGCGAGTCTCTAATCCTTCCCTAAATGCAACCATTCTATCCATTTCAATTACTATCTTTCCATCAACTTCGATATAATCCCAACTATATCATATAGACAAAATCTTTCTATTCAACATGTTAATTCATAAAATAAATATTCGAATTACTCGTAACATTTAAAAATAGCCATGCTGCGTCGCGTCGATATCACCAATGCCATGTATTAAATATTAAGACACCACACGTCTCCATTTTTAAGGGTTTACTCGACCCTACCCCTGCTGGCAGTGCCCGCAAGGGTCGATCCAACGGCTCGGATTTTTCATAGTCAAATTTTTTTTTTACATGGAGGTGGGCCCGGATCACTCATGTGGAGTGATCCGGGCCGTTCATTGCCCGTGCAGGCACTGTCTGCACGGGCAGGGTGAAACAATCCATTTTTAAGTTAGTCGAGTTTCAAAACTCGGCCTACTGATTTGTTTTCAATATCTACTAAATAATGCGAAAGGAACATTGAAATTGAAACGACGGTCCTGCAATGATTATTAATATCACGTTTGTCATATTATTATTAGGTAAAACTTGAAATTTATTATAATTAACATGAAATTATGCATAAACATATAACTGATAGATTTTAAATTTATTATCTTACTTATTTAAATAACAAAAATACATTTGAAATATATAGATTTTAAATCTTGCATTTGGATGGATATATTTTAAATCCATGGATTTCAATTATAAATTTTTTATTTACGCATTAGTTATACAAAATAGAATGAATTTCAATTGCCTTTTATATTGGGTGAACTTGAAATCAATTATAATTAACATGAAACAATATATAAACATAAGAGAGTAAATTTGAAGTTTATGGTTGTGTTTATCTAAAAATACAAAAAATATTTAAAAAATATTTGAAATCCATATGTGTTTAATAAACCTGAAATGTTACCGTTGAAGTAGAGTTATTTGTGTGGCTTGTGATATTTGACCCCTTTACTGCATTATGTAACATTACTTTTTCGCCCTTCACTATCTTCAATAAATCGAGCCCGTCGAATCTGCAAAAATAGAGTTAAATTTTCTTAAAAATGTTGAGTAGATTTTTTGTGAGATGGTCTCACGAATCTTTATCTGTGAGACGGGTCAACTCTATTGATATTCACAATAAAAAGTAATACTCTTAGCATAAAAAGTAATATTTTTTCATGAATGACTCAAATAAGATATATGTCTCACAAAATACGACCCGTGAGACCGTTTCACACAAATTTTTGTCAATAATGTACATGATCAATAGTATATAATTCTATGTTTGGAAGGATTAGAGATTTTTTGTTATACTTGATATGAATTTTTTTTAGAAGTTTATTACAATTAGGTTTCAAAATCGAGACATTGATGACACAAAATATAAACAATTATTGAATTTTTTAAAAAAATAACATTCGTCAAACTAAGTTTTTGCAAGTGTATATGAACCATCGGCTCAAATGAAAGCTGAAGTAACTTAAAATTCGCATTTTTTCTTAAAAAAAAGGGTTTCGAAAATAATTTTTAAATACTGAAAAAGTATAGTTACCCGATATATATCACACACACATATAAATGCATATATTCTGTAAATCTAGCTTCTTTGATAATTTACACGATATTACATAAAATAATATTGCATATTATCGGTTATCATAATTTAATTCTTTTGTTGATCATTCTAATATTTTTCTGTGTAGGGTATGGGTATGGGGTGGGGTTTTTTTTGAAAATAATTCAAATTTTAAAATTTATTTCAAAACTAATTTAAAAAAAAAGGTGTTGCAAAAGTAATGCAATCCGCGCTTGGTAAGCGCGGACGCTGGCTACGTGGGGCAGCGTCCGCGCTTACCATGCGCGGACGCCGCTCCACGTGCGAGCGTCCGCGGTAAGCACGGACGGTGCTCCACGTAGGAGCGGCGCTGCGCTTACAAAGCGCGGACGGTGTATTTTGTATTTTTTTTTATATTTTTTCGATTTTTAATATCCGTTCATTCATTATCATGCCTGACAACTTCACGTGAAAGGCGTTCATTAAGTCGATACCTGACAACTTCACGTGAAAGATGAGATTCTGAAAAATCACGTGAAGACCAATAATTCAAATAAGATTCGAAGCTATACAGTCTTCACATTTTATTCTCCTATATAATTGATGAAAAATTCGAGGAACGAGGTATCAACTTTCTCTTAAATTTTTTCTCAATTTTCATTGACAAAATGTCTACCATCAACGTACTACTATATTTTGGTGGTCATGTAATTAGCGATAATGGATCGATTGAATATAGCATTCCATTTGTTAGACCGATACGAGTATTACGATCTACTAATTTGATGGAGTTAGTTGAAGTTGTGCATAAAATGTTAGCAATCGATCCAGCGAATTTTTCTCTGAAGATGTCAACAAAGTATTCATTCATGGAGAGAGCATCTTGGCATGAAATTGAAGTCAATCTCGTTGATGACGATGCTTTACAGTTCATAATGCAATGTGACAACATGCATGTTTTGCATCTGTACGTGGAAGCAAATTCAATTGAGCATAATGTTGGATTTGATGATCCTGAATCTTACGTTCCACATGCATCCGATTCAGATATTTATAACCAACCCAGTACGTCTACATATGGTGGTTTCCAGGAGCAAGAATCTTATGTTCCACTGGTTACGGAAGGACTCGGTAATATGAGTTTCGATGATGTAAGTGGGCCTTGGGATCAATATATAAATGTCTCGTTGAAACAAAATAATGCTCCATATTGGCCGAATCCAACATTAGATACGAGCGCTCGTTGTCCGGATCAGGTCAACAATGATAATATTTGGAGGACTGATTCCGAACCCGATATGTCATACAACGAGTCTGAAGAAGAAGAAGTGAATGTTGATGATGAAGTGAATACTTTTACAAATCCCGATGAGGGTACATCATCTCGACAACCACCACGTGACACATTACAGAGGCAGACCGTACCATTTATGTCAAACACTTCTGAGATGCCATCATTTTTCAATAAATATTTTGGTGAAGAGCCTCATGATTATGTCGATGTTCCTTGTGGAGTGCAATCAAGCTATTACAATCCGGATAGAGGTGAATTATGCGTCAATATGTTATTTAAAGATAAGAATGATCTTATTGCATCTATCAAGGATTATTCAGTCAGAGTTGTCAGGCGTGAGTACCGTGTCGTGGTTAGCACACGCAGTTTGTGGAAGGTACGCTGTAAAAATAATTCTTCTACGGTCATTTGTCGATGGGGACTTCGCGCTTCTTTGAAGGCCTAGACTGGTTATTGGAAATAACAAAATATGACGGGCCTCACACATGTATATCTACCGCTGTTGGTATAGACCACAAGAATCTGAACAGTGATATGGTGGCACATACGCTACTGGGATTTGTTCGTTGTGATCTTTCGTACGAGATTAAGTATATCATCGAAAATGTGAAAGATAAATATAGATATCAAATCTCGTACACGAAGGCATGACGAAGTTTGAAACGTGCTATTGAAATTGCTTATGGTACATGGGAGAGCTCCGTGCAATTACTCCCCAAATATATGTGCGCTTTGTCAAAATATAATCCGGGAACAGTTGTGGAGTGGAAGCATCTGAGAGCCAACAATGAAATGAGTAAGACACTGAACTGTGCTTTCTGGGCATTCAGGCCGTGTGTTGATGGGTTTCGGCATTGTCGGAAAATAATTAGTGTTGATGGTACACACTTGTATACCAAATACAAGCATAAAATGTTGATCGGTGTCACTTGGATATAAACAATCAAGTTCTACCGCTAGCATTCGCTATTGTGGATGAAGAAACAACAGATTCTTGGAAATGGTTCTTGGAGAACGTAGGAAGACATGTTGTTCGTGGTGAAAACGGCGTGTGTCTTATTTCTGATAGACATAAGGGAATCGTGCGCGCAACTGCAGAGCTACCATATTTTCAACCTCCATACGGTGTGCATCGTTTTTGTTTGAGACACGTGTGTTCAAACTTTAACACTAAATTCAAAGACGTGCATCTGAAAGATTTATGCTGGGCGGCAGGCACACAAAATCAAATTTGTAAGTTTGAATCAATAATGGAGGCAATCAAGCATAAAAACATTTTGGCACACCGATATTTGGCTGTAATTGAGAAAGAAAAATGGATTTTGGCTCATGACGGTGGTTGGCGTCGTGGGGTGATGACAACCAATATGTCAGAGTGTTTAAATAGTGTGTTGAAGGGTGCTCGTAGACTTCCTATATCTGCCATAGTACACTTGACACTTATGAGGTGCGTACAATATTTTATTGAACGTGTGAGTAGAGGTGGTCGTATGGTTCAGGAAAATCAGCTGTGGTCAGATTATGCATGTCGGATGTATGACAAGTGGGCGAGAAAATCTAATGAACATCGTGTTGCCAAGTATGATGTACGTGAGCAAACTGCTTCGGTTGCAACTGTAGGAAGACCAAGTCGTGGCCAACATATACAGGTGGTGAAGTTATCAACGAGTGATTGTTCGTGTGGTAAATGGACGATTTTTGGCATACTATGTTCTCATGCTATTTGTACCGCAAAGTGGCACTCGTTGGATCCCACGACACTTGTGCAGGCATGGTATAATATATCTGAGTACTTAGCGACTTACGAAGGCAGATTTCAACCTCTTGCAGATGAGCGCTACTGGGATCCTCCAACTTTCGAATTGCACCACAACCCTGTTAGACGTGAAAGAAGAAGAGTTGGTAGAGATAGAACAACTCGATTGAGAAATGAGATGGGCACAACTGTTTCTAGACAAAGACAATATTGATAAATTGTTTTGTTAAATTGTAATAACAGTTGAACTGTTAAATGAGAAATTAATTATTTACATCTTGTTTACTTTGTTAATTTTTTCTATTTAATGTGTAAAAAAAATGGTTCATAATTTCTTTTAGAAATGCTACTGCTCGAGCGTGAGGTGTTCGAGAAAATTTTCCAGAACGCCTCGCGCTCGAGCGGTGAACTGTTACCGCTCGAGCGCGAGGTCTGCGCTGCACCCATTTCCTTATCTCCTTATCTCAAATCCACCATTCTCCATTCCCCTTCTCCTTATCTTATTCTCAAAACAAATTCTCATCTCATTCTCAAACCATCTCATTCTCAAACAATGGCTCCCAAGAAGGTGAAAGGTAATCCCGGCTCTTCTTCTTCTTCGTTTGATAGAACTAGATTTGTTAGTGATGCGGCGCAGACGCGGTATGAACATGCAAAAATTAATAGAAACCCGATTACCGAGCGGAGATTTCGTAGACAAAGAGAAGATCGATACGTTGGGCCTCTTTTGGGGTTGGAGATGCGCAAATGGGAAAAATTTGGAACTCAACCGAGAGCGGCGGTGGTATCGGTGGTGCGGAGTTTTATGCAAATGCGGGTGAGAGGACGGATGCCAAGGCCTTTGTTCGAGGTAAACTTGTGTCATTTGATTCGGGTATAATCAATGCTTTTTTAGAAACGCCAGAGGTCGATGATTCTGCCTTCCAGGCTTTGGTTGCTAACCCTGATTATACTGTGATCATCAACACCCTGTGTCATCCAAGGGCGATATGGAAACCAATAGGGGGGGTCACCAAGTTGTTTTGATGAAAAATATCTGACGGCTGAGAATGCTCTTTGGTATTTGTTTTTGGCGAGGAGAATGATGTCAGTCTCACACAAAAGTGAAGTACAAAAGGAGCGAGCCGTGGTGCTATATGCTTTGTCTCAGGGTTACCCAATCAATGTGGGAAAACTTATCAATTCTCAAATTTTGATGAGCGTTCATAACAGACACATCGGGCTTTTCTTTCCCTGTATCATATCAGAGTTGTGTGCGATGGCAGGGGTTGTGTTCCGTGATGATGAAGAGTGGATGCAACCAATGAAGCCCATTTGTGCACAGGACTTGCAGCGGAAATACGCTAAACGACAGTTAGACTTCAGGACGGATGAGGGAGATACAGGTGGATCGAGTACCGCCGCCCCGCGTCAAACACAACCCCACAGACGGTCCCTAAACGACAAAGTAGATGAGATGCTTGCCTTCATGGCTCATCAGGAACAAGTTAACTTGAACCACAATGAACATCTCGCATTTATCGAGTCCACGATGCAGACAACGATGGTCGAGAGGGGTGTTGACCCAGTGACCATCCATTCACCTCCTCCGTTCATTCCTCCGTTCAATTTTCAATATGACTATCAGCCGCAAGGGAATGCAACAGGAGTGCCACCACCAGATAATGACGAGGATGAGTAGTGATCAACGAGTGAGGTATGTGAGTGACGTATGTGATATCATGTTCTTCTTGGTATATTACTGTAGTTTTTGGTTCTTTAATCTTAATTTACTTATCGCAGATGAGCATGATAAAAAGAAGAACAACAAATTTGAGAAGATGGACGTCAATAATGTTGTTTCATATTAACTTTCGATTGTGTATTTTCTTCTGTTGAGATGTGTAAAATTTTCAAAAAAATTGGAACGTTTATGTTTATATTTTTTATTTCATCTTTGTTTATTTGTGTTATTTTTCATGCACTTGTATTCATCTTATCTTTCGTTTATTAACACTATACTGAATAAATAATAAAATATAGACAACGCAACAATGCAAACTGTACAACAATAAAAACGTTAAAGTTACAGTTAATTAGCAGAATCATCGTCATAATTAAAATGATACAAATGGCTTCCTATTCCACAATAAGGTGGATTGCGTCTTCTCCTCCTCTCTCCGCAATCCTACATTTTCAGGAATTTGCTCATTTGAGTAACCTGGATAAGTGATAGGGGAAATAACATTCCTCTGTGATCGAGTGTCATGCACAATATGCTGAGGTCCAACGTTAAGCAAATTAGTGAAACTTTGTGTGTTGGACCAATAAGGAGTCTGAAAATCAGTTTGACCAAACGGATGAAAATCACCGAACCTTGGATCACTGAAATAATCAGGTTGAGTATTAGATGTTCCTGCAATATTCAACTCAGCTGACGTAATAATCGTAGAGTCTCCTGCAAACCCACTTGGTTGCCTAACCATGTCACTTCCCCATCCTAATGATGACTGATGCGAAAACGGAGAAGGCGTACTAAAATTTTGTTGAACATTCATTTCTCCAACAAAAGTATTGTACGGACGTGGTTGAAAATCAACGACATTCACTGCAGGTGATATGGTGCGCATAGTTATTCGATTGTACCATTGAAAGTAGTCTTCGTCAGTTTGCATCGATTGCCCGTGTCGCACCCCTTTACAAACATATCTGAGCCGATTATTCCACAACTCAATTGAATTTCTATGATACTCTCTCCAATCGGTGTTTCGATGTCTTATTCTCGTGATATTATGCATATCGTCATTGTCGACGGCAAACCCTGGAATTGATTGTCGTCTTCGAAATTGTCGCATTACACGATTAGGACGATGCATCTCCACGATGTCAAAGCATATAAGGGGACAAACACATCGCCATATTTTATTGTCGTATGAATCAATAATTGTCTTCACATCTATGTCATTTTTCTGATATACGCTCCAATTAAACTGTAAAAAAAAAGTAAATAAAATGTCAGTATTCATTTAATAAATCAAAACAAAATAGTCTTCGTGTCATCAATATTACGTATTAACATTTTATAATACCTCATTATTATTCATACGATCTAGAGAATCCCTTATAATTCTTACAGAATGTGTTGGCGAATGTGTGTAACTAAATCCATATTTCCACCTACAATTATAAAAAAAACAAATACATATCAACAAAATAGACAAGATATATATGATATTACCACCATAAATTTTAAACATTACCGTGCACCATATGGAGAAACTGGAATGAAAGCATCCGGATCAACGGGAGGTACAACTAATGTTAACCCATTTCGATCGGGGTTAACACATTTAATCCTGCTCCATGCCCATACCTAATTATAATAATTAAAAAAATTAAAAAATTTAACCAAAATATTATGTTAAATATTCACATCACATTAATGATACCTGCAGGATATATAAAGGTCCAGCCATTGTAGTCTTCTCTATACGTGATGCGTTACACAACTCACGGTATAGAAATGCTAAAACTGCACTACCCCAACTATAAGACTTCACGTTATCAACATCTCGTAGCAGTTGCAAAAATATAAGTCTAGCTGACCCTTTTGGTAGTCAGGGAACATTATTCCTCCAATAATCATTAACGCAACACAACGAGTAAATTTCACAACATCTACTTCTGAAGTTTCATCATTAACAAGGTTAGATATACAATGATCGTGTAGTGCAGTCATAGATAGATGACCACCTTTCAAATAATTTGAAGCTGGCAAAAATCCTAACATATCCAAACATATGTGTTGCCATTCCTCAACTTTATGTGACACATCTACGCCAGTTACTGCTTCACCATCAATTGGTAGACCCCAAATTATCGAAACATCTTGTAATGTCACTGTTGTTTCACCACATGTAAAATGAAACGTATGTGTCTCGCGTCGCCAACGTTCAACAAGCGCAGTAATCAAATGATTATCAAGAACTTGAGAGCCACATTCTAAAACTCCATAAAAACCCATATGATTTAAATATGCGAGTACACGCCTGTGTAAATAATTATCAGTATACAACTTCCAAATCAAATGGTCTGACTTCTTCACTTTGACAATATCATCAACTGTTAACGAAGACACGCTTGATGACATATGTGTCGCTTGTAAATAGAGGACACTGGGATCTTCTGGATTTCGATTATCTGTCATTCTGAACTATGCTCTAAATCTTCTCAACTTTGTCAAAAAAAATTTCGGTGAGAAATTATGAAACCGATGAATGAGAGAATGAGAGAATGAGAGAGTAAAGATAAGAGGAGGAAAGAATAGGAGGGAAGGAACGAAGAAGGAATCGGGTAAGATAAGGATTGGATGAATGGAGTAGGAACACGTAGGCGCGGTATCATAAGGATTTGATGAATGGAGTGACATGTGGCGCTCCACGTGGGAGCGTCCGCGCTTACCAAGCGCGGATTGTATTACTTTTGCAAATCTTTTTTTTTTCAAATTAGTTTTGAAATAAATTTTAAAATTTGAATTATTTTTAAAAAAAACCTGTATGGGATGAGAAAAATTATCGAACATTCTAGTATATTGCATTTGTCATATTGTACCGAATTTTTCAGTATCGATATCGGTATGACATTCAAAAATTTCGGTATCGAAAAAAATTCATATATTAAAAATTATAATATGATATCAATTTCGATATCGGTATGACATTAAAAAAATTTCAGTATTTCATTATAACATTCAAAAAAATTTAATATTTCGATGTGAATAAAAACAATTTTTTATATTTTGGTATAGACGGTATTATGCTGATATTTATTATATTTCTTAATTAGTAAACCAAATTTCGTTGACAAAATTATTCTTTTAAAGGTAATATTTCCTTAACTGTATTACACGGACTTAGCCAGGTTTGAGTTGTATTAATAAAAGATAAATGTAGCATCCAAGCGGGCAACTCAGATCGTAGGATATGACGAACACCTATCAAAATGCAGATGTACAATTCTTTCCTGCCTATTTGAGTCTGTGACACATGACTTTCCCGGTATACCCGATATGATTTATTTGATTAGTTTGGTTTGCAGAGTAATGTGTTGACATTTTTGGGTTTAAGGAGCGCACCAAACGATAGCAACTATGGTTTCTCAAGATTAAATTTTTTTTAAATAAAATAAATAAAGAGATGCACGGTTTTTTTACCATAATCTATTCGGCTATCGAATACACAACAAAATATAAGTATTCAAATAATTATTTAAAATTTATATGTTAAAATTAGACAATAGTTTAGCAACAAAAGCATGCATAGCTGAAAATTTAGTCAATGGCGATCGACTACACAATAATCTAATATTATTTACGAGATGGGATTTATTATATATTCATATTGAAATATAATTTTATTTTAATATAGATTATTATTTTGCTTATTTTTCAATTTGTCCCTAACCACCAGATATATATGATACCAAGATGCAACAAACAACGCATGGGGGCAAAGGACGCAATCTATGGGAGGGATGTGTTAGGCTGTGTTCCACATGCAAATCATGGCAAACTCCTAATTTCCAGTTATTAGTTTTTTTTTTCCTTTTTTGTCCCGATTCTAGCTAATTCGAAGTCGAGTCGCGTCAAATTTATAACGGAAAACTATCTCGATATCCATCACTTTTCGTTTACAAGAATTGAACTCGAGATCTTACCTAAAGACGATTTTTGACATCATTCGAGCCAACAAATGTTGGTTTCATCGTTATTTTCTTATTGACCTTATTTCAGACTTATTAAAATTTAAGCCGAACTCCAGCATGACATAATCCTGAATATTACCAATTGAAAATAAACTGTACTTCCTCATTAATAATGTCTGGCTTTATTATTGAGGTCGATCGTAACAGTGTTCATGCTTAATTCAACTAAATTTAAATTGAAACGGGGAAATTTATGTTTAAGAAACAAAATTAGAATCATATCAACAAAAGATTGCAGAATTAAAAAGGAAATACAAACGACTTTTTCTAGAGAAATTTCTTGGATTTTCAAATTATATCTGTTGTATGTGAATATACTCGACTAGTCGTGCGTACAAAAGGTGGTTCCATGAGTCGAGGACTCCGGCCACGCACCAATGGGTGCAGTCCATGCCTTTGAAAGCATTGTATGAGCTGACAGGATCGACGTCCGAGCTGACCCATTTTGCCCATGTATTTAATCCTTCCCTAAATGCAACCATCCTATCCACGTCCTTCACTATCTTTCCCTCGACTTCAACATAATCCCACCTACGTTATGTACACAAAAAGCTTACTATTCAACATATTAGTTCATAATATTAAAGATTCAAATCACGTGGTAATGTTCACGAGCCTTACGGTTGCTGATCGCCGCGTCGGTACCACCAAAGCCATGTATTAAAGACCAAGACATCCATTTCTTTCCACACGCCTCCGTTTTTAAGCGAGCCGAGTTTCAAAACTCGACCTACTGTTTCGTTTTCAATATCTACTAAATAATGCGAATTGAATACGATAATCGAAACGTCATAGTCCTGCAATACACATAACAGTGTTGCTAGGATTCAGCAGCATCACGTTGGCCATATTCATCGGATGAAATTAATTAAATAAAATAAATATAATATTTGTCATGAAATTATTCAATGCACCTGAAATGTGACGGTGGAAGTAGATTTATCCGTGCGGCTTGTGATATTTGATCCTTTCACTGCATTGTGTAGAAGGCATACCATTGATCCCCATTGATTAGAACTTATTGAGTCCCCAACAAACATTACCTTTTTCCCCTTCAATCTCTTCAATAAATCCAGCCCATCAAATCTGACAAATTTCTTGGTAAATAGTACATTATTTATTATTATTATGATAAAATATGTCATAACTTAAACACACACGTACGTACCTTGGAATGTTGCAACCATTGGGTTGCCATCTATATTCAAGGTACTGGTGATCGGGTCGACCGTACTTCAAGCAATCGAATTCTTTTCGAATAAACGGGCAATCGAGCGAGTCATAAAGAGGGTAAGATTCATCATGCACCCATTCTCCTTCGTAAACATTGCAACTCTTTTGCTCCCTTGTTGATTATGCTGCAATACAGATATTTGAGGGCTGGAACACTATTGACAGATAACAGAGAAGCAACAAAAATTTTATTATTTCACAAGCCATCTTGTGTATAACTTGTATATTTTCCATTGTGGTGTGCCTAAAGAATTCGCAATATATAAATATATATATACACACACACATATATGTATACACACGTGTGTGTATCCAATATGTATGTATACATATATAGTGTAAATATGGCTTCAAGGAATAAAATTAGCAGCTGGAAGTAATCTTCAAGAATATTTATATATAAGTCAAACATCGACTTGAATTATTTTGTTTCTAATTCTACTTTTCTAAAAAATATTTTCCTGTGTAGGATATGGACAAGAGATGGCCGGCCGAAAACAAATTATATTTCACTTTCGTATTTAATATTAATAAAAAATTTCTTTTGTTTGCTACTATACATGCATATCTTGGTCCTGCACAGGTCAGGATCTTGATATATGTCATTTTTTGAGATCTTGGTCGAGCTTAAAATCCAATATCCAAGCACAATACTAAAAACGAACACATATCAAGATTTTAGTCCGTAAACAAATCGTTGTAACGTACCCATCGACCGTTGGAACAATTCGTTAGTTCAGACTAGTAGACAAAGTTTATTGGCACGTGATATTCATTGTGTACGCGTAATCTATATCATTAGCGTGAAAGACAAATATTTATTTTTTTTAAACAAAAATGGACGAAAGCACATCACATGAAACGTGAATGGTATATTTTATTCTGGTAGTTATATTATGTTTCACGTATGTTTTATTTAATTTTATATAATTAATAAATATTTCATTTTTTTAGGGTAAATATTTCATTTCTAAAAATTGTTTCTAAGCTATCAATATCCATAATCTATTAAAATCTTCCACTTAAACATGTGTCATATATCCGAACAAACATGTATGATAAATATAATATATATTCGGTTGTGAAAGATTTCATATTGATCCAAGTTCGGATATGATGAGCATCATATCAAAACGATATATATGTATACAATTGGAAGATTTCACGTTGAAATTTTGAAGTTCTTCAGATTCACGTCAAGTTAATTCAAGATAAATCAGATCAATTTGAACATATTTGAAGGCACTAATTCTCAAAAGATTGTTAATTTGGCTATAGCTAAGGCCGAAAAGAAGAAAATTAATAGTTCAAAATCAACAAACATATATATTATGAGTATGTCTCTTGTGAGACGGTCTCACGAATCTTTATCTGTAAGATGGGTAAACCCTACCGATATTCACAATAAAAGTAATACTCTTAATATAAAAAGTACTACTTTTTCATGGATGACCCAAATAAGAGATCCGTCACACAAAATACGACCCGTGAGACCGTCTCACACAAGTTTGGTTTTTGTCATGTATTATCCTTCAAATTCTTTAATCTGTTTACATTAATAAAATCTAATTATAACACAGATGAATTTGTTAAATATTCCCGGTTTCTTCAATGACACAACATAACGTAAATTGAAAATATATTTCGATGATTTTTTTGCATAAATCGTGTAGATCTAATAAAGTTACATGCATTTTCTAATTATACTCAAATGTTCCCATAATTAATAAATTTATATAGGTTGAAATTGCAAAAAATATATATAGTTTAAAAAGAAATGGTTGCGAAGCTAACAATTTACGGATGTACTCAACAACGACTGCCTAATTTATTCAAGTCATATACAAAAAATGAAATATATTTTATTTAGTAAAGATGTTAGGCTGTGTTGCACATGGAACATACGGTATTTTATTTTTTGGATTTGGAATTAGATCTCACGATCAAATTGCGTCGAACAAAAAATATTCCCATATGTGTCTTTTTAATTCGTATACAAAACTTGAACTCGATATTTTATTTGAAGGAGACGATGGATTCGTGTGAGCATCAATTATTCTTCCACGCGATGCATACGTACCTACATATTAATATTTTTTTTTTAGATAATGCTTTTGCGAAACATCTAAAAATTATATTAAAATAGAGAAGTTTAAAGATATTTTTGTAATTTTTTTTATATCAAACCAATCAATTAATCTAATTGTAGAGATTGGTAATAACTTAAACTAGTTGACCATTATCAATTTTCTTGGAGGGAAAAAAAAACCCTTTATAATCAATTAATTCACCCTTAAAAATAATTTAATATACAAATGTTTTTCTACATTATGTAATTAGTACCTAGGTTATTGAACTTGCTAGAATTTTCTAGAAATCATTTGTGTGAGTCTTTACTTCATAGAATACTCTAGAATTAAATAAATATTCCATATTTAGAATGATCCATTGTAAATGTCTAAAAAATATCCAAGAAATACTCCATATATAATTATGGAGACTTAATCTCCACCGTATGATGATATTGATCTTAGTCATCTATTCTTTGGATGAGTAATATAAGTAAGAGGTTCACCACTTTATTTGTGAAAAGCACTAAAGCAATACAAGGTTATTTTCTCTCAAAAGTTTAATTGTCCTCTTGTATTCTTGTTTTGGGTAGGCTTACTTAGATTCTTTTGGGGAAGTTTGATTGTCTCACACGTCTCGAGTTCGAAAAATTAAGAACATGATACTCAAAGAAGCATATATTACACAATATTTGTTTATAATATAACTATAACAAAAAATGATGAAATAAAAAAATGATAATTTTGAAATTAAAAATAATACTTTGGACATAAAAATAATGCTTTTAAAGGGTCGGATCAGAGATCCGCCTCAAAAAATAATATGTGAGACGGTCTTACAAGAATTTATGTATATGTTTAAAACAAATCGGTCTTGAAAACAAAATGAAAATTGAATTGAATTAAATTTAATTATTATTGATATACTTTTAAATATTAAATTATTTTGACTGTTTTAATAAATTTTTTTATTGGACAATTTTTGTTTATCAATCCGATTAGCTTATTAGTATGTAATTCCCCTAATTTTAAATTGAATTGAATTTATAATATGATTCTAATGTTTCAATTCGCCATCAATCGATCTTGATCAAATACAAAAGATTGTGTTACACTTTAAAAAATATCTCAACAACGACAACAACAATAACAACAACAATAATAGATGTGTTCCTAAATAATACAACAGTTTCTAGTTAACATATCATTAAATTTTCAATTTCAAACAAAATTGTGAAAATAAATAAAAATACACATATATTGAAAAATATAACTAATAAAAAAAATAAATTAAATCCATCAATCCAATCACAGTTTTATTTTTAGAATAAAAATAGAATTAGATAATTAAATTATTTTATCCCTATATTTAGGATAGATTCAAATATTAAAAGTAATGTAAGTCACAAAAGCCCAACTTTGCATGAATTGAAACTTTGGCTAGAGGGCAGCTTGCGAAGCCAGATCAACCAAGCTTAAACCCAAACTATGATTGATCTTCATAAATCCAAGAAATTGATGGTATCGTGGCTAATATGAAATTCAGACATTATCACAAACGAACAAGGAATTGTTTGGTATGATTGCTAAATAAATCCCCAGAAAATAAATATTTTGTTAGATATTAAAACGATAAAGATGATCATTTCAAATGAGATACTTGCAAAGGAAGTAAAAAATGTGGCTAGCAAAGTTTTGAAGAGTCCGAAGCAAATGACAGAGCCCGAAGAGGAAAAATTGTGTATATTTTGATTTTTTTTCTCCAAGTTGAATGTTATTACTTTTGACCCACATTTTACTAAATTATCGATATATTTTGACTTCCGGTTTCTAATTTTTAGGTTTTTACCATTCATTTATACGGATAAAAAAATCAATTTACCTTTTGGATATGTTTACGTTTACCATTTTGAAAATTAAAGTTATCTTTAAATAATTATCATATATATGACCGTATATTGTTACCAGAGTTTAATTGATCCGCTCAACTAATTTGGCTTTAGGACTGGGATAGGTTTTATTTTGATTTTATTTTATTTTTTTTGATACTGAGTTGTTTTAATTACTTGCTACAAAAAATGAAATCAAATATTTCATTCTAATTTTTAGTGTACTTTCAAGTGTTTCAGATTATATTTCAAATAGATACCAAGGTTGTTTCAATTACTTGTTACAAAAAATAAAATAAAATATTTCATTATAATTTTCAGTGTATTTTCAAGTGTGTCACGTTATATTTCAGAATGAATAATAATCGAAAACAAACCATTCCATTGACTCCAAACAAAGATGGCCTAATAGGATGCCGTCAGTTGATCAAGAAGAAACTGATGATTTTTGTCTATTAACTTATATAACACACTAGAATACGACATAGTAAAGATACCGTTTGGTACAGAACAATTCCGAAAACACTAAAACATCATAATTCTGTCTTTTAACTTACAAAGATTAACATTATAGTTTCAAGCCATTGTACTTGGTTTTCTGCTGGCTAAAAGGAGCGTTGAACATTGAACCATCTTTACTCGACTCTTGTTTATGCATCAGACATTAGTGAAACTGCAACAATCAATCTTCTTGCTCTAAGAAAAGAGGAAAATATGCAAACACTGACATTTCAGAAATATCAAGTAGTTTTTCAAGTTTTACCTGTAAGCGGTATCAGTTACATGCCTGAACAGGTCTTGCATGACCAAAAGCTGAACTATGACTCTGATCTAGTTCGTGTTTGGTTATTGGCATGACTTTTTCGAAGGCTTCAACAAGCAGTGCAACTTTCTTCTTGCGAGCTGGACCGAGTTTTGTGACTGTTTGCCTGAGTGCATAATCTACCATCCATTCCTCTGCGTTTTTCTTTTCATCCAGCTCTTGATGCCTTAGATCAACCTTCTCTGCTTCTGGTTCTGGTTCCAGCGGCAAAAAGTTTGGTTCCCTGGGATTGAATTGTCCCTCTTCATCACTTTCCTCCATGAACCTCTTGCATTTAGCTATTGCTATTGCGATTCCTTCACCGATGAACTGATCTTGAAGAAGTAGATTGTTTTTCGAGATTCCTCTGCCAACTTTATTTTGGGTTGCAACTTGATCTGGTTTAGTTGAACTTTCTGAACTATCTTCTTTCATTTGATAACGATGATGGCTTCAGCTTCTGTAGGGCTCAATGATTCGAGGTTCTCTTCAACTAAGATCTCAATGCCTTCATCTGAAGAATTTTGAACCGACACATCAACATCTATAATGATATCACTAATGGCTTTGTCACCAGAAGTGACCATTTCCTGGACAACATCCTTCAAGAGGTCAGCTTCTCCAACAGCGTCCTCATTTGGAAGACATTCAAAGTTTAGACAACCAAATGAAGCTTCTTCTTCAATCATAAGGTCGGAAGGCGCCTCGGTGTCACCGAGCTGGGCAATCCTTTCTGGGGTCTTGTTGCCCTTCAAAAGACAAGTCCTTATTTCCATAAATTGTTTCTGGCTCTTCCTTTGGGAACTCAATTGCTGCTGAAGTTTTCATGCCGTTTAAACCATGCAGATAGTGAAATGAGACCTCAGATCTACAGTCATCTTTGCTAGACGCTGAATCTGAGTTTAAACTATCTTCACTATAGGTGTCTTGTGACATATCATTTGCATCAAAGAAGCTAATGATGCAGTCGCGCGGCTCCTTGATGAACCCATCATGAATCATCCCATTTTCATCTTGAAATCCATCCAAACCATCCCCTTTCTCTTCCTTGGACGGCGATACATAATCAAAATCAAGATAAAGGGCAGAGTAACGCCCTGTCTCCCAGTCCGTATCAGAAGATTCAGAATCTGGTTCATATTGTTGAATACTAGACATGCTCTGTGTTGCAATATCATTCCAGATGCACAAGTTTCCAAGTTTTGTTTCCTCTTGGAATGACGACGGTGAGGAAACTTTCTTCCGGTATTTTTGCCTCCAGGTACATATCTATTGAATCTGTTTCATTCCTGTCCTCATCAAGAGTCTCATGAAAATTGATATCACCACCACCTAAAATTGTCTCCTCAACTTCTTCATAATCTGGTGCTATAATTTCATCTCCACCATGAACCATCGGCACAAAATCAGTATTTGATGTTTTTTTCTCCTCCGCACTGTAGATTTCAACAAAAAACCCAATTGGCTCCTCGAGAGTAAGAGGACAAACGAGTTTTTCATCAGATTTTGTATCATCTCCGGCAGGCCTCGCTCGCCGTGGAGACAGGCATCCCAACTGCACGCTTCCTTTGATTCTTAAGCATAAGCCTTTTCGCCGACATGAAGCTCTTTAGAGGCGGCAGAGGATCATGAAGATGCCCATTAAGAGAACAGTAAGTATATGGGCAAACCTTGATCACAGACGTGCCCTCTGACTCGGTTCCCCCCTGATTCAGCACAAGATAATCTGGAAGCTTATAATCTTTCAAAGTCGAAGAACATGTTGCTCGAGCAATATCGAAATCCTCGCATATAACAACCTTGGGACACTTTTTCACCAAAGCTCTTCCTGGTTTGAAACTAGGAGTTTTTATCAAAGTTCTCTTAATTTTTAAACCAGTCGTCCTAATAGATGTTTTTGCTGCCTTGTTTATAGAGTCTGCACTAAGTTTTGACGGGCGGTTCAAGTTTTTTCCATGCAGATCACTTGAAACAAGACTAGCTGGAGTACTTCTGGTACTAACCTGTAATTGCTCCTTTCTTGCCACGGAACTGCTGGTGGACTTCATATAATTCGGCAACTTAGGAGAACGATGATTTTCGAACTTTATTGATCCCGATTTCTTCATTTTCTTCTTCAAATCCACCCCTTTATTCTTGACATCCTGGTACTGCAACGAAGATGGTTCAAGGTTTGCCAACCGAATTTCGGATTTTATATTATTGTCTTGGATACAAAGCTTGTTGGGAACCTTTCTTTGAACCATCTTCAAAGGGAAGAACTATGAAAGAAGAAGCATGGGATTTAGGAGTTTGCGGGAGGGACTAAAGTAGTTGAGGAAAAAAGTGATCATTGCTTTCCGTTTTTTGTCTCTAGGAGGAAGATATCGATGGATATGGAGGGAGGAAGAATACAATATTCTTGAAATAATGGAAATGAGAGATTCCAAATTTAAGTGTTTTTTCTATTGGTTTAAGTGTTGGGGTGATCTTTTTTTTTTTCTTTTTTTGTCATGTTATATGATTTATTGGTTACAAAATATATTTGAAATAATTAAATTATCATAAATATATTTTTAAAATAATGATTGAAATAAAATAATTGTTTTTTCTCATTTCAAATATATATGACACAGCATTTTCCTTATTTTTTGTTAGTAGGTCACTGGTGCAAGGAATTTGCATAAGATTGATATATTAATGACTTAATTAGATGAGGTGTCTGCGCTGACAGTGATCATGGGGCACACAATTACATTTATGTATTATATATATATAACTGATTTTTTTTTTTCATTGTGTGGAAAATTAATGTAATATTTAATAATAAGATTTTATTTCCCCTGAAAATCCGTATATAACTTTATACTGCCATCTGTATAATTTTTCTTCTTGTTTGTGATACGATCTCACAAATCTTTATCACGATCAATCCTACCGATATTCACAATAAAAATTAATAATTTTAGCACAAAAAATAATATTTTTCATGGATGACCCAAATAAGAGATCCATCTCACAAAGTACGACCCGTGAGATCTTCTCATACAAGTTTTTGCCTTACCATGAGTAGGTATTTTGTGAGACGGTCTCACAAATCTTTATATGTGAGACTCTCACAAGAGACCTACTCTTGAAATAAGAATGACCTCCAATACCCTTTAATGTGATATATCAATAAGAAAAATCTTTATATAATTTACTACTTGCCGCTACGATTTTTATGGTAACGACAAATTGTAAATTAAACAAATTAGAACGAAGAGTATAATTTTTGATCGCCAGAATTCTTACAATAATTATTAAATTGAAAGTGTACCCACATCAAATAAAACTTTATTAAAAATATAATATTATAAGTAAGATGAGTTAGTGTATAATAATATAATAATAATGTAATTGTTATAGCGAAAAGGAAGCCGCACTGAACAAAGGGGTGAGCCAATGGCCGACACTAAGTGGCCGCCCATTGGGCCCACCCGGACCGACTACCAAACGTAAAACCCCACGCTCTCTTATTTTAATTAATTAAAAATTAAATAATCATCACAAACGATCAATAAATCTCATTAGTATAGCTATATTTGTTAGATTACAAAAATTTATGAACCTCTATTTGTTTTTTCGGATAAATTTCGACACAAAATATTGAAAATCTAATATTAATATATGATATTTAAGTAAAAAATATTTCACATATGAACTAGTATATGATTATTGAGTACTCGAACATGTATAAAAAGTATTGGTATTGATTACGTGTCTTTATCAGATAAAAATGAGCACAAAATATTGAAAAAATGATACTAATATGATACTCGAGTACAAAATATTTCAGATCTGATACTAATATATGATTTTTAAGTAATCAAACATGTATAACAAATATTGATATTAATGAAACATGTCTTCTTTTCATATGAAAATCAGTACAAAATAATAAAAAAATATGGTTAGAGATGTTCATCGGTCGGTTCGGTTCAGTTTTCTATTTTTGTATTTCGGTTTTTTCGATTTTAGAAATATATAATCTGATATTCGAACTATTTTCATTCAATTCGGTTTTATACCAAAATGATTCGATTATTTTGGTCGATTAATTTGATGATACAATTATTTAAATTAATAATATAAATATATTGTAAAATATAATATGTTTTTTTAACATTATTTATTAGTAAAACATTTAAATATAAAATCTAAATAAATTAAATAAACAACAATCAATTAAACTAATTTAAAATGATTTTTCATTCACTAAATATCATCTCAATAAATAAAGTATAAATATTAATTTAAAGAAATTTCGGTTTTTTTGGTCGATTTGATTTTGAAATATATAATTCGAAACCGAATCAAATATACTTCGGTTTTAATATTTATATCTGAATTACAAAATTCGGTTTTTGGTTCGGTTCGATTCGGTGTTTGGTTTTTTCGATTTGAATTTTTGAATTTTTCGGTTCTATCCTAAGTGAAGACCCCTAAATGTCAATATCAAATCTTTCAATCTATAATCAATATATGATATTTGAAACGAAAACAAGTGTACCAAGTACTAGTATAATATATTTTTCTAATTTTATACTCAACTTTTTTTTTCCTTTTGTACCATATCTAAAACAGTGATTACTCAAATATCATATAGCAGTTCTAAATTTTCAATGTTTTGTATCGAATTTCATCCTGAAAAATCACATGTAAGCGTGGGTAGTATTGAAACATTTTTTTTTCTGAATCAGAAACTGCATAAATTTTTTTGTCTGACAGGGACTGGACATAAATATAACTATGATGTTAGGGATTTAAAAACAAGTATCTCATATATCAATATGAAGCATGAATGATCTTATCAAGAATTGTACAAGTCGATAGAGTATGTGAACATTTACCCATTGATAATGACTAATGAGTTCGATTATTCCTACACTTTCTCGGACGAGACTATCACATATGGTTTGTCCAATGTGGTTTATCTAACTAACATTATTTGCAGGCTATTGCGTTACTCAAAGTGTTTATCCAATACACACAGAATGATAACGACAAGTTTTATTGTTATAAAAAAGTCCATCATCATGAAAAAAACAATGAAGCATGAAGGAAAAAAGAAAGAAGATGAAAAGACAAACACCTCTTGATTTCATGATCATGGTTTGCCAATTGGCCCTCTTTATGAAAGTATGTTCTTTTTGTATTCTAGATAGATTTTATACATTTAAAAAAAAATTAATACATACTTTATTATTTATATAAAATATAAAGTGGGGCGTGAGTTTATCATCATAAATTGAATATATGGATATTCTTAATTATGTTGAAATTAGAAATAAGTTGCTTTGGCAAGGTTCTAGGACTTTCTCGAGAATTACTGTGTTGTGTGTTATTATTTTGCATAGTAAGTATTAAGAATTTCAATAGTTGTACTAAATTCACCTTAGAGAGCTACAGTGATAGTAAACTGCACTAAGCAAATTTATATGACAAGTTCGTCAAAAAAAAAAAACGCTGATAGAGAATAGAACCTGTGACAAATTGATCATAATAACACTTATTCCACAAACTTGAACACCACTCGGGGCAAATGTAGCTAACTTGTCTTCAAAATACAACTAAGAGACATAATTTATGTTCTTAAAGCTATAAGAATATGATTGTAAAAAAAATTTCTACTGTAGAGCAAATATGTTGCAACAGATCATAAGAAAATGCCGTGTTTTTCCCAAATCCACAAGTATAAAATTCCATTTCTATGTACCTTCGATACATCATTTAGCTACAGAAGAACAAGATAGTAGCTTGATCTTGCTGTAAAAAAAATAATCATATATGTTTCAACAGGATATTTGTACCTATTTATTTACACCTTAAAATAAGGAAAAATCTTTATCGATGCTGAAAAGCAGCTAGCAGTGAGACGAATAGAACCGAAGAAATCAGAAAAATAATATAGGGTAAGGTTTGGCTACTCGATGAACTTTCATCCACTCCAGCCTCTTGTGAAGGGTAATTTTTCTTGTCCTCGACAAAGGCTTCAAAGTAATCTTGATTGCCACTGCTGAGAGGAGAAACATTCGAGCTGCCAACCTTCATCATTTCCATCGCCTGTCACGCAAAAAGATCATTTCCTTTGTACCATTACTGGTAACATTTATCGAATATAGCTATTTATACTACATCGAAAAGAAGTCCAGACACAAAAGGAATGTAAATTATTTTTGTTCATTAAGTTACAAAGAAATATTGTTTAATATAACGACGAGTTGAATAAAAAATATTATTTTAATATGTAAAGTATTAATGTTTAATATATATTAATTATGTCAAAAATATAGTGTACAATATATGTTGGTTTGAGTTAAAAATATTATTATTTTTAATCAAAATTATCATTTTTTAATGCAGACATTGATCGGTCAACGGTCTCATCCGTGAGACCGTTGCATATGAGATCTAATATATATATATATATATATATATATATATATATATATATATATATATATACTTTTGATATGTTGCACATTTATCGTGCACACTTATGTATAAGATATCATTCACCTATTGGATTTAATGACATAGAAAAAGTGCACATACAATATGTGAATGTCACATATTGGTATAGAATACAGAAATATGAAATAGGAGGTTGGAGGAACATGTATTTATGAAGTATACAAACTGAGTAGCAAAAAGCTTTAGCTTTGCGAAAACGATTTGTTTACAACACTTTGACAAAGAAAATGCCACATTTAATGCCTCAAAAGTAACTAGATTGATCTTGCAACAGTTCAAGCTGTGCCAATAACTTAGCCACTTTAGGTTTCAGTTTAGCATCACCATTCTGTGCAAGATCAATGAGCACCATTTTTGCATATTCTCCATACTCTACTCTATAAGCCTCAACTCTAAGTATTCTTTCCAATATCCAAAGAGCTTTCTCTCTAGACTTTATGGTACCCGACTCCAGGGCTTTCATAACACCTCCAACACCTGACATTTTCACGATATAGTCCGGTTCCAGCTTCCCAAATTTCATCTTCCAAAAGGGTTGCAAGGCAAGTTAGAATCGCTTCATCTGAGATACGTTCCACCCCGTTCAAGATTTGAATCAATAGGGTGATAGCTCCAGCCTTTATCAAACAATATGTGCTTTTGATGGAGCAGCAGCCACCATGAACTTCGCACAAGGAATCCGATGGTTTAGGCAAGCAAAACCATTTCATTTTCTGAGATTTACTCAGATTTAACGAATTTTGTGACAGTTGCGAAAAACACAAAGTAGCCTTAGATTTAGCAACTTCTGAACCACTCATAAGCAACTTTAAGAGAATAGGAATGACGCCATTCTCAACAGAGTATTGCTGTAGTCTTTTATCTGTAGGAACTGTGAACCGGATCAGTATACCTGCAATACTCTCGGCTAACCAAATCATTGTAGGTGTTGAATTTAGATGGCTTAAACTGACAAAAGAAACTAACGCATGAAATAAGTTGGCATTCCTTAGTATATCCGTGACTTTCCTATCGTTTACCGGAAAATTGCTAAGTATCCCAAAAGCAGCGGCCTTTTCACTTTCTGATGTTGACGATGATGCAATTTTGGACAGCATATTTAGAGAAGGGTACCCCAGATTTTCAACAAGCTCTCCCGGCGAATCTTTGGACAGAAGTGTAAACCAATTTCAAAGCACCAGCCCGGATTTTAGAATCTGTTTCTGTAAAGAATGGTAGAAGGAGCTGAATTGCTCATTTTCCTTCATTTTCTTTCGAACCTTAGATGCATTTTCATGCGAGGCGATGCTATTTAGCGCTTGTAAGAGGTGATTTTGGATTACGGGACTTGAAAGATTTAGCAGAGAAAGCATCTGTCGAGTGATATCTTGTTTAATGAGTAGTATAGTTTCAGACTGTGCCACCTTCGCTAGAATTGCTGATGCTGGTTCTCTTAAGGTCATTATAACTGATGTCACGGAGAATAGGAGCTGAAGCAGAGGTACCACTACTCCCGAGTCAATCAAACGTTGGATATTTTGCTTTGAGTTGGACAAGTTCTGCAACGCATTCAAGGAAGAGAGTTTGACCTCTAGATTGCGTGTGCTGAACATTTTGATGAGTGGCTCAATCGCCCCATCTTCTCCAAGAGAAATCTTGTTATGCTCAGTTAGTTCCATCCTTGATAATGCTGTTGCCATTAGAACTTTACACATGTCTGAACCTGAAAAAAATGAAAAAACTAATAAGAGAAGTTGGACTTCTTCTCAAGTAACAATAATACGTAAGAACAAACACCAGCTGGTACATCAAATGCTATAACTAGTGATAATTCTAGTTGAATCTTTTAAACCGTGCACAGATCCAATCGTGGCATTTGATTGTTGAACCACTTGCAGCCTCAAGGTAAAATAGCTGTAACTGTTGCAATTCATCCCACAGTCAACTTCTCTTATATGTTTTTTTTTTTTTCATTTTTTCAAGATAACAACAATTCGTACACGTAATTTATCAAGAAACACTACTTGTCAACTCTGTTTTTCAAATGGGGTTGGGGAACATTATTGCAAAAGTTAATAAGTTTGCATCACAACTAATAGCTTAAAGAAATTCAAGAGAGTTCTCTAACTGCACCAAATGAAAGAACAAGAAAGAATGAACATTACCTTCCTTCAGGAACTTAATCAGAGGCCTAAAGTAACCAGCCTCGGCCATATGAAGCGCATTTTGTGTATTTCCAGACATGACATCCAGCAACATTCTTGCATCATGCGAGGCCCTTTCATCATCTCCGTTGGAAATAGCAACCAACATGACAACACACCCTTGTATCCGCCCAATTCGTCTCCTAACCCCAGGATCGACACAAAGGCTAGACAAAAGCCCAACTGCCTCCCTTTGCTCTTCTACGTCTCTCATCAGAGACAATACCAACGTCGATAAAAATCCCAATTCCACCATCTTCTCCTGCACATCTTCAAACAATGTAGCTCATACATCATTTAAAACTTGAAAAAATTCAAAATAACTACTGCTCTAAAGTACCTTGTTTTGATCATTTAGCGTAACAAGATACCTAAGTATTTGAATGATTATCACTCTTTCACAACCGTTGCACGCACTCAGCCGGTTGCATAAGACATTAACTACATCTTCATCATTAAGCTTTTCATCCGAAACCATACCATCCATTACCAATGAGTTTAACCCGAAAATTGCTTTTTTAAACTTTTCTTCATTATCGGACCTTATATGTACAAAAACATCATCAATGCCAAATATACCCACGCTTATACCCTCCTCCAAAATATCATCATCGTCAGCATCATCATCGTCATCGTCGTCATCATTATCATTATCATTATCATCATCCTCCAGTCCCTCTGTTTCATATGTTTCCTCCATCTCCCTGACCTCCATAGCAGAATCCGATTCCAGTTCCGAATTTATCTCAAACCTCACATACATCATCTCCTTACACAATGCCTCAACCATATCTTTGTCAGGCAAAGGCACTTCAATGGCTGGCGAATAACACAAGGCCTAAAGACCTTCCAAGATTTTGTGTCAAATCTTCTAGTCTTTTCAAGGGAAATGATCGAATATTCGAATCATCCATTGCTAATTTGGCTCGTTTATAATCGATTTCAAGAGATTCAATAGCTTTGTTGAGAGCCGGTAGCTCATTTTTCTCTACACTTAGCTTCATTACATCAAGAACCGGACGTAATTTCTCGATAAATATCGAGAATTCTGTAATGGATTCTGTCTGCAAAGAAGATGAAGAGATTGAGTTTATCGTCGAAGAATCAAATTCAGGGATCGTCAAAGAATCTTGCTCCGAGACTGGCTCTGACACAACTGATCTCTCCATTTAACGGAATATTGAAAACCAGTAACAACGAAGAAGAAAAAGAAAATCTTGAAATTCCAAAACTCGAATCCCAGAAACAAAACAAAACAAAACAAAAAAATAAGGAATTTTGCAGAACAATATCAGTAATTGAAGACAGCCAAATATTATTGGTTCTTCAGAGGTAAGGAGGAGAAAAGGGATTGCTAACACCTGTAATTTGTTCCTGTAGAACACAAATGGAAATATAAAGAAAATTCCAAACTTTAATCACAAGTCAAACAAGAAAGAAAAGTAATCTACAAGACTCTTGAGAAAGGCTTGGACCTGGTTCTAGTCTCGTACTAAATCAATGTTTGCCTTCTTCATTTGAGATTTTTAACTCACTCATCATCAATCTCGCAAACTACTGTATTTAGTCCATAAAAATCAATCAAACTTCACAGAAATTCATCATTTAAAAAAATAATAATTAAAAGTTTTAAAAATATAGAACGATGAATACGTCTCACGGTCTCGCGAATCTTATCTTTGAGATAGATCAATCCTATCGATATTCACAATAAAAAATAATATTATTAGCATCAAAAATAATACTTTTTCATGAATGACCCAAATAAGATATTTTTTCATAAAATACGACCCGTGAAACCGTCTCACACAAGTTTTTGTCTAGAATGAACGGGATTTCATATTAAATTTGTAAATACAAAATAATTATACAGGTTATTATTTTTAGTTTACTTTATTTAAATATAATAAATTGCTACCATGAAAAAAGAGGTCCGACCATTTTTGGAAATTTGCCGTTTGTCTAGTTGTGAAGGCGAGCATTTTTGTTCAAAGCCGGCTGATTTGTATAATTGAAGGCCGGTCAAGTATAATCATCGTATTGTTCACGTGTCGTGTCGTGTCGTGTCGTGTCGTGTGCTTGCAAAATTATTTTTTATAATTAAATTTAATTTAAATTAAAATAGAGATAATTTCCAAATTATAAGATATCACAGTGAAATTCGAGAGAACAATCTAAAAATATTTTTAAATTTGAAAAAAAATATATTTAATTTTTTAGAGTGTATTATATCTGATTGTCTCAGAGATTTTTATCTTCTAAAACACAATTAGAACATATTATATACAGCACCCAATGCAACAAGTGGTCTGCCATCATTCGTAGTATTGGCGAGGTACTCTCACATTTCAATTTTGATGAGTTAACAATTCGTACACCTGGATTAGAATATCCTTCTTCATTTTTTTTCCATAAAAATAATCTACTAATTTAATTTTTTCTCAAAAATTAAAATTGCATTTTTATTTTACATCTCTCAATCAGTAATTATTTACTAACGATCTTTGTACATACAGAGATCTTAAATTAAAGGCAAAAATTTGTGCGAGACGGTCTCACACGTCGTATTTTGTGAGATATATATCTTATTTGGGTCATCCATGAAACAGTATTACTTTTTATGCTAAGAGTATTACTTTTATTGTGAATATCTGTAAGGTTGACCCGTCTCACAGATAAAAATTCGTAAAACCGTCTTACAAGAGACCTGCTCTAAACTTAATAAGACTGTATAGATTACATTTCACTTCCAATTTTAGCTTGGCAATGACAAAATTTACGGCAATTTTTTTTTTAAAAAAAATCATAAAAACTTTAAAATATAAAAAAACAAAGCAAAAACTTGTGTGAGACGATCTCACTGGTCGTATTTGTGAGACGGGTATCTTATTTGGGTCATCTATAAAAAAATATTACTTTTTATGCTAAGAGTATTACTTTTTATTGTGAATATCGGTAGGATTGACCCGTCTCACATATAAAGATCCGTGAAACCATCTCACAAGAAACCTACTCAAAAAACAATTAGGGAAAATTGCATGATCTTATATATTTATTTTTTTGTGATTTTGACATTTTATATTGTCAATTTTAGTCCTATTAGTTATGTATCTTTCAATGTTTGCTAATTTTAGTCTTTTTTCATCGGAAATACTTATATAACACTGAATACGTCAATATCATGGTAGCGCCACACCGAGAAAATAACAAACGTTGCAAAGAAAAGAAAAAGATAACAAAACATGTGGTGAGCTAGGTCAGGGTTTTGTCGCCAAACCAGGCCCCATGAAATTGGCCTAATCCCCAGTTCTACGTACTGTATATGTTAGAAAACAAACCCGTTAGTCTAAGTCGAAACTGGGTGGACAAGAACAATTGGACCATCCCTAACCACACGCAACTCTTACGTATTCCCCAGTCTTCTGGTCAATGTTTCACCCGAAAGCCATATATAGATATTTTATGTTTATTTTTTTAAAAAATAAACATAATTATAAGTTTGTTACGTACTGAATTAGGCGCCACCAGGCTATATAAACTAGCTAAGAATATTGATTCATTAATTCTCAATAACAAATCCCATTTCACGTCTAAATATTTAATACATTTCAAGATATCAGTGAAGCTGGCCGGACTAATGCTCGACACCTTAGCCGTGTTAGTTGCGATGTTACATTTCTGAACCCCGATCCCAAAGGCTTCCCCATTGTGGGAAACCTTCTGTCACTAAACTCCGAGCTCACCACATGCTTCACTCAACTTGCAAGAACTAGGTCGAAAAATTTGCGCTTCGTGATAACCTCTCCTGATTTAGCAAAAGAAATACTCAATCTTTATGAAGCTACGTTTGCTTACCGGGACATGACTGTTACCGCTAGTGAAACATCCTATAATAATTATGGTTAATATAAATCTTAATACAGAGAAATATTTTGCAAAGTAAAATTTATTTTCTCACTAAAAGATAATTACGTAAGAGAAGGTGATCACTAGGTTGATGTATTATGATTTAGAGTAACAGTGAAAAACTACGAGTTATAGGTAATACTCACGGGGTAATTGGACGGCCCACATATTAATATAACTAGGGGTTCTTTGAAAAAAATGATATGCTACCTTTAGGTATGAAAATATATTAATAATTTTTGGCATAATGAACTTTGGTGTGAAAATTTGTTGAGTACGGAGATTTTGATATATAAAAATAAATATTATACTAGTTATATGAATAAAAATTTTATCACGTATTGACGTGGAATTTTTTTGGTAATTTTATAAAAAAAGACCACGGATTTTCAGAATAATAATAATTATTATTGTTATAGCAACAAGAAAATATCTCAAGGGTAGTGATTGTCTGTTAGAAGTAATAATTGTTAGGGATGTAAAAAATTATTGAAATACAAAAAAAAAAAAAAAAAAAGTGAGTTGAGTTAAGGGTTTAGGATTCACAGTTAGATCGAGTTGGAACCGAAATCTGACCCGAAAAAAATTAGTTTGGGTTGACCCGAATTAAGAATCACGTCACCTATCAACTCGAACTCACCACACACACACACATATATATATATATATATAATACGACCAATCCTATTTTTGTAATGAATTGCCGCATTTCCATTTTCCCCTTCTGAGTCCACTTCTCTTCAGTTTTCGATTTCTATGAGGGTTTGACTCATACAACAAGGTATAACTATGGATGAACGGAGCTTGAAATTTGAAAGTTACATCAGCATAGCAAAATTTACCAGCACAGTGAATTCAACAAACCATTTCAGCAAACTATTCTTACGGTCAGATGCTGTTTCAAACTTGTAACTGAAGAATTAATTCGAAATTATGATTGATAATGGCAATAAATAGGACGCTAACACTCATATTTTTTCCTATAAATAACATTTGAATTCCTAAGTTAGTTGATACCCCCATAAAGATCTCGGGTCATGGATGACCCGGGAAATAACGGTAAGAACCCGAGTAATGGATGATCCAGGACAATGCATAGATAGCTCAGAACGTGGTATTTGCAGAGAGGTCTCATAGATAGTCGGGCAAGTAAGGGCCTGGGACGTCGTCATTTACCTAGGAAACCAGAGGCTCGACCTCTCGAGTAAACTTCCGGGTGATGACTCTCTACCCGATATGCCTCGATAACAGTACTGCACTCGAGTGTTTGAGTAGGTAAGATTTTGTCTCGATAATCATTCCTGACAAAATCTTACTGATGTGACATGATGGAAAAGGTAGTGCGGCGTGATAGGAAGTCAACATCAAATGCTATAAGTGGTAGGTGGGCAATGAAACGAGATCATTACCATCTTCTTTCCTATAAATATCAGGTTCATTCTACATTCAACCATACATATGCACACATATATTTACACCAGTAGTATTTATTTCTCTCCCAAGCTACATTGGTTATTCCTTTATCTTCACCTGCTGACTTAAGCATCAGAGTGGTTATGTCGGACACCCCTCCGACGCTCATTCATGAGTTCATTTCCTTGTTTGCAGGTTACAGTTGAAGCCATATTAGAGAGATATATCTTCTCTACAAGATATATCCCCTTGCTCATTTTTCCCTTAACAAAACTCTTATCAGATTTGGAGGATTGACCCGACTCCGTTTACCCAATTCGCCCGGATCGCATCATTAGTATTACACAAAATCTGCAACAAATCATTCTAAAAAATTCGATTAAGGAAAGCCTAATTTTCGAGCAACATTTCAATAGCGATGACATAACCATAGTCAAATACCGACCGAATTTTGTTTAGTAAATTATAATAAGTGAGGTTTCTGTTTTAACTCGTGTATTCTGATTTAAACCCGACCAACACATATATTATATTTTAAAGTGTGATTATTGAAATTTGTATATATTAAGCACTGAAGTTTATGAACAAATTGTAGAAATATATATTCTGAACATACCTGATTATTGATTGTTGTCTTACCTCTTAGAGAATTAAAATATATAAAATTGATATCAATTAGTCATGAACTTCATAATTTATTCAATGCACAAGTTTGATACATGTTTACTTTTGAAAATAAAAATATTTTTGTATATATATGTTATTAGAATTATTGTAATTCCCCAGATTCGACGAATGTCATCACTGTACCGAGACGAGTCTTTTCAGCGTGCTTATGTCCTCACTCACACACACCCTAGGAAACTTCCCAGGGAGTCACCCATCCCAAAATTGTCCAAAGTCAAGCACGCTTAACTTTGGAGTTCTTATGTGATGAGCTACCGAGAAGAAAATGCACATTCTTGATATGAGTAACACAAATCAAATTTTTAAGCCCTCCTCAACTGCACAGTCTCATACCTGAGCAGTTTCGGAATCCCTCTCCTTCCGATGTAAGTTCGGTTCATTCATGTTCTCTCCGCCTAGAAGCCTGCCAGGAGCCGCTCATTGTCCGTGCAACCTCATGGCACCGGCGATCACCCCCCGCCCTCTTCGGCCCCGGGCCTCACATGCCCACCAGCTTCCGCTTGGTTCGTCCCTGAACCACACCGTATTCGGAGAGGTCGGCTCTGATACCAACTGTAACGCCCCATATTCGACGACTGTCCTCACTATACCGAGACGAGTCTTTCCAGCGTGCTTATGTCCTCACTCACACGCACCTTAGGAAAATTCCCAGGGGGTCACCCATTCCAAAATTGCCTCAAGTCAAGCACGCTTAACTTTGGAGTTCTTATATGATGAGCTACTGAAAAGAAGATGCACATTCTTGATATGAGTAGTATCAATCAAATCTTTTAAGCCCTCCTCAACTGCACAGTCTCATACCTGAGCAGTTTAGGAATCCCTCTTCTTCCGGTGTAATATTGGTTCATTCATGTTCCCTCCGCCTAGAAGCCTGCCAGGAGCCGCTCATTGTCCGTGCAATCTCATGGCACCGGACTAGCCCAACTGGTACCCACACTTTAAGAATCTAGGTACTTACGTCTGGAGGTCCTGGGTTCAAGTGTTGGGGAAGGCGAAAGAAACCACTTTTCAGGAGTGAGATATTCTATGAGTGGCGGTGCATGGCCTATGCTGGACCATCCTAACGACCCATGATCAGTAGTGGTGCACGGGTATGGGCTGAGGCCCATGTTGGTTCTGCCTAATAGCTCATGATCGTTACAATTATATTGTGATTTCCATTGTAAAAATGATTTTAAAGACTCGGATAATTATCCCGTTTACTGAGTGATGATCATATCAATCATCCACTCTCAGATAAGAATGAAGAAGTGGTCGAGGAAGATGAGCAAAACAAGTTCCGGGAATGGTGAAAGATATTTGAATAATTCAGTAGATCGGTTTTTATTATATTAGTATGTCGTGTTTGTTAGACAATTCACTTTTTCTGTTATATATATTGTAAAATAATAATTAAATTTGTATCAGACAATATAATTTCGATTTTTTAATGAATGAATAGAGTCGTTCTGAATTTCAGAAATTATATTTTTGCGGCTTGTTATTTTCGTATGTATAATTTGAGAGCAATGTCGATGTCACGATACGCCTCGGGTCGAGGTGTGACATGAAGACTTTTTTAATTAAAATTTCATCATTTGATATTTATTTTGTGAAATATTTGAATTTCTAAACATTTAATTCTTGTGTGGAGATATTAATTGTTTAGGCAATAAACTCTTTAACATTTAATTCAAATATTTAAATCCAAGTAACATAATTATCATATTTCGGTGAGGTTTTGTTCTTGTGTTTAAATTAAAATATTATTATTATTATGTTTTTTGATTTTTTAAATTATTTTATTAAAGATTGAAAGAATAATATTGCATATTAAAAAAGCAGATCAAGTTAATCGGGTAGGTCATGTTGGGTCAGATTAGGTTCGGGAATTATTTTATTGCCCTTGCTTCAACCCGAACAGAATATATCCAAATTGACACCCCTAATAATTACTGGTGGTGGTTAGTTAAAGCATCAACAACCACAATTTTTCAAGAGAATAAACATCTAGTCTACGTCGTCTGAGTAACCGTTTACTCGTCACAAAATTTAGTAATTAAATGTGATAATATATATATATATAGTTTTGATATGTTGAACAATCATTATGTCCACTTCTGTGTCAACTATTGAAATGTCACTCATTTATTAGATGTGATGAAGTATATCCAAAATATACATCTAATAGATGAGTGACACCTCATTGATGAGCATGATGTACATCGTACCAAAACTGATATATATATACACACACATCCGTTGACATTGTGTGTACTTACTGTACGGAATTAATACCATGCAACGACAAAAGGGAAAATATATGTGACAACACATGGGATAATGGATCTAAAACGACAAAAAATATATATCTACGGCTACTTACAATAATATCAATTAACAAAATAAATTATGCAGTAGAAAAATATTATAAGAGGTTTACTTAGCTTTATGATTTTGGTCAAAAATGTTTTAATCATGATCTTCAATTTTTTTTCTAAAAAATTGATATTTTCATTTACAATATACATACATAGTTAAAAAGGTTTAATGTTTAGACAGGTCATTTATCAAAATCTAATCAGTGGTCTTTTTACTATAAGAGAATTATTTGCACACTATTTCATTTATATATATATATATATATATATATATAAACTAATAGATATAATTTTTTGGTGTATAAGATTAAAGAGCCATTATCAATAATCAGAGTGTGAAAAGGGATTATGATTGAGCCAGAAAAGCTACCATCTTTATAAAATCTTAAATCATAATTGTATATTTATTTTGGATTACGCTACCATTTATAATTATGATTCTGAACACATATATATAGCAATTATATTTAAATTTGAATTAAATGATGTAATAACTTTTTCAACAATGATTACCGTAATGTATTCTAAATCTCTAAATCTCCTACGACACTCAGTGTGACAGAACGTACTATATATATATATACAATGTTTGAATAGGTATTCGCCACATATTTTTCATATAATTAATTCGATGCATGTCATATATGTCGAAATAAAATATATATGTGGGTAATATTTATTCAATATAGTGAAAAATAGAGCACCAAATTAACCAAGAATTGCAAAATATTTGTGCCAAATCATTCACTTAACTTTTCGAGTTCGATTTTGGTCAACTTCGTGGACCAAAAAGTGATGTAAAAAGACGACAGTAATTTAATGGGTATACGTTACAAGTTGAAATTCACCGTCCAAAAGGTTGGAAGTATTTAAGGAGAAAGACCTAATTATTAATGAATCACTTGTAAACTATTTGTATAAATACAAATGATGTGTTCCCATTTTTCATATCTTGCGTAGAGTTTTCGCTTCGGATATACATCAAAGCTCCAAACCATTTCAATGGCTTTTTCAGCAAATGAAATCCATCATGTGTTGCTAGTTGACCATGACAGTGACAGTCATGCTTCTGTCTTAGATATGTTGCATTACTTCTCTTACAAAGGTATACATACATACATACATACATACATACGTAACTCTTTCTCAACTTATCTTGACATAACACCTTGGCATTCAAACACGAGATTAATTGACATTTTTAGAAGGGAAAAAAATTGATTCAAGTATCTCGACTTTTGAAAATCATAAAGGGGTGTGCTTTGTATTTTTTTTTCTCATTCGAGGTTTTGGGATGATTTTCTGTTTTTGGTAAAATAAATCTATCGATTGAATTGATTTTATATGGATTATCTAAAAGAGAAATCAACTCGATTAATTTGGTTCTACGAAATCATTTATTCTGGGATAATCTTCAATCCATTTTTGCTGCTGCAACCATGCATTTGTTTTAGTCAAATCTTCATATAAGCTGCACCTTTTTCTTTTTCTTTTTTTTGTGTATTGCCGATACCTGTAAATGAATTTTTTTTCCTAGTTAAATGGAAAGTAATAATGGCCTTTGAGGCTTGCCATTTTTTAACCAGACAAGAGACAATTTCAAGATACATCACCGTTTATAACATGGAACAAAAGCTTATTCTCCTGTTTAAATGTGAATTCTTCTATGTTTCATAAATATCAAGCATACATATGGCATGCAAAATCCAACGAGAGATATATTATTCATCATGTAATCCCTCGCCTGAGTGGATCTGGCCTCGAGACATAACATTTGTTAGCTGTCCCACATCAGTTGGATAAAATATCTGAGAGTTGTATATATGGACTTTGACAATCCTCTCTCTTTTTTGAGCTAGTTTTTGAGATTGAGGTAGGACTAAGACTCAATCTTAAAATGGTATCAGATCCCGGGGGCCACCCGTTCTGCTCATAGTTGGGTCATTTGTAAACTTCACACTCCATATGTTCATTCTTGGGCGTGAGGAGGTGTGTTAGTTGTCTTATGTCAGTTGGATAAAATTCGTGGAAGTTGCATAATATGGACTTGGACAATTCTTCCCCCTTGTGCTAGCTTTTGGGTTGAGTTAGGTCCAAGTCTCAATCTTAACACGATGTAAACCCGCAAACATATACTTATCATCTAACATGCACGTATCGGGTATGCAAAATAACGAAACAGATGAAATGTTTTGATATTTCAAGATCCACATCAAAGTCGAAATTAAGTTGCGAAAATAAGTTTTGGTCAGGAGGATTGAAACAAATGGAAGAGAAGGCGTGGAATATTGCCAAAATGAAATTTTGATTGAAATTAAGAAAATAATTTTATTAAATTCACATGAATTGGAAAAATATTTTTAGGCATGAAGTTTGATATGTACGGATATATTTGCTTTCTCACATGGTTTTATCGATTGATTTCAGTGACTACAGTGAAACTCGCCTCAACAGCTCTATCGATGTTATCAAAAGGAAAGGCCACATTTGATTTCGTGATAGCAAATATCAACTCTCCCGACTTTTATGGCTTCAAACTCCTCCAAGAAGCCGTTAAAATGGATTTATTCGTCATGTGTAAGTTCTATAATTAATTTTACATCTATTTTTCTACCACTGCAAATCGAAAATTTGATAATTTATGCACCTTGATTCTTCCATTAAAACTTATATATTTGTGTTTTTCTATAATCGTTAGACTTGTTATTTCCCCTTTTGTTCGATGAAGTGATGCTAGATAACGAGGATGTCGCTATGGCAACCAAGGGTTTGGAAGAGGGAGCATTTCTTTGTGTTACTAAGCCAATAACAATGGAGACAGTGAAGTACCTGTGGCAACATGTCCTAAGGGAGAAGATCAGCAAACTCAAGGCAAACAAATGGTACGGACAAACGATGGTTTATAACAATGGATTTGGAGAAGGTCATCCTTCAGGAGTTTACACGACTTTCGAAAACGACGGAGGGAAATATAATTCCAATGGAAATGCAGCAGAATCAGGTGAAAGAAAAGGAAACCAATATGAAGATAGTGATATAGAAGATGATCCCAATCTTGGTTTCATGAAGAGGAAGATTTGGACTGAATGGACCGAAGAACTACATAGCAAATTTGTGGATGCCGTCATAGAACTTGGTGAAGGAAGTATGCCTCTCTTGATGATATGTGTCCTCTAGGGTTAATGTTTTTTCTGCATCAATTCTTACTTTTTAAATACGTTAATTAAATTGATAGAAAAGATAATGATATAACCAAATATGTTAAATTTCTTTTATATATATTGCAAATAGGATGTTACCCTAAAGAGATCCTTGACCTGATGAACGTGCCTGGGCTTACAAGAATGCAAGTGGCGAGTCACCTTCAGGTTTGTAAAAAACTACGTAGATTCTCTGAACATAATGTTCTTTATAAAGTTGAAGATGACAACCATTTTACATATATATAATCTCTACAGAAATGCCGCGGCGGAACGTGGCAACCACCGAATGAGAGAAAACACAAGACAGAAAGCTCTGGGACTTCATCCCCAACAGAGGCGAGGGCTCCTCGAACTAAAACAAGAAAGTTCGGTTCCATGCCTATCCTTGTCATCAACCCTCAAAACCATCAAAATATCCAAGAAAATCGAGAAAAGAGTACTCTAGATGATCTCAACGTTAACTCATCTGTCGGGGATAATAGTACTACTAGCTCGGACGTGGAAGGATACCGTCCCCAAATTCAACCTCAAGATATTGCTAATAATTATTACAATGCATATGGTCATGTTGAAAATTATAATGCTGGAGCGCCTAACATTTGGCACCTGGGGTTAAGTTTAGGCATGGACATGAACCCATATATGTCGTCCGGTGAACGCTTTTCGTATGGTGATCAAGCAGAACTTGCGGATCGAGTTGGTTTCAATGGCTCGATATCACACCAAAGGAACATTGCTCATGAAGATACATTCGAGTTTCGAAATGGGGATTTCATGGTTCAAAACTCTTCTGCTTTACAGCAAGAAGTAGGGATCATCAACTACAATGGAAGCTTGCATGCTCTTGATCTAGAGCAAATGTACTCTATGCAGGTCAGTAATTGATATGAGAAATCAAATCCAAGATTATAAATTTTAGCCTCAAAAATATATGAAGAAGCTATTTATTTAATAATTTTGTGAGACCCATTCATAATTTATTAGCTTTGTAATTGATTTGTTTAGAATATAATTTGCAGATACCTATTGATCCTAATGCAAACATTAATGGGCAATGGATTCATGAAGAATCAGGAAGTGATGATAATTAAGAAACCCAACGCTAGAAGAGGAAGGGACAAATCATTTGGTTGTGTTGTTTTATGTTTTAAATAAATATATTAAATAAAACAACATTCGAGTGGCTAAAGCTTGTGACAATGTAAAAGAAATTTTATCTTGGCCAAAATTAGATGATATGATCATGTTTCATGATACACAAATAAGAGAAATAATTTCTAATTTGATTTGGTGCCTTGATGGAGAAAATAAATCTTGGACTTTGTCTTATATGCTTCTTGTTATTTAATATTGACAAAAACTTGTGTGTGACGGTCTCACGGGTCGTATTTTGTGAGACGGATCTCTTATTTGAGTCATCTATGAAAAAGTATTACTTTTTATGCTAAGAGTATTACTTTTTATTGTGACTATCGGTAGGGCTGACCCGTCTCACAGATGAAGATTCGTGAGACCGTCTCACAAGAAACATACTCATTTATATTTAATTAGCTCTCTCTTTTTATATTATTAATTGGTAAAAACTTGTGTGAGACGGTCTCATGGGTCGCATTTTGTGAGACGGATCTCTTATTTGGGTCATCCATGAAAAAGTATTACTTTTTATGCTAAGAGTATTACTTTTTATTGTAAATATCGGTAGAGTTGACCCGTCTCACGGATAAAGATTTATGAGACCGTCTTACAAGAGGCACACTTTTGTTAATTAGTAGGAGGTCGTTTCATTATTAATATCATTAGCTCATAAAAATTGTAACACCAAAAAAACAGCCAACATGATAATATTTGGAGAAAATTTAGGTAGGGGGACATTAATTCATATTTACTAATTTTAGATAGAAATAATTCAAACGTTATCAGAAAGTACGAAACAGAATTAAGAACGATAATGATATCTCTCACACAAAAAAAGATTAAAATAAATTAAAAAATACAAATTTCTCCTCTCTCGCCCGCTTAACGGGTAATCAAAATAATGAGAATGAAAAATATATTTTAGGTTGGAAATTAAACAAACCATTAATTAGTTGAATTGTGAAAGTCTTATTAATTATTTTCCAATATCCTCATTAATTAGTTTTTGCATTGTTTATTTGATTTGTCATCACACTTTATCTTCATTTCCATTGATTATTTTTTAAACAAGTATAGAACTTACGTGATTAAATAAAAGTTATTTGTAAGCAACATTTTTTAGTGGTTTATGTTCTTGAACCAAACCTCTTGGATATGGTTCCGGTTTATAATTAGTTGGGTTATGGTTTCTAACGGTTTTGGCTACGGTTTGAACCAATTTAAACTCCAATTTATTTATTTATTTTTATTTTAATGGTAAACAAAATAGGGTTAGATTTAATTTATATAAGTCAAATACCTTAATTAATGTGTTTATATACTACATGGTCTTAAAATATTATTTTAATCAATACAGTTCTGGTTCTGGTTTTTATTTTAGAAAGAGAAATCGAACCACAGTCCATAGAAAAAATGATTTCAATTTAAATTTTTGAGAGACGATTCCGGTTTTGGTTCCACGCATGCTAACTTTAGCTCGAATGGATTCAAATATAAACAAAAAAAAAATAACAAGTCCAACTGAAATGGGTGATTTCAAAATTGTTTGTAATTACTAAAATCTTTTAGTTGTATCAATCTAATAGAAAAAATGAGTAGCATATGAGTATTGAAGTTTTCGAACATTCACAAACATGTATATATTTATATTTTAGTCTACATATATTTAATTTTCATTTCATAATCCAACTGAGTTTTTGATAAGCTATTTTATTCAAACAGTTTTAGTCATTCTATTTCAGCATATTTTTCATTGTTGACTTACTGAGAACCAATTGACAAGAATTTCATTTCATTGTTGCTAACCCAACCTAAATATTAGCAAATTGTTAAGATTATTTATTCACCTCTTCTAAATTAATATCATATCTTAACATTAATGGTTTATAATGTTTTCAACAAAACTCAATGAAAGGAAACATTGTGAAACATTAAATACCATTAATGCTATGTTTTTTCAATATATACATAGCTTATTTAGTTTTGCATAGTAAAGAGTCATCACCATTAAAGAATAATCCTTAAGATTATTTCATACAAAATTCTTACTATAGATTATCATTGATAAATATTTTTTTCACATTCATTTAATACAAAGTCTAAATCAAATGGACTACTAATGTCGTGACCACATGAAAATAATTTTTCTTATATGCATAAAAAAATATTTTCATGTAGTTAATTTTCCACTTCAATAAATTCCTCAGTAATTAGTCTATTTTTATGTCATTCAATATTGTCTAATAAATATTTCTTATTCCTAGATACTCAAATAACTACAGAATGAACTTTTAGACTATGTTACTTAATATTGAATGCATCTCTTTGAATTATAGCACATATTAGATTTCTTGCTCCTAATGGCTTGTGAAAACATCTCAAGTTCATTTTCGACTCAATAAATAGACAGATTATTCCATATACACAATATAATCACTTCTTGATCTCTTAATTCTAATAGATCTTTTAATATTGCATCAACATTTCCAGTTGAGCTAGATTGTGTTGTTCAACTGAATTTCGATATCTTGATGAGCATTAAGATTCACGAGATCACAATCAACGATTTCTGGATTTTATATGGCTGTTCCGCAACACACATTTTGGCTTGAGGGATGTTGTGGATATAAATCAATATATAATTTTTCTGTATGAATGATCATCATAATGATCAATATTTTATAGTTAATCGCTCCCACTAATCAAGAAATCTCTCATCTCTTGATTTCACGAACCTTATGATTTGAGAAAGAATAATAAAATACATATCCTTTTAGACCTTTTGGATTGGAATACCTATTAGTGGTCCTCGGGTCTAACTTCTTTTATTGTGAATAATGAACTCTTAACTTAGACAATCCTAAGAGTTTTAGTTTATTAGAACTTGAAAGGTTTGGAGCTACTAATCACGTTCCACATCATGTCTATCCTTAATATATCTACTATAATATTTTTTACTTATATATTATTCCACGACATTATTTCTTTAATTCTACTTTATATATTTTATCAAACATCCAACACTTTATATTTATAATGAAACAAATAAAAATATATATGTCATGAGTAATCATAAATAAATATAATAAAGTATTTATGATCATATTAGTCTATATTCAGATAATAAACATATGTATGTATTACCTATAATATGTTTGAATCTCTCTTACATCTCTTTTTTGACTCGTTGGTCTACTTATCTTTAATGTAGTTCAAGCGAATGTTAAAACAAACAAAAATCAAGATATCAAATTATAAAGTAATATTAATTAATCGCATATTTCTTAATCCCAATATTTTATTTAATATGCAATGTAAAATAATTGATATACTTTTGTAAATTAATACGAAAATACCACAAGACAAATTATCAAATCCAAAAATATCAGATTTATACAATAAACTAAATAATAGATCTGAAAAATTAATGAATATCTATTTGATACTAGTTTTAAAGTTGAATCAATTTTTTAGAAAAATTTAGAATTAATAGTCTTTTTCAACAACAAAGTAAAACTGCAATCCAAAATTTTTTTGGAAGTCCCAACAACCTCATATATATATATATATATATATATATATATATATGAGCATCTAGTTTGTCGAATAGATAACGCATTACTAATAACTTACTTGAATTTTGCAATTTTTGCACTTTCAAAATTTTAAAATAACACAATTTTTTTTTTTTTTTGTATTTTTTTCTAAAAGACAAATATCTTTACCCACAACCCTTCTTAAAGAATGCCCACGATTCATGAAGATAGTGCCTAGTGGGTTGCATTTGATCAGATTTCTTGAATGTCTTAAATATGGCCCACTTTAATATGTCTTAAATATGGCCCACTTTAATTCTTGAAAGTGTGCATTTTTTGTAAAGAAAAAAACTCAATAGCTCAAATAAGAAATAAAAAAATATTGGGTTCGTATAAATGTTCAAACAATTACAAATGATGTAGAAAGGTGGTATAATTTTACATTATACATACGACGAAAACATGTACATTAGTATTTCAGGATGTTCGAGTTGATTGAGTAGGTAAATGTTTGAATAATGATTATAAGTCTAATTCTCTCAACTTTATCTTAGGCGAATATGTCACACAGAGTTTTTCCGGTGCAATATATCTGACTAACATGATTAGCGGGATACTATGTTAGCGCAAATGATTCAATCCAAACCAAAAAATAGCGAATGCAAGCTTCATTGTCATGAAAATTGCATGTAGATTAATATTTAAAACAAGTTAACAAGTTAATTATGATACAATTAATTTTCTTTAACTATGGCAAGACTCTACGCATACCATCCGTGGCAACTAAAATAGCCAGACCATACCCTTTGCTTTGATTATTTTAGTCGTTCAATATGATAAGACCTGATTTGTTTGTGTAGAGTCATTAACTCCTAACCGTTATTATAATGCAATTTGATTAGAGTTAATTAATTACAGCGGAAAACGAATTTAAATTTTTTTACAATGAGCCCAAAATATCTTGTATGAATACTAAATATAGTATTTCATCTCATATCATAAAACATGTCCACATGTAATCAAAGCCAACCACATACTAACAACTCATATCATCGGGACATGCCCCGATATATAGATACATATATATATACTGGGAAACAAAACATAAAACCTCAGCTCAAACTGTGACTCCCTCCAGAAGCACCATCTCCGATCTCCTGATATCCTGAACTACCTATAATTGTCCACACACAAAGACAACAACAGCCACATCTGGGGTGAGCAAAGCTCAGTCTGAAGCAACCACAATATATACCACAGATATCTAAACAATGATTATGATATGGAATGCATGTATGTCGTGGAGGTATCAGGTCAAATGTCCATCCACTGAGCACATGTCAGAATCAAACGAATCGTTATCAAATCAATGCTCGAGCTGGCACACCGACCTCAATCAGGGATACTCGTATGATAGTGTCGACAAAGCGCCATCAAATCTCAAATCTCAATCAATTATCGGGGCCACTAATGTCTATGCTTTAAGGGCCACATAATGCCAAACATAGTATTGTGGTCACAAACCCCAGAATCAAATCCAATCATATCAAGGTATCCAAGGATCATAGCTCAACGTGTATGTCATATATGTCACATCAAATCAATAAATAAGGCATATAGACATATATTATCATTCAAATCCATCAAATCAATCCAATATATATCATATGATACAGATACCTGTCGTATGTTATCTGGTCCCAACATACCTCAATTATTCGTTCCAGTCGATGTATCTTGAAGATATCAGTATAATAATCTATCTACATCAATAACACATTCATTTCAATCAATAACATCATTCAATATCAACAATATAAGTTTCAAATATCTTTTGAAACTTCAAAATTTCATATCAAATCGAAATCATAACATAATTCAATTCCGACTTCAAAACTTAGTTTATTGTCGGTTAGTCTACCACATATGTAATTAGAATTAATAATAACTGACAAACAATTCTTCAATCTCAATCCAACGATTAAAATTCCTTAATTATAATAAATTGAGAATAATTCAAAATAACATCACTATAATCATCTCTTCTTCGTTAAAATCATACAATATTCAACAATTTTCAATTTCTATATGATTTAACAATTTATCGGATTTATTCAAAAAAATCGATGAATTTCAAACATTACCAAAAATATAAAATTTATACCTCAAATCGAAGATCTCGTGTCAACGATCCCTAGAACTAAAATCGGTTCGTCGATTGGATAAACCGATAAGTCGCACGATCGAAAAGAAAATCAAAAAAACTCTATTCTCTATTATCTCCTATTTTCTCCCATTTTCTTCTCCGTTATCTCTTTCTGAAACTCACTCTCACGTGAGTTTCAAAGTTTATCTCTTTTTTTTAAATATTATTATATTATATTATATTAATATAATTGTGAGAACCTGAAATTTCAGCAGCAACTCATATTTCAGAAGCTGGTATTTTTCCAGCAGACATGTATTTTTCAGCAGACAGGAATCCAGCAGCAGAAGAGCGAGAAAGCAGCAGACAGTTACTGATTCAGCTTAGACTTGCAACTGAAGCATTAACATGGAATAAAGGCTGTTAATGGCAGATTATGGTCATTAATTGGGAGGCTAACAGTCAGAATTTGGCCTATAAATAACACTCTCAAACCTCTGAATTGGGTTACACAAATCTTGAGACTATCACTTGAATTTTCGAGCTAAAGGAGTACTTATTTTCGAGCAGTAGAATCCAGTAGGAAGAGCAACCAGAATTCCAGTAGACTTCAACCGAAATTCTAGCAAATTACTGTAAGTGGGCTTATGTATAAATATCTTGAAATCCGTTTGATAATTCTGTTTTAAAGTTCAGTTTCTGTATGTTTAATTTCTGATATATGATTTTGAAGCACTGAAACTCCCTAGTGAACTAATTGTAGAAATATATATTCTGAACATTTCTGAATTCTGATTCTGATTCTGGCCTCACCCCTTAGAGGAGAGAACATATAGGGGACTGATATCAGTTTAGCCATGAAATTCACTAACGTGCTCAGTGCTTACTAATTCTGATTTCTGTTCGGAAATCTGTGATTTCTGAATTCTGATTTCTGTTCTGAAAAGATGAGTTTCTGTATATTATTGTATTACTGTTTCTGTTGAAAATGATTTCGAAAACTGGGAGTTATTTCCGCCCCTGCTTACTGAGTGAAAATCATATCACTCACCCACCAAACACATCTCAGATAAGAAGGAGGAAGAAAAGTTAGAAGAAGAAGAGCATATTCAATTTTGGGGCTGGTGATGAAGATTGTTGTTCTCAGTTCTGATTCATATTTTAAATTCCGCTGCATCTATTCCGACATTGTATTTCTGGTTTTACATTTCTACTGTAAAACATTATTAATTGAGTTGTATCAGACATTGAATATTCAGTATTATGAATAAAAGACTGGTTTCTGAATTCTGTACTTCTGAGGCTTGTTGTTTTCGAAAGTGAATTTGAAAGCAACGCCGGTGTCAACCAACCCCCGTCCTGGGGCGTGACAATAATATAATATATAATATTTAACATTTTAACACCGGTACATCCATTTGGACCAGTCAAACGATCAAATTTCACAAAACTCAAAACATTAAACTTCTATATCTTTGAGTTTTCTACGTTATATCCAAATTTCAAATCATTTGGACTTCATATGACCAAGATATATCACTAATTAATATTTTGCCCTTAAAATTAATTCATTATTTTTTAACTTTTTTACGAAAATGCCATCAAAATAAATTGAATATTTTTCAACTTATTTACAAAAATACCATCAATACTATTTTATTTTCGGGATCTCACAGTTTGTACAGAAAGCCGAATAGTCAAATAATTCATTCACCGAAGAAAAATAAAATTACCATGTTCGGCCACTTTCAAAAGATGAGATGCAGTTTGACATACGAAGACAAGATTTTAACAATATATCAGTTTTTTAATACGATGGATGAATTGCTATCTGGATTTGGACTTAAAATAATTTTCATTATGGCTGCATTTATGTTAGGATCGAGCATTTTCGCTTGTCGTTTTACCAAAAACTACTCAAATCTTTTAAACAACATAATAGCGCAAGTTTCATGGTTCTATTGTTCCACTCAATTTGAATCGAAATCATGACATTTGCTCTGATATCAATTGTTAATACTGAGTGTTTGTCATTTTACCAAAAACAATAGTTGGTAGTAACGACGCAACTTAAATCTTTGAAAACACATAACGACATAAACGACATTATTCGATTTTTCTACTAAGTAGGGACAATTATTGTACATCAACAATTTATAGTCTATGACTATTACTAATGTATATGTTTAAATTGATACCGGTGAATTTCAAATTCACGTGCATGATTAAATGTTTGAAACTACGATTAATTTGATTTTTTATGAGATATAAATGCTATATGATTAGAAGATTGTGTCAAGAATGACGAAATGTTATTTTGAAGCTTGATTAAAGTTAATTTAGAAAAAATTACAAAAAAAATATATTTACAAAATGTCAATTTAGAATTTTGTACAGTAAAATAAAATTTAATTACCTAAAAACTAACGAATTCCATTTGGTCGATCAGATTCATCCAAGATTGTCAACAAGGTGATATCAATCATATAATCAGTTATGGATTTACAAGTTAATTTGTTCCTTTTTACATGGATTAACAAGTAATCGATTGCATGAATTTTACTAATAAATCAACCTCAAATTTTAGTTATAAAATATGCCGAATTGTCTATTTCATGTATATTCGGATTATGTGCGTCTTTAAATTTTGACTTGAAGAATCCACCTCAAGTCTAAACATACGATTAATGTTGCCAATCAACTCCCCCCGAATTCTGGAAAATTGCTAGTGCATTGTCAATCTAAGAACGACGAACTCGGATATCACACATTATATATGTGTCGATCTTTTGTGAGAATTTGTGGCCAAAAACTTTATTTTTCTGTCATTTTTGGTGTACGTCGAAATCTTTGGCTTTTGACGTTTTTTATTCAGACTGGCAGAAGAAATGCGGGAAAATATGTTCATGGGCAGCGAAGGAAGATGGGATTTATTTTTCCGGCAGTAAAGTTTTCGATTGGAGGATTAATCAAACTAAACCTGATTTTGTTTTATACCAGTCTTAGTTAGGACATGTCGTGTTCAAAAATACTTATTATGTAATCTCTATATTTTGTTTCCCTAACTAACCACTACAAGAAAAAAAGGCGAAAGACAACGGTTTTTAACCGTTGTCGTAGGTCAAAAAAACTGTTGTTAAAGCAACTGTTGTTAAATGGTGCGCTCAAAGACAACGGTGAAAAACCGTTGTCGTAGACATCAAAGACGACGGTGAAAAACTGTTGTCGTAGGTCTTGTAAAACCGTTGTTAAAGTCACTGTGGTTAAAAGGGTGCGCTCAAAGACAACAGTGAAAAACCGTTGTCGTAGCATTGAAAATTGTTGTAAAACAAAAAATTTGCGACGGTTTGTATTATAATCACCGTCGCTAGCGACGGTTTTCTTATGATTTCCGTCGCTATTGTTTTTCGTAAAATAAAAAAAATGTACGGTTATAATTTGATAAACCTAACAAAATAAACTAACAATCTTACTAAATTAATATATTTATAATCTTTAACGAAAATCGTACACAAAATGTGGAAGAAAAAAAATTGAGAAATGAAATTAACTAAGGAAATGACTTAGGGGTGTGAAGAAAATGACCAAGGAAGCGGATATATTTATATGCACTTGTGCGACGGTATTTGATTAAACCGTCGCTATTAGCGACAGTTAAACCGTCGCTAAATTAAATCAGCGACGGTGTGCTAAAAACCGTCGCTAAATTTAGCGACGAACAGGCGAGAAAAACCGTCGCTAAATTTTAATTTAGCAACGGTAGTATATAAAACCGTCGCTAAATATTAACCGATTTTTTAAAAAAAATTAGAAACTACGACAACGTTTTTTCAAAAACCATTGTCTTTAACCAAATAAACTAAGAAACGACAACGTTTTAAAAAACCGTTGTCGTAGTTAAAAAACCATCCGAAAGACAACGGTTTACACAAACCGTTCTGTTAGAAACTATAGACAACGGTTTTTGAAAAAACGTTGTTGTAGCCCAAAAAAACCATCCAAAAGATAACGGTTTTTAAAAACCGTTGTTGTAGTCTAAAAAAAAACCGCTCATAGACAACGGTTGTTAAAACCGTTGTTGTAGCCCAAAAAAAAAAATCTCTTAGACAACAGTTTTTAAAAACCGTTGTTGTAACAAAAAAAAAAACGCTCATAAAAAATCGTTGTCATAGACACATCAAAGACAACGGTTTTTAAAAACCGTTGTCGTAGACACATCAAAGACAACGATTTTTTAAAAACCGTTGTCTATAAACGGGATTTTTTAGGCTACGACAACGGTTTTTGATTGAAGATTTTCTTGTAGTGAACATATTATATTTAAATCAAGTTTCGGACATTGGTTTATGCCATTAAAAACTTCAGTTTAACTCTATTAATTATATTTTTTTCGTTAAAATTATGTTCGAAATCATTATATAAAACTATATATTCTGTGAAATTTTGAGAAAAAGGATAAACTTATGTACTTATGTTTTCCACTTCAAGATTTTGGACTTCTAACTGTAATAAGCGTAATTCAAAAGGGAAAAAGAGGGAGAAAAAAAACATGCATGTGTCTGAATCTAACGTTGGAAATATGTAAATCATATTTGAAAGGACGGTTGATTGTATATGTATAGAAAATTAATATATTGTGTGTATCAGAAGTTAGTGTTATAATTTGGTGTTGTCAACACGAGCACACAACATGTAGCGGAAACTAATTATTTAACACGCAAGTATAAGTTGAATAAATAGAGACCAGATTCAAATTATGCATAAGTACGAATACTTGTGCAATGACTAATGTCAAAAATTCACTAGAAAAATATGTAATAGTTTACATCAAAATAATACTAGTGAGAATAACAAAACCAAATCCCTTGACACTACAGGGAATTAAAATGCATCAAAATAAACCAAAATCAAAACTAGATGCATAAACCGAAGTTGTTTAAAAAACAATAGAAGAACACTATTAGATCAACAATCTGCGTCAATGTTGTTCTGCCGTGTTTTCAACATCAATCAGCAACACGACATAAACGTGATTCGATCACTCAAATTATTCAGCACGAATATTATCTCCAACTCTGAACGTCATGAGCATTCAAAGAAAAACTTCAGCATCTGCGTAAAGATCCTCTCAAAAGTCGTCTCTTCTTATCTCAATATATATCTTCATATCTTGACTTAATTATCTTTCAATAAGAACAAAATCCTACAAACATGGAAACTAGAGTTTATTATGAGTAAAACTCTATTCAAATCTAAGATATTATATCTTAGAGATAATTATTAAAAACAAATCATAGTAGATAAATATCAAAATTAGATTAGGTCAACCAAGTTTAGGAATAAATCTTATTATTAGATCAAGTCAAATTAATCTAGAAATACAAAACTCTTATTTTTTACTTTAAATAAAGGATAAAAATTAATTAGAAATAAAATGTTCTTTCAATATTAAATATGTAAAACTTTATAACATTTTATTATTTTATTTTTTTATGTATATTTTTTAAATATTGGGTAATATGACTACATCGTAACTTGGCACATTACCCTTTATTTTAATTCAATCTCAAACATTTTCTGATTGTTTTTTAAGAAAATTATTGTACGTTATATATATATATATATATATATATATATATATATATAAAAATCCAATCCATTTCAAAAAATAAAAATAAAAAAAATCCAATCATTAATGTAATTTAGGGCCGGAAAAAATAAATTTTTAAAGAAAAAGAAAATAGGAAAAGGAAAGGAAAGGAAAGCATGTGTTAGCTTGGGAAAATGAACAAAACATTATTTTGTCCTGACTTCTATTTAAGAGAGTAAATAACAATTTGCTTTTTTCACTTTTTGTTTTTATATCTTCGAAAATAATAAATAGGTAAGAAAATTATTGTTTGAGAACAGCGGTATATATATATAATAAACAGTAAGTCCATAAATAGAAGTAACATTTCTACTAACTAAAATATCTTTTCCAGCCTTTCAATTTTAGCACATTTTATTTATTTTCTTATCTATTATATATTATCATTTAAAAAATTATAATAATTATTAATTTAGTGATTTTAAAATATAAATGTATAACCGTACAACACCACCAAAAACTGTACATTAAATATTACTTAAAAAACCGCAAACTAGAAAAAGCTTTCAAACTGAACCGTATATAGCAATTTTTTATTTGAATTTTAGCCAAAAAAAACCGCCCAAACAGCGTCATGATCACCTTTATGTGACCTTCAAAGTGAATAAGTTTCCAACATTAACTTGTTAATTTTAAAGTAGAATAAATTTTGTTAAATAATTATTTTATAAATGTTTTGAATTATAAAAATAATTAACATCACTCCTCCTCTTATAAATTTCCGGAAAAGCTCCCACATTAATCCGAAAAATACATGTGAAATTAAATAGTGAATTTAAAGAACTAACTGAAAAATAAAGTGAAGGGTATGTTGATGAAACCGAGACGAGCTTTTAACGAAGTTTACATTTACTTTCTGTAAGTTTAATAATATTGAAAGCTAAAGAACGAATTTAATTCACCGAGACGAAGCTTTTAGCTTTACCGCTTTAGTTAACATTTTACTTTCTTGCATTTTAGGTATTGAATATTGTGATTTGACCTTCTAAGGCTTTCTTTGGTTGTTCTGGTCCGATGTGAGACGGGTCGATTAGATCTATATTTGAAATGAAAAGTAATATTTTTGGTATAAAAAGTAATTAAGTCATGTAATATTTTTGAATTATTTCTGAATTTATCTAAAAATTGTGCTGTAGTATAACATTTATTGTGCATGTGTAGTAAATATATAAAACTAGGGGTAGGAAAAAATACTGAAATATCGAAAAACCGTACCGAAAAAAATACCGACCGTACCGAAATGTTCGGTATCGGTATCGTTATGAAATATATTTTTTTTCGGTATTTCGGTATATACCGAAATACCGAAAATAATTTTTTATTATTATTTTTTAAATTTAAGTTCGGTATACCGAAAAAATGTCAGTATACCGAAAATATTTCGGTATACCGACATTTTTTCGGTATACCGACAAAATTTTCGGTGTCGGTACGGTACCGGTATGAACTTTTTTCATACCGAATGTGCGGTATACCGAAATTTCGGTATCGATATCGGTATGGAAAAATTCTCGTACCCACCCCTATATAAAACTAACATCAAGTACACACTTCGCTCTTCTAAATAACTTGTGCCGACACTCTCTAAATTAAAGCGTTTATTGATATAATGAATTATCATATGATTTATTTTGATATTTAAAATAGATCGATTTGATCTATATTTAGAACGAAATTAATATTTAATTATATTAAAAGTAATATTTTTTTATGAGTAGGGTCGGATACGAAATATGTTACATAAAATTGAGTCGTAAGACGGTCTGTTAGGAGTTTTTGTGATTTAGATGATATTATTATAATTTTTTCTAGTTGGCTATTAATGATATTATTAATTCTTTATGATAAATCATACTATCAATTGATTGTGCTATTGTTTACTATATTAAACAATGATAAATATAACTTCAAATGTTCAAAATAATTATAGTACCTTCAACTCATCCCAATCAAACTAAATAATATAACAGTCGTTTGACAAAAGTATAGCTAATGTATACAGTGTAACTCAAATATTTTAAAGTATATATCTCAAACATCACATTTCAATATAATTAACCTATCCACTATGGACAGTTACACTCAACAATCTCATTCTCAATAATTATATTTCTTGTGATCAATGAGAATTATACATGTGACTGTGACTCTGATATCAATTGTAGGATCGAGCGTTTGTCGCTTTCCCAAAAGTTATAGTCGATGATAAGGGAGTAACTCAAATTCGTTTTTATCAAAAATTATAGTTGATACAACTTAAATCTTTTAAATTATATAATAATTCAAACACTATATTTAGATTGTTAATAATTATTACATATATCATCTTGCTATCATGCAATCCCTCTCTTTCAAATCTTAATTTAGAATATAAAATAAAATGCATTTATTCTCACTAGCGCAATTGCAATAAATGAGATGCCTTCAAGGGACAAGGGTGACCTTTCCGAACCACTTATTTTGTCTAGTTTCTTTTTGTGGGTCCGCATAAGTTTTATAGTGTTGGTTTCACGTCTTGTAATAATAATAATAGCAAATAAATAAATAATTATACTATATTATGTTAAATAATTATTTTCTAAATTAACTCCACGATAATAAATTTCTTTATATTTATTACGAGTAATTTTATAATCTCCAAGATTTATATATTCCCAATATGTTTTCTTCTATATCAAATATTTGCTGTCTCACCATCCAATCGACAAAATTAACATTTTGATTTTTTTATTGCATCATAAAACAATCTCGCACATTACAATGCTTAAATCTCATATATTTTTTAAAATATTTTTGACTAAATTTGTTATTGAAATTAAGTTGTTTGAAAAGTAGACATTAAATAAAGACGAAATATATAGTTTTTAATATTATTTAATACTTCCATGTGAAGAATTTATTAATAAAATTTAATTGTTGAAGTACGGATTAATTATATACTATACTTTAAATAGTATATATTTTTAACTACAAATATTTAATATTTCCATGTGAAGAATTTATTAATAAAAATACTATACTTTAAATAAATAGTATATATTTTTAACTACATTATAATTTTATTTGTTGATATTCATTATATTGTGTAAGGTCTTGTATGGGTTAATATAAAATTTTCAAAAATAAGAAGAAAAAGTTCAAGATAGATTTTGAACTAACCCCTGGGTAATTATTTCTATTAAATCTTAAAATAAAATCAGATCAATGCACTTTAAAACCATAAAGTTAGAAGCAGATAAAAATACAACACCTTGTATACATATCTATGAGATTTTCAAATGAAAAAAAATACCTCATATTGAAGACATTGACACCTATGTTCTAAATTAAATTTAGAACATAATATCCAATTGTAACAAAGAAAAAGAAACCTAACTTCATCGTTTATAACCGAGCAAGTAAACTTATCACTAATATTGATTTTTCTGGTTTGATCGACTCGTGGCTTGTTGTTGCTTGTAAATTTAATATAAATTAAAATAAAACCTAAATTATATCGACCTGGTAAAACGGTTGAGCTTAGTGAGCGATTGTATCAGCTCATATGGATTTCTTCTCGGACATGCTGGATTCTAAGAAGAGAGTACCCAAGTGGGAGAATATACACACTTAAAAGAGCAAAGAACGTTAATGGGACGTTGGAAGATTTTTCGCCGTGATCACTCCGATGCTCAAGTTAGTCAAGTGTTTACGCAAAGAAAAATATATCAAAAGTATGCTTTCTAGTGAAAATATCTGAATCCATTACTATCAAGTAAACTTGGTATTTATAAAGGAGAAATCAATAATGATCTTACTTTCAATGCTTGTTTGTTACTCATGGCAAGATGGCTGCTCATACCCGACTCCTTGACTCTGTCATATATGACAGGTCCATGCCAATCTTGATCTAGTCACATCATCCCTAAATGCACTGAAAGACATGTAAATGATAGCAAATTATGGCATCCCAAACCTATGGACCGGGAGTGATACATGTACCAAGGTGGTCGGGTCGATGATCATGGTGTGAAGCTCTGTCCTTTGAATCTCATCACACTGCCCGAGCTTACACTTCTCGAGCTCAGTTGATAGCTCGGGCTCACCTGTGCTCGTGGTGATCTAATATGTCTCTCTTGTTGGTACTTCCTTAGCTTCCCAATTTCACCACAGCCCCAGTTCTAATATGACTAGGACACTTCTGGAGGTATCACCACTAAACAAAATAAAATTTCCATGGACAAGACAAATAAAATGAACAAATAATTATTGGTATAACCTAAAATTATCAAATATATCTATTTTAAACAGGGTGATTCGTAAAGGTGTAGCCACATTAACTTAAATGGTTCATAATGTATGGAAAAGGTGTAACCTACCCCAACAAAGACGAGATGAACATGAAGTTACCTCCCCTAGTAGCTTGTTACTAATGCACAAAGAGACAAATCCTTGGGCCTTGTACTAAAAATATTTTAACACAAACACACACACACATATATATTTATATATATTATATATAATATTTAGAAGTGGAGATCGTGAGATGATTGAACCAAACAAGGTTAGGTAAAAGGAAATCAAATAAAAAAAATATGATTAGAACTGGAATACTATTTAGTTTCAGTAGAATGGGAATTGACATTGAGCACTAAAAATGGCAAACACATCACACCCACTATGTCTCTTCCATCCTTCCATTTGTTAGGTGTGTTAGCAGATTTAGGAGCCAAATCCGGAAACCAAGAACAATGTGTTTGTTGAATCTTGGCTCCCATCCAATCAAAAAATTCCTAGGATTAAAAATTCAAAAAGACAGTTCGAAAAAAGGTTGAAAGAGACAGAGAATTCTTGTTTAATTTTATTTTTTTATTTGATAAATGAAATAGGCCGTCATTGGTTTTTCACTCTGTATCGCTTTCTTTGTCAATCAATAGCTCCGCCTTTTCAAAATTCTTTGACACCTAATCTTGAGAAATAATCACCAGAGACAGGGTGACCATTTTGAACAATTCAAAAGAATTAGAGAGTTCTTGAATTTTTATTCTTGATTGTGGGTTCTTTTTGTGGTGGATACTTACTCCTATTCATCTTTCTCTGTTCTCATAGATATTATATCAATGTACTGTGTTTGAAAACACACGGAAAAGATACCCATTTGAGAAAATGAGCCAGAGAATACATCATTCATAACCAAGGTGTCTGTTTGTCTTTGATTCTGGGTGGTGCGTTTTGTTATCTATTTATTATTTGACCATTTGGGGTCGTCGGAGTTATGGTGGTTGATTTGTTTCTGGAACTCAAATCCCTGACACAAAGAAAAATTGATCTGGGTTAATGTCAAAAATTGCCAGAATAATGAGTTCTTGAAGATGTGGAGAGGGGGGAGAGATTAAAGTGTATATTTTGAAAGAGAATGAACAGAGAATTGAGTGGCATTGTGAAGACTTGGGAGACGAAGTTGAAGAAATCACAAGTGATTGCAAAGAAAAAGGCAAACAGCATATTTACAAGAATGTCTGTGGCCCATGTAGACGATGATGATGAAATCTGTAATCCTAGTGAGTCTCATCATATTGAAAAGGTTTTTCCCGATGGAGATATTTATATGGGACAATGGGCAGATAATTGCCCCAACGGCCATGGCAAATACTTGTGGGCGGATGGGTGTATGTATGTCGGTGATTGGCTTAAAGGCAAGAAAATGGGGAAGGGGAAGTTTAGCTGGCCCTCGGGTGCGACGTATGAGGGACAATTCAAGAATGGTTTCATGGATGGTGAAGGTACCTATACAGGGTCCTCAAATGATAGTTATAAAGGTTCTTGGGTGGTGAATATGAAGCACGGTAAAGGGGTTAGGAATTACGCCAATGGAGATTTTTACGAGGGGCAGTGGCGGCGAGGGCAGCCTGATGGGAAAGGGAGGTATCAATGGAGCAATGGGAATCAGTATATTGGACATTGGAAGAATGGGAAGATGAACGGCAATGGCACTATGATTTGGAGCATTGGTAACCGATATGACGGTTGTTGGGAGGATGGTTTGCCGAGGGGAAACGGGACATTCCGTTGGGAGGATGGAAGTTTTTATGTTGGTGTGTGGAGTAAGGATCCAAGGGAACAGAGCGGAACTTATTATCCTTCTAGTGCTCAAGTAGGTGGTGGTTTTGATTGGAATCCTCAAGAAATGTATTTGGTGAACTTGAGAGATTGTAGGATTAGTTCTGGTGAAAAGATCCCTATATTCCCTTCACAAAAGACAGTTAATTGGCCTTGTGAAGGAGAGTCCTTTCAAAAGAAATCAGCATGGAAGAGTTATAAAGAGATTGATGCGAGGGCGAAAAGAGCATCTATGGATGCTATGGAGAGCAATGGCGTTGATTATGGCTTGGGTTCCGAATCTGATTTAAGTTGTGATGTTACAAGTGAAAGTTTAGGTTCCGGAAGAGAAGTAGATGAAGGTTTGGGAGCTGAAGAATTAGATTCATCACAAAGATGTATTAGGCCTCATATCGTGATTAAACCAATTAGAAGACAGGGACTCACTATATCGAAAGGCCATAAAAATTATGAGCTCATGCTCAATTTGCAGCTAGGAATAAGGTATCAACTTCTGCAGGAATGTGTTGCGTACAAATGTTCTTTTAAGTTTGTATACTTCTAACATTTTCATGCATAATGTGGCTCTTTAATATCGAATTCAGAGAGGAAAAACAAGAAAATCGAAAAACCAGTTCTTTAGCCAGTGACCTTGGAACATTCTGTTACCTTTGCTTATTCTTTTTAGTCACCTGTCGCGACCAATTCTAGTTGCCTTGCAATGCACTACACTTGCACCTTGAATGCAATAAGTATCGATTTTACACTTGATGAATATTTGCGTAATGTGATTGTGCTATTTCTGTTTGTTCATATTTCTGCTTCTGGTTCATATGTACCATTATTCAGACATTCAGTAGGAAGACCTGCTCCAGCTACATCGCTCGATCTAAAAGCTATGGCTTTTGATCCCAAGGACAAAATATGGACAAGATTTCCCCCGGAAGGATCTAAGCACACCCCACCGCACCAATCTTGTGAATTCAAATGGAAAGATTACTGCCCATTAGTTTTCAGGTGAGGTACTAGTACTATTGCAAACATTAGATTGTTTTACATAATATTAATCTCTCATAGGATGTTTTAATAAGCTTTATGTTCCTTGTGCATCTGCGTGCATTGTCATTTTGAGTTTAAATAGATTTGAATATGTCCTTGATCTGATTAAACAAGTTATTGTACTTTCAGGACACTTAGAAAGTTGTTTAAGGTGGATCCTGCTGATTACATGATATCCATATGCGGCAATGATGCTCTTCGGGAGCTCTCCTCGCCTGGGAAAAGTGGAAGCTTCTTTTACTTGACAAATGACGATAGATATATGATCAAAACCATGAAAAAGTCGGAAGTAAAAGTGAGTTTTGTTTAAGTTTTGAATCTCTTATACTAATGATACTTTTTTGTAAAAACAAATGTATTGATTGGTTAAGATTCATATAATTCATCAGATTGTAGATTCATAATAGAAATTTCTATGTCCAATGTGAAATATAGTACTCTGTGACGTTTATTCAACTTTATCGATAGCAGGTGCTTAAAAGAATGCTACCAGCATATTACAAACACGTTCGAGCATTTGAAAACACGCTGGTGACCAAATTTTTTGGGCTTCATTGTGTTAGGATGACTGGACCTGCACAAAAGAAGGTAGTCTATATATCAATTTCAAGATTGAATTTTTCATCATGAATTTTCATTCTACAGAAGCATTTGTGTTACAAGTTTATTGTCTTTACGTTGGATAAACAGGTGCGGTTTGTCATAATGGGAAACTTGTTCTGTACCGAATATGTTATCCATAGGCGGTTCGACTTAAAGGGATCTTCCCATGGACGGTTAACTGACAAACCTGAATCGGACATTGACCCAACAACTACTCTCAAGGACCTTGACTTGAACTTCATTTTTCGATTACAAAAGTCGTGGTACCAAGATTTCTGCAGGTACTTAAATCATAGTTAGGTGAACATGTCGATTTTGCCTGGTATATCTTGTTTAAATTTGATCCGGATCTCATAAGAGAAAAGGACAAAACTTGTGAAATATACATTTTTAGTTGCTTAAAAATTTCTTACTACAAATATTTAACATGCAGGCAAGTGAATCGAGATTGTGACTTTCTTGAACTAGAGAGAATCATGGATTACAGTCTTTTGGTTGGTATTCACCTCCGAGAAATATCCCATTCAGGGGAACCGTTAAATACAGAGGCTAGCGTTTCTGATGTTCGAACTTCACAACAATCCAGATCAGATGTAGACACTCACAGCAATCATAACCGGTATACACAAGATGCTCGTTTTTTCGAAAAAATTGTTGAATTATGTGTTTCATCGTTAATGTCCATGTTTTGACAGGCGGACATCAATTAACTTAGGCTCGAATATGCCAGCAAGGGCAGAACTGACAGTGAGAAGAAACAACCCTGAGTCTCAGCTTGTTGGTGAACCTACAGGAGAGTACTATGACGTTATCCTAGTATTTGGTATAATTGACATATTACAAGATTACGACATCAGCAAGAAACTTGAACATGCGTACAAGTCGTTCCAGTTCGATGCTACTTCAATATCTGCTGTCGAGCCTAGGCAGTACTCTAAACGTTTTCGGGATTTTATATTCAAAATTTTTACAGAAGATATTTGAAGCTAACACAGACTGGTATAATCCCAGATGAATCTAGCAAGCCACGTGGCATGGTTGGTTCGTTATTCGATGATCGATCTGAGAAGAAAGACAGCAGACCAGGTTTTCGCCCTCGTTGGTTGATGGTGGCTCTCATGCTGCATGCTGCTATAAATTTTATCAAGGAAAATGATTTATTGTATTTATAGAATCTGAAAAGTCACGCTAACCAGTGATTCGGTTCACATTGAGCAGAGGTACACTAGTTGAGCTGGTGAAAATGTGAGGGGTTGATTTTTTGTACCCATTGTTTTTGTCCCAGGAGCTAAAGAACTTCTTGGATTGTTCCATTGAATAACCTTGTATAGGAGGAAAAAATGTATACAAAAAATTTAGTGAAAAAAAAAACGGAGAAGCGAGGAAAATCTTGGCCTCCTTGTTCATTATGCCTTCATTAGCATAAATCACACTTGTATTTTTGGCAGGTTTATTTATTGCTTGAAGTTTCATTGAATTATCAATTGTCCAAATTCTTTTAAATAATTACCATTACCGGATCGTATTGCACAGGGTTCAGCGTGGTTTCCATGTTGCTGCATTAGTACGAAAGTTTACCAAACGTGAACATAATTCAACTAATAAATACATTCATTTTCTCATCTAGAATGTGAAATATAACATGTTTTGGAATAGGAAAAATAAGGTGTATTGGGGAGAAGAAAGAGCCTAAAATTATTTTTTCGAAAAAAGAAATGAGAAACTATGGCAAGAATATGGACCATTACAAAAAATTTGTGAGTTTTGAGTCTTTAGACTTTGAAGATGTGGACTCGTGGAAGAATTTTATATTACAGGGGAAAAACCACATTGTTTAAACAAAATTTATGTTTTACGTGCTTGCATGTTTATGACTATTTATTTTCCATTTAGAATTAAAGTCAAAATGTTGATGATCGAAACTTTACTTTCTTGATATATCTAATTGCAAAGCACGTCTGATCTTGATGGCAAGTGACCCTTCATTAACTACTTCCATGCCGTTGAAATAAGGATAAAATTTCATTCGAATTATTTTATGATTTGATAATAAGGCAATTTAAAAAATTGTGTTCTTCTCTAACAGAAAATGATCGATCATGAATAAATATTAACTTTTATTTTACACGTAAAATATAATTAGGAAAAACTTTCAGGTTAACTGAAGGCAATATCAGAATGAATAACACTCCGGCTACGTAATATGAGTAGGTTTAATGGGCAACGAAATATGTGAAACAGATCAATCTAATCCACACATATAGTGGAAAGTAATGCTTTCGACATAAAAATAATATTTTCACTCAAATTGACATATATTACATAATATAATTTTTACACACAATAATAATTTTCCTTCGGTTCAACATATCTTTATACTATAATTAACAAAAAGAGATATTTTTACAGTGAAAAATAATATTTTAGACATAAAATATAATATTTTTAATGAGTCGGTTGAAAACTCATCTCACAAAATTGGGTCGTGAGGGTGAGACGGTATCCATGAGTTTTTTGTGACATAATATTGAATTCTAGGATACTTTTATCTAGATACATTGAATAAAATATTTATTGTTTATATTTTTTAATAAAAAAATATAATTCATTTATCTAACTAGAGAAAATATAATAATAAAAGGTTTAAATCTAAGATGAAGCTATCATGTATTTAATTTTTTTATAAATCATTTAAAATCATGAATAAGGTATTTCAAAATCTCAATTATGCTAATATTTTCAAATATTTAATTTTCTTCGTCTATTTCTTAAATAAAATGATTTAATCAAACCAATAAAATTAGTTAATTAAAAAATAAGTTTGCCATTTTCTGGCTTGTGGCTTGTTATTGATAATCTCGTCTCCCTTATTCTCCAAACCTGAAACTTTAATTGGGCTTACTACTTTGTTATGGGCCTTTACCTCTTCCTCTAATCTTTTCCTCTTTAGGCTTTTTGAACGTATTGGGCCTTGATTCATTTGGCAACTAATATTAATAAAAGAATTTTTGATTTGCAGGAATTTTTAATTTTTTATTTTTGGTGGGAAACAAGCATATCAAAGCTCCCGAGGTTTTTTTCTCTCTTTTAACTTGAAGTTATATATACTAACGACAATTTTAAATAAAAAATTAGAGATGTCAAAATGAGCTAGCAAGTTGACGACTGACAATCCGTCGCAATCTGGGCTGATCCAATTTTTTTTTGTATAGATCGAGAAACTATCAATCCAACTCATCAATTTTAGGTGGCTAGACGAGCCTAACTAAATTTAGATGTAATTTGACGAATTGAAAAATTACCAAGCATATTTTATATAAGGAGAGGAGCCTAGCTTTTTTAAATAATTTTAATATCTCCAATGAAATTTAATATTAAGTTGGATAATTACTGTGTCAAAGATATAGAATACACCAATCTTATTAATTTGAAAGTATATTCGTGAAATCTCCGAACTTTCCTAACTACATATTCACATGTCGATAATACTTTATGAACGTATTATGAATATCTATCAAATATATAATGCCCCGCATTTATTATGTTTCTATTCTACATATAAAAAAATTAGTATAGGATCACGTAACTTGGCTTGAGTTAAGAGTTAATTAGTTTTCGACTAAGTTTTCTGTGAGATGTTCTTAAGGATTTAACGGATTAACCCGATCCATATTTCAAAGTAAAATAATATTTCTGACATAAAAAATAATATTTTTCATTGATCGAGTCAAATTGAAACTTTGTCGTACAAAATTGATTCGTGAGACGAGCTCATAAGAGTTTTTATGTTACTCCTTTCAAAAGATGTTTGAACAACTTATTCCTGAATAAAAACTTCGAAACAAATTTGCTGAATCCCAGTTCGTTAAGTTAAAAACTATAGAAACATAGGTGCAGGATACGAGTATCTTTTGGTTTCATAAATAATTTCCTATTAGGAAGAAGGATTCTTTAGATAAAGATAAAACTCAATCAACATGGCGAGAAAAAAATATGAAAGACAAGAAATATCATCTTAATAATAAATAAATAAAATGGATATAAATGGTCAAGATTGGTGTGCTTGTGCAGAGGATGGATATTTTAAAATATGTGATATATATCACAAAAATTCACGTGAGACGATGTCCCGACCACGAGTCAATTTTGTGAGACGGATTTTCGACACGTCAAACTCATTAATATTATTTTTTACGTCCATAGTATTTCTATTCATGATAGTTATGGATCGGATCAACCCATCTCGATTGTAGACCCATGAGATCGTATGAGACTTACTCGTATAATGTTTAGAGTAGGTATCTTGTAAGACGGTCTCATGAATTTTTATCTGTGAGACGAGTCAACCCTACCGATATTCACAATAAAAAATAATATTCTTAGCATAAAAAGTATTATTTTTTCATGGATGATCCAAATAAGATATCTATCTCACAAAATACGACCCGTCAAATCATCTCACACAAGTTTTTGCCTAATGTTTAATTTAAAATATTTATATACTTTACTTACCTTGATAAAATTATTTATCTTCGAAGTCCTCCAACCAAAAAAATTGTTCACCAATTCGGACTCAATCGGATGATAGAGACAAGAAAATAATGAATATCCAATCTTTATAAAAGAAAATATCAAATTGCCAGACTTGCACGCATTTGAACAGCCGAAGGATCCTTTTTTCAAAATAATTAAATCCGATAAGAAAGATCCGACGGATCCCCTTTATTTTAAAATAATACTAGAAATATTTGTTAAATATTGGATCCAAGAAAAGTAGGAAAAAGAAGAAATTTCGTTGCTTATTCACGAATTCAAATATCAACAGAAATCTTGTAGATTCTAAATGATATCTCGTGGGATCTTAATATTTTCAAACTGTCTATATATCTCTCAGAATCTCTTACACTTTCAAACCCCACCACCTACTATTTTTGTATATATGTATGTTCAACAAGTTTTCTTCTTAATAATAAATCTCTCATTTCACTTGTCCTATTTTTTTGGAAATTCTATCAATATCTTTTTGTGGTTAATCCCTTTGCCTTTGTCGAGTTTTCGATACCGATAGTCCGATTCGGAGAGGCCACAATGAGTAGTATTATAGACAACGAGACACAGTTTCATGTTCTAGCCGTGGATGATAGCATAATTGACAGAAAGTTAATCGAGAGGCTGCTCAAAACTTCTTCTTATCAAGGTACATTACTCATTTTATTTTTAAAGATAAAAAAAATAGTTATGAAATAATATTTTTTTTAAAATTCTAAATTTATTTTAGTTTTTTACATGCAGTTACTACAGTAGAATCTGGAGTCAAAGCGCTAGAATTTCTTGGATTGCTTGACGATGAGAATGCAGACATAAACAAGAACACAAACTCAAACCCTTTTATTCCAACGGGGATTCATCATGTATGATTTTTTTGTATTAATTATTTCTTATTATTATTATTATTATTATTCATTTATAGTTTTTGATGATTTATATAAGTTCTTTATCTAATCATCAAATAATTATTTTCATCGCAGGAGGTGGAAGTGAATTTGATTATTACAGACTATTGTATGCCAGGAATAACAGGCTATGACCTCCTCAGAAAGATTAAAGTAAACATCTTACTTTAACAGTAAAAACATATACTATTCAAAAAAAAAATTATACATTTTTACGTGATTAAGTTCCGATACCGATACCGATCCCTGATCGAAATGCTATATATTTTCAGGAATCAAGATTGTTAAAGGACATCCCAGTTGTGATAATGTCGTCTGAAAATGTTCCCACAAGAATTGATAATTGTTTGCAGCAAGGAGCACAAGAATTCTTCATTAAACCAGTTCAACAATCTGATGTCAATAGACTAAGGCCACATTTATTGAGAGGGAAATCAAAAGAAAATCAACCAAATAATAATGGGACCAAAAGAAAGCCGATTGAAGAATGCTTGTCACCAAGTAGGATTAGAAACAAATTTAATGACTTCGAACTTGTTCCATGATGATTGATTATTGTAGATCGATTATATTTTATTTTTTTTAAGTTGTAGCAATTTATTTATTAAATCAGTTGTATTCACAATTTTTCTAGTAGTTTTTGTTTGTGTGGATTCTCTTTACCCCTTCATTTGAACTTTAATACGAAGATAACTAAATTCATGAAAATATATTAGCAAATTTTAAGTCGAGACAAGAGAAAACTTTGTCCTTAGGATGAATTTGTCGTGCACATGATGCTAACGTGATATGATAATCGTCTTCCAAGATACAAGGACTTTCAACTTGTGTTAGTAGCACTACAAATCACAAGTTTCATAACCATAAAACGAAGCAAACTCTCTTTTGACAAGAAGTTCAAAATAAATGCAAAATGTTCTTCTTTTGATTGATTCTCTCAAAATTTACTTTAGTTTGTCTCTCCTTGTGTTAATTCATTCAGATGGATTGATATTTAAGTAATAAATGTCGAAAATATGACCAATAGATACCTTTCGAATAAAATATCTATGAAAACTCGCAACTTTTGATAAACAATCCCTTCATCCGGCTCTTTCTCTACAATGTGTTCTAAATTTTTCAAAAAAATAATATAAAACAAGTGAAAATATTTTTAAAGCACCGAATGATGATGTGTTGTGAACCCCATCTCGCCAAGATCCCAATCATTGACTCTTCTTAGTTGTTTTAAGACGATTCCCTTCACATAGATGAGATTTTGTCTAAAATTCAATACTTATCAAAGATATTTTTAAGACGTGTAGTTCATTGACACCAAAGCTTTAAATTTGATACTAGATCTAGGGTATGAGATTAGGTATCGGGTTTGAAATCCAATCATAATAAACTTTTAACAAACGTGTTCGAATTTTTAATATTTTTCGTGGGCCACTCACGAGTTTTGATATTTTATTAATGTAATATAAATATATATTAAATAAATAGATTTTGAGTATTTTAAATATTTATTTTCGAGCAATAGTTCGAATAATTGACAAACATAATCGAATATTTCGAGCCGAACTCGAACAATTTTAAAAAAAAAAATCAAGTTTAGAATCGAGATCAACTTAACATATTTATTTTGAGCGAATCCGAGTATTAAATTTTTCAGCTTACTGAACTCCATTCGATTCGTTTCAACCTGATATCCTCGTACCAAACACACCCAGCTCGGCCCGATTAAGCTACCCAATTTGACTATTTGAGGTGGCGGAGCTCGACGCTTTCCTACTACAGTTCCATCGGAAAGTTCGTTCCAGTTCCATTGGAAAGTTCATTCCCGTCAAGTAATTGAGATTCTCCCGTGGTCCGTATTTTCCCGGTCAAAGTGCACGTTACCTTTCTTAAGGTAGCTTTCTATAACGTTTTTTTCTTCAAATTATATGTATATTACAGGACTTGTGGTTACAAATTGAAATGGGGAAGTTGGAAATTGAAAACCTAGAGTTTGAATCAGCTTATTCTGTGTCGAATTCAGTTTTAAATTGGAGTGGAAGTCGTCTGATTTCAATTAAAACTGGTATTTATTCTTTAGCTACAAGGACGAAAATTGCTCACAAATTGAATGTATATGCTGTTCTGAATTGTGTGCCTGAATGAATGGCTGCTACTGTGAAAAACCTCTCCTCTGAAGAGTGGACCATCGTTCTGCCACGTCGTGGAAAGAAGAATAGAAGTTTCGGCAATTCTGGGGTCCCGATTCGACAAAAAGAAGAGCAATCGTGGACTCCAATAGATACGGAAGCAGATCCTGCGAGGGAATCCAAATTGATGCAGAAAATGCAGATTCATCTTCAGAAGCTTGAGTTTTCTGACTTCTTCAGTTCTTTCTTGGAGCAGATGCTGAATCCGGATATGTTGAATAGGTTACTTAAGGTTCTGGGCTCGGAAGAAAAGATGCAGATGGTAATTTATGGGATTGGTAGCATTGAGTCATTTGAACCCCCTCGATTTCAACTTAGCCTCGCAATTTTGATGAAGAGAAAATTTTCTTGGATTGGAGAAATACAAGTTTTTGATCCAATTATTTCTTTGACAGAATCAAAGGTTTTGAATTCTCTTGGTTGTTTCGTTCTGTCTGTCAATGAACAGGGCCGTCGACAAGTCCAAAAACCTACCCTATTCTTCATGCCACACTGTGAAGCAGACCTTTATGAGAATCTCTTGGAAGTAAACTGGGCAATGAATCGATTGATTCGTCTTGTACTCTTTGGGAATAGTTTTGGTTCCTACGAGCAGCACATGTCACTTTGTAAGAATCTTGCCGTTTCTAACTCACGAAAGCACATCTTGGCTGTCAAGAAATTCTCTGAAGAGGTTAGGATTAAAACTTTTTCTGATGATTCTTTCCGAGCCTTCCATGGTTCGAGTTGGCATTTTTTTAGCCCTGTTACTGAAGCAGAATTGGAACTCTAAATCTCTAGCAGTTGAATTGTTTGAATGATCACGATACAGTTTACTTGAACTGCTCTACATGTTGATTCCTTTGTTCACAGTTGATGATAGTTGCATAACTCAGTTAGACTGCTGTTTGTGCTTATTCCTGTTGGCATGTTGGTTTAACTTTGATCTTTTTCTAAATCAGAATGGTTGTCTAGATCTTGTTTTATATTTGGATAGTTTCAATGCAACATTTTTTTTCTCCGTATATTATAGTCAGATGTTCTTTTGGTGACAGAACTGATTGATGGTTTCTTGTCGTAAATTGTTACTTATATGAAAGATTGCTGAAGAAATAATCATTCTATATGTAAGATACAAGAGAGTGAACAAATTGTGATTTCAAAATCAATTGTTGAATATTTTAGTTGATTTTATAAATTTTAGGTGCAATTGTCCACTTTCTGACTAAAATATAACTCAAAGTGGTTTGTTTTATATTATCATGCAGACCTACAAGTACGATTCCCATTCGAAATCAAAAATACATGTACCGATTTTGTTTCAAAGTTCAAACGTGAATGCAGACGATCACCATATGTAACATCATTATTGGGATGCTTTCCAAACTTGGCGGAGTTTATTCGACGAATTTTTTTTTTTTTTTTTTTGGTTTATGTTTCTTGCAATTTAATCGATTCACAAATGCGGACCATCGTAAAAGTTTATGGAAACCAGACTTTGCATGGTAACACAACTTTTTAAATGACTAGTTTTTTAAAATACTCAAAAAAAAAAATTTGTTAAAAAACTTCACAGATAATTCTAACGTATGATTTGAGACCCTTGGGAATGCGGTTAAGGTGAGGAATGATTCAATTCTCTTGTTGATTTGACTGTATGTTTGCATCACAAACTTTGCAGAAATAAAAGCCAAAACCGACTTTTTTTTTAGAAAATTTCAAGTAAATTATACAATTGCGCTTTGCCTAAAAAAGTCAAATGTATCATGTATCCCAAGAAACAAAAAACAAAATAAAATTCTAATGTATCAACCTTTACGTCACATATTTAGCGATGCCCCAAAAATTTATATTTCCAAAATAACACATATTATTAAACTTTCGAACAATGTTTCACGACACACGTGTAGAAGAATTAGGACGGATGTGAAGTTTATTACAAAGAAAGTCAAGACATGTTGATACACACAATTCACAGGAGATTGGCAAATTCTGAAGCCGTTCTTCAAGGATTTAAACAAGAGATGAAAACTGGACACAAACAAACGAACACGAATACTTTGAGATATGACTACCAGAATTTTCTTGTGCTCTGTTATAAAAACTTCTTTTGATCTATATACCTATAAAAGTGTGGATAATCTACAATGTTTTCTAATTGTGCATTGTCTATAATACCCTTCATGCAAAATTCAACAAAATAAATGACATAAATTGCTCACACATTTTCCTCATCATCATTATTACTAAAATCTTTGTATGTGACCGTTGTATATTCATTATATAGAGCCTTATAAATAATATTCAAAAATTGTTGTTAATGACATGACATTTTATTTGTATTTGTAGAGTTATTTACATACAAGTATATTATGAAAATTATATTGACAAAAAGGTAATCAAACATTAAATAAAAAAATCAATAAACACTTAATTTGAACAAAAAAAATATCTTGAACTTATTCACATATGTTATCACAATTGATACTTTTTCAGCTTATTTCTCTAAAAAAAATCAATGACGGTATCTATTATATAAAGAAAAAAAGTATAGTCAAATGGTACATAGATAAAATTATTATGAAATTGTTTTAAAAATGACACAAATGAGTCAAAAAGGAGTGAGAGCAAGATATTCCTACAAATAATTCTTAGTATAACGTTACCATAACTAAATTGGAAGTTATGTTGGTGTAGAGTAGGTCTCTTATGAGACGATCTCACGAATTTTATCTGTGAGACAAGTCAATCCTACCGATATTCACAAAAAAAAGTAACACTCTTAGTATACAAAGTAATATTTTATTCATGGATGACCCAAATAAGATATTTGATCAACGAAATTGATCTGTGAGATCATCTCACAAGAGATTTTGTGGTTGGTGTAATGAGAATTACCAGTTATGCAAATAATATATATAAATTAGAATTTAAATGAGAGGGAGAAAATAATCTATAATTAATTTTCTATATTTTATGTTAACATTCTAAATTTCTATCTTTGTGATGCCTTTGAATTTGTATAGAGAAATATATAATTGTATCTATTTACAATTGTAAAACAATTAAGTTAAGACAATTATATCACTTAAATTAATATGATATAATAAATTTTAAAATATGAAAAAAAAATTAGATCATTATAAATATGACATTATCATCATTCATCTGACACCTCTAAAATATTTCTTATTATCATGAGTCGCGATTTGACCATCCTGTGTTATTACTATCTCATTATTATTTATTATCTCATGCATCACCATTTTGTGATGTTGAATTTAATTGTTTTTAATTAACAAAAAAAGAAGAAAACTTTGAAGAAGTTAGGCACGATATTAATCTAATTTATTGATAACCTTCTAATAATAATCAATTGAATTGAAAAATATTATTATATTTAAGTAATTATAATTTATTCTAATTCAAATTTATTAACTTTTTAATGTCCAATATATATAGAATTCATTAGTAATGTACATGATTTTACTTTTCAAATGATAATAAGAAACATATTAAAATATAAATATATAGTGAAAACGAATTCAAATTTTCTGTTAATAGTTTCGAACCTTAGCAAATGTAATTCTAAAAAAATGAGAGGATAATGATTATGATGATACATGTCACTGAAGATTAATTTAGAGTGGTAATATTTATTTCTCTTTTCTGAGATAGAATAATGATATTTCAATTATTAATTTAAAGAGATGAATCTCCATTTAATAAAATTGTTGGAAATGAAATTTTCTTAGTTCACTGCTTTAAGCAAATATATCTAGGGCAAAGAAGGGGCTAGGGATGACAACTTTCCCCACAGGTTTGGGACCCTGCGGGGAAAACCCGAAATAGGGATGAGATCCCCGATTTTTTTGGGTTGGGGTTCGGGATCGGGTATTTTTTAAAATCTCCGATGTAGTTCGGAACGAATATGAGCTTATTATCCACATCTCCGAACTTACCCCGCCCCGCCCCATTGTCATCCTTAGAAGGGGTGAATGGAGTATTTATTTACTTTATTTTCAATTCTTGTGTTTAAATATATTAATTTTTTTTCTCAAAATACAATTTGTGTCCATAGGCTTTCTTTAGCTAATATAATGTTTTATTATTATTTTATATAATTTATTGACTAACAAGATATAGGTTTTTGAAAAAATTCGAATTTACGATATTTACGTTAGAATATAACTTAAAATGAAAAATTGTTGTCACATGTTCTTAATTACTCCAAAATTATAAGTAAGTACTATTTTAGATTTTCAAGATGTAATTTTTAGAACATATTTATCAATTAATTGATGTAATGAGTAGATAAATATCAACATCATATACTAAAATGTTTTCTTCCATTTTTATATTGCTTAATTGATTAAAATATATTCATATAATTCTATGTACACTCTTATATTACTTAATCAATTCAAATCCTTTCATATCATTGTATTTGTATTGTTATATTGATCTATCTTTTTTCGAACGAAATGTTGTTTGATGGATTGGATCACTATGCAAAGATTAAAAATATTTTTATTATTAATTTATTTTTTAGTTATTTAGAATATGGGTTCACGTGCGAATGCACGTGCTTTTATGCTATTATTACTAAATGCAGGTACTCTGCAACAAACCCAGAAAGGATCCAGTTGGGTGATTATAAAATTTAAGATTATTACCAATGGACACATGAAATTGCCGCATGATAATATTTTGGAAGAGATCAAGTAATTACCATCACCGAGATTTGGGTGCTTCAGCATTCACATGCCCACCGGCTATAGTAGCTTCATCTCTTGATGGATTTTCAACAGAATCTAAGCAGGGTACATTCTTGGACTGACCTTTTCCAACATTGGTAGATGGGATTTTTGATGCATGAGGAAACATTACTTGTGGGCTTTCAAACCTCTCGGGAACATATCCATTTGCTAAACTTTTTGATGAATATGTTTTCTTCTCAAAGAAGGGCGTAGCAGATACAGGTGTATCGGGGGTCTCCAAAAGTTCTCCTGAGGACTCCATAGGCGCGTGGAAAAGCAAATGTGCCACAATCCGATCTATTGGATTGGTATTCGTCTCTACATCTGGTATTCCAGTAAACCTGTTGAATCGGTCAAGAAATAAGAAAATAGCAATCATAGATCGAAGTTAACCAAATTTGTTCTTTAATAAAAAAGTTGAGACTCGAGCATTTAATGTGTGCCCGGATATGAGGACTGAAATTTTGTTAAAAACACTTTTGAAATATAAATTTATCCAATGGCCAAACATTACTCTTTTTTCCAAATAATTTCGAGATAAGATAACATTATGTGTTTTGCAGTACTAAGGCTTAAATTAAGGAAAATTCCAAAACACGGTAAATTATTCATAAACCACAAAGAATAAAGCCAAACATAAAATGTTAACCAACCCCTCATGATTGTCAATAGCTTTGTTAATTTCATCTCTGGTCCTGGTGTTGGCACTGCTTGTATCACCAGAACAATGTCTCTGCATAGCACTTTTTGCGAGTCGAAACAAGCTGTCCCTGATGCAAAGCCTTATTCGCATGCCCAACTGTAAAAAGTTAGTTTTTGGTTAGGAGTTAATGCAACTTTTCAATATGACCAGGAAAAAATATTCGAAGGGTGGTTAGATTATTAACTCTAGAAATGGTATCTTGAAGTCGTTGAAGTACCGATTCCTCCATGGGGCAAATGCTTAACGGCATGGTAACTTCATTGTTATCATCATGTCGTATGGCTGAGTTCTGGTCAAGGGAAGGAAAGCCGCTAATATATTCATCAACTTCAACATTTCCTCCTTTGATGGTTGAATTCTCTAATGACACAGGATTACCAATTTGCTGCTGCTGTTTCTGAATTGCAATAATCACTCTCAATTGTTGCCGCCTCCTTAACTTTTCAATTTTCTCCTCGGGAGTCATTGCTGGAGGATTTGTTGCAGCACCCACTGACTTTTTCACAGGAGTTGCACAAGCAAGTTTACGGTTGCCTCCAACAGGCTGAAACTTTGACGATAAGTGAGATGTTCTGGGGTAGTGATACACCATATTCCCATATAAAGGAGGTGCCAAAAGTGGACCAGAAAAGTTCTTCCGTTGGAATGGCTCGGATCTCTGGACCTGCTTTTGCTTCCTAACAACCAAAGGTGGACATGCTTTGAACATTGACAGTGCATATTGATCGTTGACTTGCTCAAACATGCTCTGTGTTGTGGACTGCATAGCACATAAATCATACATCTGTTTCTTGTTTGTTTCTTTCAATTTCTGGTCCTTCGTAATTCTCTTTTGTTCATTACCCTGAACACATGAAAGCAACTAGAGAAACAATCTGACGTTGAAACAATAAAAAGAAGCCGATCACACAGAGAAAAATAATAAACCACGTGTGCTTCTATTGGTTCACAGTGAGGAGAGAACACGGTTTATCATATACAAATCATTTTGTATGAGAGACCAAGATGTATAGAAATTTTCTTGGTTCCACAGTATCTGGTATTGAGTCATGGTCAGTTTGGCCGTTATTTTAAGTTATGCTGTTTTGTAAGCTTCAGAAAATTATCTGACAATGAAACTTGTGTCTATGTGCAACAGAAATTTCCATCCTTCCCAATTTTTTTTATTTTATCATCATCATCATCATCATGATTTTGGATGTGAAGAGTAGCACAGATGAGAGAAGAATAGCTTCTTTGTACAGAGATTGAAGTGTTTCTCGAGTACAAGAGTGCTTTCTCCACGAAGAGTGGATGAAAAGGTTACCTTCAATGAATATGCATTTACTGTAGCAGCACTACTATAGTCATCCAGTTGCTCTGGCAACACTTGGCTGTTTTCATCGATCCCAGGAGTCTGAGAAAAGCGAGTAAAATACTGAAAGTGCATCCTATTCACTTAATTATATACAGGGATTCAGACAACAAAAGAAAACAACCACCGAACAATATTGCAAACATAATCCTTCATACCTCCTCGTTCATAAATAGCTTATTGTTACCTACAAAATGTTCAATAGTAGCTTTTCTTGCCTGTACATCCTGAGATTGAGATTTGTTCCCAAGCAGTTTCTCAGACACAGAAATAAAAGACTCCTCCAAATCAAGTGTATGTTGAGCTTTATCATCTGAGACGGACCTTAATTCAACAAGTTGCCAATTAGAAGAAGCACTAGATTTACGAATAATTTTGGACGGGCAGCTATTTCCATCCTTGCAAGACGACCATGACTCATCCGCATAACCAACATTTATATCTCCAAATATTGGGTTATCATGACTGCAAAATACCACTTGTGAGGGTACTAAATTTTCGAGAAATGGAAGCAAATATTTGTATTTACCAGAAATATTTTGGTAATATTATTTCCCAAGTAGATAGACTAAAGGATAGAATATTGTGTAGCGTCTAAACGCAAGGGATTGTACCTAGAATTAGGAAATAGTATTCTATTTAATTTAGAGGGCCTTGTATTTTGTTCATCACAAGAAAGAATAATAATAATACAAGAAAATCATTTTTTTCTCATGATGACTTTATCACACACTCTTATGTCGTCTCTTGTGCTGCCTACATGGTATTAGATCCCTCATCTTTATTAACCACTGGGAAAATAAGGTATTAAAATCCCAAACATGTCTGGATCGAGCGACAATCAGAGTAGTATGTCCTCCAACAACCAACAAGGTTGGAAGCGTGAAACATCCATATGCATACCCTGTGAATCATACGGTGTTAAAACACCTCAATTCAATTAGCATTTCTGGATCTGAGTGAAAATCTGGGTATTAAGTTCTCAAACATGTCTGGATCATCAAATGACAATCAGAATACTGTGTCCTCCAACGAGGTTGAAAGCATGAAATCTCCATATGCATCACCGATTGGAGGCTTAAGTAGGTAATCGACTTCAAAGGAAGGGTGATTTCATCATCATAATAATAACACATTCCCGCTAGTCGCGGGGAAGCTTGGGCTATTTAACGCTGGAAATTCGGAACCAGCAATATTTTATTCAAAGTGGGCAAATGGAAATCTGAGAACTCATTGTTATGGTTTGGCTTATTGACTTTGTGGAACCATCAACTGGGAAGACATACTTGTTCCTACCCACCGTGAAAGACGTATAGGATGCGGTCTGCGACACCTACTATGATCTGGAAAATTCATCCTAGCTTTTCGAGTTAATGACTACTCCGTGGAAAGGTGAGAAGGGGGTGACTGAATGATACAACAACGTGAAGGCAATGTGGCAGGAGCTGGACCTTTGTTATGAAATTTCATGGGAATTCAGACCTGATAACTTTAAATACCATAAATGTATGGAGAACGATTGAGTTGATGAATTTTTTGCCAGCCTAAACAGAGAACTAGATGAACTCAGAGTACGAATATTGGGCCGAAAACCTCTGCCATCACTAAGCAAAGTAGTCGGTAAAGTCCGCATTGAGGAAGGGAGAAGGTAAATGATGATGAACGAAAAAACTGTTGATTTCGGCTCTGGTGAGGCAAAGTACCTTCTCTAGAGCACAATCTTGATAGGTTATAAAGGATGGCCTTTTGTGCTATCAATGTGAATACCGAGCATACTGGAGACACCTGTTGGGACTTGCATGGGAAGCCACCGAACTGTAAAGCAAAAATATTTGAACAAAAAAGGTGTGGTGGTTCAAAGGCCTATCATTGTGGACGTGGAAAACAACATAGCTCAGAGTTTCCTCAGGGCCATGACCTTTAAATAAGGAACAGTTAAATAAATTGAGTAACTCCAATCCACAGAATTTTCACACTCCGCTCTTTCATCATTCTCTATTTTCTAAGCCTGGGAAGATATCTATTTACAATCTGTTCTTGTTGCATCTATCATATCTTCGTATCATTGGAAAATAGATTTTGTACGTTTCTCATCATATGATTGAATTCTCCAAATTGTGCTATTCTTTTCCCCTTGTGTAGAAGACCAGAAAATTAAAATAGCTTATGGTTCTCTCAGCCACCGCCAACTCTCAAATAGAAAAAGAGAACGAAGTAACTAGAAAAATTGTTAAAATGACCTTCTTCTAGAAGGATCATTAAGAAAGTGATCCCTTTCCTGTTATTGTTTCCAAAACTTTGACTCTGCATAATGTTTTACAGTTTCATAATATTTCTTTAATCTAACCTGTTATCCATTAGCAAGTGAAACCACTACTTGAAGTGTTACGCTATAGTTTCCTCGAATTCTCCTTTTAATAGGCTCTGGACTATAGGAAGACGACTGGCAGTGCTAGAGCAAATGGAGGTCTCTACTACTTAGAGGGCTAGAATAACTTGAGTGGACAAGCTCAGCATTCAGTGATGTAAAGGGGACCTTTTAGAACCCCAACTATTTCTGGAAAATAGTTTCTCAGATTTATTGATGATCGTACACGTTTAAGCTGAGTTTATCTAAAAATCAGAAGCTGAACAAATTTTTTGAAACTTTTACATAATGGCGATAATCGGAATGAGTATTTTAATCAAATTTTGGGATATTTTTTTCAGGAAAAGGATGAAATTCATCCTAGCTATTTTATTTACATACCATAACAAGATGAGATGGCGGAGGGAGAAAATAGACACCTTGTAAAAGTAGCCAGGTCTCTAATCGTCAAATACTTATAAGGGACGCTATTCTAATTATCATATACCTAATTAACAGGATGCTATCAAGAGTTTTAAATTTTAAATCCACCCTTGGGTTGAAGGCTGTAGAGGTTGTGTTATAGTCGTTCAATTTAATCGGCTGAATATCTAAAGGTTTGTTTCCCACTTCATTTTTCCAATTTTAAGGGTTTTCGGAGGGGCTTGTGAGCCATGCATTGTAACTCTATTTAAGTGATCACCATTAAAAAATAATGTTGATTTTTTGTATTTTAGACATAATTTATGAGGTGTCTATTAGAGATTTTCTCAAAAATCATGTTTCTGCACGTATACAAACATGATAAACAAAAATGCGGAAGCTAAATCGAGCGTTACCTCCAGCCATTGAATCATCTTTAAGTCTTCTGATTTTCCTCCGATTGAAGCCTTCTAAACACTCCAATCTCTCTATAGATGGTGTATTATTCTGTATGAGATTGTGTATCTAGGGACCTCAATGACTTCGGTATTTATAGGCAAACTCATACCATCAATGAGTTTGAGGGAGCTTTGAGAGTTCAAAAGAAGAGACGTGCACTCCTCAAATTTTCCAAAGTTGAGGCGGCTTACGCAAAGGTTTTGTCAAAAGATGTGTGCGATAGCCGTCGCCATTGTTGACACACGTTTTTAATTTTTCTTTTGAATTTTCATAATAATATGTGTCATAATTTCTTACAGTGTCCAGATTGAAGTCCTTGTATATAGGAGATCAAACGAATCGAGCCAGCTGGCCAGATCGAAAAATCTTATTTGTATTTAAAATAATCGAATTCGAGCCGGACTCGAACATATTTGATTTTTTTCCGAACAAACTTGATCCCTAATATTTTGTTCAATAGCTTGCGATCTGTTTGTGAGTTTAATATTTTATATAATATATTTATATATTAATAGATGCATTTCGAGTATTTAATGTTGAAAAATAATTTGTACAGCTCGCAAACATATTCGAATTTTTCAATGCGAATAAATTTTGTTTACCTATTCACCCGCGAAATCGAAATCAAGCTCAAACAAGCATTAAAAGTGGGGGTGGTGAGTTACGCTTATAGTCGGTTTACTTGAGGTCTTTCATGTGTTTCAAACCTTTAAAACCAATATTGAGCTTCAGTGCAAGACTAAAATTAAATCACTTCAAACAGATGGGGGTGGTGAGTTACGATCCTTAGGTCCTTTGCTATAAAAGTGGGGTATTGATCATCGTGTTACGTGTCCATATACTTCCCAACAAAATGGGATTGTGGAACGCAAACACCGTCATATTGTTGATATGGGTCTGCTCATGCTCACATGACTCTTGATTTTTGGGACGATGCTTTTGCTACTTTTGTTTTTCTTATTAATCGGTTACCTCCCTCGGCTACTCTTGGTCAAGTCCCTCTCACTCGGCTGTTCAACATCTGTCCTGATTACACTTTTCTTCGTGTTTTTGGTTGTCTATGTTTTCCATATCTCCGAGTCTATAATTCCCACAAGTTTGAGTTACGTTCAAAACCTTATACCTTTATTGGATACAGCAGCAAACACAAAGGCTATAAATGTCTTAGTGCTGATGGGAAGATTTACGTTACTTGACATGTTAAGTTTGATGTAATTGTCTTCCCTTTTTCTCACAATCAAACCCCACTTTCCAGTGCATCACCTTCATGTTCTTTTATTCCTCTCTTGTTGTCCACTCCACATGCCTCTATTTCTCCACTTCCTTCTTCTCCCCATTCCTCTACTATGCCTAATGCATCTTATGATCATCTTGGTTCAGCACAAGCATCTTCTGATTCTTCTTTGTCCATCGACAGTTGTTCAGCACTTGTTCCAAATAACCTGCATAATTCTGATCGATTACCAGTAAACACTCATCCTATGGTGACTCGATCCAAAGCTGGAATTTTCAAACCAAAGGCCTTTGTGGCACACCAATCTATTGATGGTGCACATGTTCATCTTCGAGATGCCTTATCTAGTGCAGAGTGGCACAGTGCTATGCGTGAGGAGTATTCTGCCCTGATGCGTAATCATACCTGGTCATTGGTTACCCCTCCGTCTAATTCATCTATTATCGGTTGCAAATGGGTTTTTAAACTCAAGACTAACTCTGATGGTTCCATTGCTCGTCATAAGGCTCGACTTGTTGCCAAGGGTTACTTTCAAGTGGCTAGTTTTGACTTCTCTGAAACGTTCAGTCCAGTTGTTAAACCTACTACAATTCGCCTAGTTCTTACCATTGCCTTGACCAAGCAATGGTCCATTCATCAACTCGATGTTAACAACGCATTTCTTAATGGCTCTCTTTCTGAAATCATTTATATGCAACAGCCTCCGGGATTTGAACAAAAGACGGATGATGCCACATTGGTTTGCAGATTACATAAAGCTATCTATGGCCTTAAACAAGCACCTCGTGCTTGGTTTGATAAACTCAAATCAGCATTACAACAGATGGGATTTTCTGTCTCGAAAGCTGACCCCTCGTTATTTGTTCGGTTATTTTCTGACTCTATTATCTATATTCTTGTCTATGTGGATGACATAATTGTAATAGGAAGTGACCCTCATACAATTGCTGCTCTCATCAATAAGCTGGACAGACAGTTCTCACTGAAGAATTTAGGCAACTTATCCTATTTCTTGGGCATTGAAGTCTCCAAGCTCTCAGATAATTCTCTTTTCCTTTGTCAAACCAAATATGTTCAGGATCTTCTTCTCAAGACAAAAATGAGCACTGCCAAGTCTCCTGCCAACTCCTATGATTACTAATCTCAAACTCACGGCCAAGGAAGGTGATCCGTTTGATGATGTCAAACTATATCGAAGTACAGTTGGTGCCTTGCAATATCTAACCATTACTAGGCCGGACATCGCTTTCACTGTAAACAAGGTCTGCCAATTTATGCAAAATCCTCTTCAAACACACTGGAAAGCTGTCAAAAGAATCCTTCGATATCTCACTGGTTCTATTCATTATGGGATTCATCTTACTACATGTGCTCGATTATCTCTCCGGGGCTTTTGTGATGCAGATTGGGTCAATGATCCGGATGATCGTCGCTCCACCTCTGGCTTCTGCTGGTTCCTTGGCCATTCTCCCATTGCTTGGAGTTCCAAGAAACAACAAGTTGTTTCTCGATCTAGTACAGAAGCTGAATACCGGAGTTTGGCTCATGCTACAGCTGAGTTGCTTTGGCTTCGATCGTTCCTAACAGAACTGCATGTTCCTCTGAATGATACTCCAACTCTCTGGTGTGACAATATGAGCACCATTGCTCTTAGTGCCAATCCTGTCCAGCACTCCAAGACAAAACATTTTGAGCTTGACTTATACTTTGTTCGAGAAAAAGTTATATCCAATGCTCTATTTGTTCGTCATGTTCCATCTTGTGACCAGATTGCCGATGTTCTTACCAAGCCCTTATCTGCTGCCAGCTTTACCAAGTTTCGATCCAAGCTCAGCGTAGTGATAAATCCTTCGCTCAGCTTGCGGAGGCAAGTCAAGTAATACGTCTGAATAAAGGATCACATCATCACTAACATGCTTGAGATCACATGTGTGGTTATCTTCTAGAAGCATGTAGAATGTTGGAGTGTCTAACCATCTAACAGAATTGATTTTTTTATTTGTTAGTTTGTTACGTATAGTTTTCTCTCATTCACTTGTATAAATACCCTTGTAATCACTCAGTTACGTCCATAGAAAAATACTCCAAAATTCCTCCAATTATATTATGTTTTTTTTGCTTTTCTATCTGCTTTTGACTCATCTCGGAGGGTGGTTCCAAGTCTTGCCTATAAAGGCCATCTTTTGTATTGTGGGAGGCAGAATATATTTCAGATTATAAAACATATTTTTGAGCTCTTAAGCTTGTTAGAAGATTTATCTTCTTGTCATTGCTATAAACACTTTGGTGGATTCCCTAGAGTGGTGAGTGTTGAGTCTTGCCTTGTGCTACCTCCTACTTCTCCTGCATTTTCCGGTGTCAAGTTGGTACCAGAGCTTTGGTTTTCAATGGCTGTTCGTAGAAGACATAGGCCAAATATTGATGATCCTGCAGCTCATCAAAGGGACCTTCGTGATATCAAGTTGGATGACTTAAGAAGACAAGTGCAACAACTCAAGCAACGTCTTGCACTTGGCGAACTTTAAAACATGATGTTGAGGGTCGTTGTTGGCTGATTCTGCAGATAATGAAATGGGTTTTAATCCATTTCATGGTGATGGAAATGAAGATTCAAGTGATAATGCATCTCGGGGTCATAGATATCGAAGGAACAATGTTCGTGAGAAATCTTTTGACTTTAAAGTTGACATTCCAGATTTTGATGGAAGAAATGATCCTAATGGATTCATAGATCCGCTCGACTCCGTTGAAAGAGTGTTTGAATTCAAAAAAATTATGAGAATCGTAAAGTGAAGTTTGTTGCTATCAAGTTGAAGAAATATGCATCCATTTGGTGGGAGCACCTAAAGAAGCAATGTGCTCGTGATGGCAAGCAAAAGATTAAAACGTGGGAAAAAATGAAAAAGGAATTACGCAATAAATTTTTTCCAGATAATTATTGTCAAGATGTTTGTTCCAAATATCACAATCTCAAGCAAAAAATTTCTACAAGAATGATCCATATTTTGGTAAGATTTGGGATGAATGCTTGAAGGCTCCATTCAAGCTCTTCTTGATTCACGATGACTTTTTCTTCAAAGACAAGCTTTTATGTGTTCCCGATTGTTCTCTAAGGCAAGCAATCGTGAATGAAGCTCACAGAGGAGATCTTGCTGAATATTTTGGTAGAGATAAGACTCTTGAACTTATTCAAGAAAATTCTTATTGGCCATGAATAGACCGAGATGTCAAGAAATGTGTTGAAAGGTGTAGAACTTGTCACATTGCCAAAAGTCATGGCCAAAACACCGGTTTATACATTCCATTACTAGTACAAACGGGTCCATTCCCCATGGGAAGATGTAAGTAAGGACTTTGTGGTTGGATTGCCTCGCACTCAAAGGAACAAAGATTCAGTCATGGTGGTTGTTGATCGATTCTCTAAAATGGCACATTTTGTTTCTTGCACCAAGAGCTTGGATACATGTAGCTGATCTTTATTTCAAAGGAATTAGTAAGGCTTCATGGAATTCCGAAGACCACCACGCTTCCACTGCCAGTGGTGAGTGTTGAGTCTTGCCTTGTGCTACCTCCTACTTCTCCTCTATTTTCCGGTGTCAGCCAGCTGGACAAAGTGTCATGTGAGTCATCTCTTTAACTTCCAGGACAAAACGTGGCATGCATTAGAGTCATATCTTACAACGGTAGGTGACAACTCAAAAAAATAGCAGATCGATCCACACTATGACAATTATATCATGGCACAAAGGATGAGTGATTTAGATACCCCTATTCAACATTAGTTGGTGAAGGAAGATTGCAAGAACTTAAAAGATTAATTAACATATATAACAATTTGGGTTATATAAAAATTTGGGTTAATTACTTTTGCAAAGCAACAATAAATGGACGTTAGATGATATTGAACCTATCAAGTAAAATTCCAAATTACGTACATCACCCGCCCTGTGATTGTGATATCACAACAGCTCTAGCAACAAAAAGCTAAGGAAAATCCCATACTTGTAAAGTTGAATGTGATCAAATTATAAGATTTCTGTGAGATTGATAGAAATGAAGAGATATAGTTGGACTACCATCAAAAACAAAAGCGGATTTGGTACAAAGAAATTTCCGGTGGGATCAGGTTTTTCTGAAATGGAGAATATCCCTGGGTAAAAGGGTTCAGGGGATACAGGCATCTAACAATATCCATTCACAGAACATTTACTTCACTTGGGACATGCACAAGTCCTGTATTACTAGTCGTTCTTTGTTCTTTTAAAAAAACAAAACAAACAAAGTAATTCTTCGTTTTATCGTTTTCATATTAAATAAGAATTTGGATGAAGAAAATCAAGCCTATCTTGGTTATCAACTTGTCATAATAGGTCCAACTTCACATCTTTTTCCCCAATGGTTTCTGGTTCAGTCTATTTTCTGCTGGCAGTTCTACCTTTAAGAAAAATCTCATGAACTGCCTAACATATGTTCCCCATCACTTCTCCAAATAACTGCATCAAAAACCAATAATTCTCCGTTCATACTCTCTACAAAGTCATTATCATGCTCCGTCAATGCTTAAATAAAGACGAGATGACCTCTGTGCATGAATTTCAGACTATCATATTGTATTAGATTTCAATCAATATAGTCACTCACAACTATAGCCCAAGACTTCAAATTTTATGTATTTACCAAAACAAAGATTTAAAACTGTTGTGAAAGATTTAAATCATTTCACCAAATTCCCATACGATAAAAGAAAACAACAAAATCACAACAAAAAAATCCCTTTCAACTCAAATTACAAACAGAACCACAATAATGACTTCAGGAGTTGGTGAAACTGAAACCCAAAAAGCTAAATAAGAGTTGGGTGACCTTCAAGCAAATCACCGTGAAATTTTAACTTCCTCTTCTCCAAATATAATCAAAGATTGTATCCTCAGTTCCCAAAAAGCACATTCCACGATCAAAAATCATAGAATACCAGTTCTTTCAATCTTAGAACTTAGAAGCCATTAACCAGCAATAAAAAATCCAGAAAGTATTTGAATTTCAACTTATGACAAATTAAGAATAATAAGTAACCACGTACCTCTACGTCGTTCCAATCAAACATAGCCATAAAACCAGGAAAAATAAGATTCTTTGAATCGAAAAACTCGCAACCTCAGTGAATGAAGCTTCAGATATAGTCCAAACATCGCCAAATTTCCTCCGACCACACACCGCCAAGCCAGAACATTAATCAACAAAAAATGTTGAAATTCAAAGAATGGATTTTTATTTATTCTTGACGCCTGACATGAACTTTTGTTAAATTTTAAGCGCATACATGGCACTTGGCTCAAAAAGAAAAAAAGTTAGCTTCAGAAAATACTCTCATAAAATTTCCAAGTTTGTTTGTTTTTTTTTTTTTTTACATTTTAAGCTGCATTTAGATGTTAAGAATTGGGAATTAAAAAAAAACTTTTTAATATAAATTTCAGATTAGTCTGTTTTATTTTTTCATTTAGAATAATATATAATATAAAATATTATGGATAGATTTCAAGATTCAATAAATACAAATATATGAAAACATCACAAAAATTCTCATACTACTCAAATTTGTGAGAAAAATTTCCTACCTAACTCAATGTAATGAAAAATATTATTTTTTATATCGAATATATTATTTTTTTCGTGATAATTATGGATCAAGTTAACTAGTATCACAGATAAAAGTACTGTGAAAACATCACACAATATAATTACTATTAAAACATATTCAAAATAAACATAACTTGAAATATTTTGATTTTCCCATTAAATCTTAATATATATGAATTTAAAAGTAATTTTAAAGTTATTGATTCCTGATTAATTACAAAGTCACATTTCTTATGTTTTGTAGACATTTAGGTTGTGTTTGAGAAAATTAATTTGAAATTCATATATTTCGATTCTAGTTTAATTGTTTACACTGAAACAATTGATCATATTTTTAAATCAACACATTACTTATTTACACATTAATAAGAGAAATTATAATGCATTTCAAATAACACCATTATTTGGTGAAATTGAAATTCATCGTCGTTAACATGAAATTATATATAAACATATGATGAGTGCGCTGAGCAACAAAAAAACATTTGAATCCATCAATCCAAACACAACCTTTAATAATAATATAATATTAGAATTGATTAATATAAAAGAATTTCCATATAGATATTAACAATGCATATATTTTAATGATGATATATTTCTAAAATGATGCATATATCTTAATATGTATGAATGAATATTAAAAAATGGAATACAAGTGGTGGGCCCAAATCCATGTAAGCGACAAAGTTTTTAGGGCCTCACATTGTGAGTGGGCCGGGCCGTATCAAATTTGTGGTTATTAAAAGTTAGATCTATTGTCGCACTATTATTGGTCGGTCCCCCGATGATTCGGCATCTGTAAATTACAAAAAAGCCCCTCTCAAGCATTAATAAATATATACCCTTCAAACATTTCTTTTCCACAAAAATTATTATGAAACCATTTATTTTTATGAGACGAATTTTCAATTCGATTCGATTCATGAAAAAGTATCATTTTTTATACTAAAAAATTTATTTTTCTTTATAAATATGGATCAGATCAACCTAACTCACGATATAAATCATTGAAACATTTTCTCATAAGACTTACTATTCTTTTTATAGACATTATCAGTTATCAATTATCATCTAGAAGTTGTGTGTTCATTGGTTTAGTAGTGTGGGAGAGACAAATGATTTTAAGTTAGAGTCTTACTTGTGTAGATTTTAGGTAATTTGAAACGATGTTTCTTAATTAAAAAAGAACAAAACCTAGATAAATATCATTTTATTTGAGGGGAAGCAATTCTATGCCAGAAACATTTGTAGAAAATAAATACTAAATTGTATATTTTGACATGATTCGATAAGCAATCCGAGGTATTGATAAAAAACCATATCATAATTAAATATTTGAGATAAATTTATGTGAAAACGTGAACAAATTTAAACCTAATTTCAATGAGTTTAAATTCAAACAAAAGAATTTTGAAATTTTCTTGGCTTTTATTGAAACTTTAGAGGTATATTTATTGTGGAGATTTGCTGATTTTTTTTTAAAAAATAACAGACTTTTGTGGAGAGATAGATTTTTACTAACTTTTATTGACCTAACAGATAACTAAAAAATTTCATAGCTTGTACAATTTTTTTTTTTTTTTTTTTGCAGAACTTTTATTGACATCTATTAAAATTTTCAAATAATTATATGACTTTTGTAATTTAAATTTGTAAATTTTTTATTTATTTGAAGTAGCAGTAAAGCATGAATAATTTTTTTAATTTAAAATATGTTTATCTATTAACATAAATATTTTTAATTTATTGGTATCATATACAAAATAAGAAAAATAAGTCATTATTACATTTATTGTGATCAAACTTCAATTATTAAAGCCTATTCAACATGTTTATTTAATTAATGAATAATTTTTAAAATAAATAAGAATAATTTTTAATATTAATAAATAATCAAATTGAAAATAATTTTATTCAGTTTTAAGTAATTTTTTACAAAAATTTACATTGAATATCATTAAACTCTATAAATTTTATTGATTCTAGGTTTTTATCGACTTTTATAGACGATATAGATTTATAGTTTTATCTGGTTCACAAAAACTATATAATGCACAAAAGTCAAATACAATTCACATGTCCGTTGAGAGAGAAACTCAACTCAAGGGTATAATGAGAATTTTATGTTGCAAAAACTTGTGTGAGACAGTCTTACGGATCGTATTTTGTGAGATAGATATCTTATTTGGGTTATCCACGAAAAAATATTACTTTTTATGCTAAGAGTATTACTTTTTAATGTGAATATCGATAAGATTGACCCGTCTCATGGACAAAAATTCGTGAGATCGTCTCACAAAAAACATACTCTTTTATATTTTGGTTTCCATTTTGTCATTAGCAACAAGTTAATCATATATAGGAAGTCGTTGGTTCCCAGAAGCTTGTGGCCTGGTATACGACCAAAACATCTTGTCTCGATTCCAATTTTTTTTCCTCCTCAGATCATTTTGCTGAAAAATAATTTACAGATCATCTTTAAAAAAAAAATTGATTGGGGTTGATGTTCCAGTCAAATATTTTTAAAAATATCCCTTTTTACAATCTCTATATATATATAAAAGAATATTTTAAAAAATATTTGATTGGAACATCAAATATATATATATATATATTTCAATAAATATAAATTGTTTATGACATTAAACAAATTGTTGAGGTGCATTTGATACAGATCGACTACAAGATGTGGGGGTGGGTGACGGACATTATAAACTTTATATTGTATTATAGAAAAAGAGAAAATTAGACGTGCATGATCTTTTGGTAATATTTTGGCAATATGATCAAAGGCAGTCCAAGATAGAGCACACAGCCTTAGAAATAAGAGAGGCTAAATTTTCAGTTCCTGAGCAAATCAATGTTTGTGCTTCAGTGACTTCTATCCTAGCTTCGCCCGGCTCAGACACATGCAAGACACGAGGACCATCGTTTCCAACCGTCACGTTCACTCCTATCTTCTCCAATGCTATGAGAAGAGCATCCAAGTCAACTCTACCAAAACACTGCACCACTGGGCTATTTTGAGAGGACACGTCCTCGTTTCCAAGGTATAACCGGTGTCTCCCTTGCTCTACTACAAGTTCTCCTTTCAACTTTGAAAAATTCACGTCCTGCTTCTCAAGAGTAGTATAATGGAGCCTCGAGGCCAACTCTATTGAAATGTCCAATTCTAAGTCTTCCTTCATGTTTGGTATTTGAAGCGTTTCGTTTTCAAAGTAATATTGGAATGAAAACAAAGGTTCCGATGGCGAGGCATGTTGCTTAAACATCTCAGGAAACTGTTGTGTTTAGGGGGAAAAATGATGTTCTCAGATATCAAGGAACCAAAGGTATTTATTTATTTGTCACAATAAAAGAGAGGATATACGAATGAGATGGTATTACCAGTACATGTTTAGGTCGTAAAGTCTTTAGCAAACGCAAGGATTTGTGTCGCCTGAAAATAGGATAAAAATTGTGGGTCTAGTTAACGAGATAAAAGACAGCTCGAAGCAGTAATAATATGCTGTCGTTTTCAGGCTATTGAACAAAATGAACAGAATACAACTTACGGAAATCCTGAGGAGAAGGAACATTGGAGAACTTTCATTTCCATTGGCTTGAAAGGCAATAGAACCAAATTGGCATCGAAACCTTCCTGCGAATTACACATGAGAAAGTAGAATAAATAAAGCAAGAATGACACAAACTCCCAACTTTTAGTTAAAAAGGAATATCTAATGGCGCATGGAAGATAAAAAAATAATGCTAAGAAGCATAGAATCATTGCAGGCACCTCCATAACAAGTAGTGAATTTTTATCATTACACCACCGTCGAATCAAATGAACAGCAGGTCCGAGCCGCAGATTCCAGTGAGGACAAAAGACTATGCAAGGTTCCTGCCAAGCCAATCTGTATACAAGGCATTAGTTGGGTCTTACAATGCAAATAGAAAAATTTTCTTTCTTTTTTTTAATCATGATTATCTAAAGTGTAAATCTAGGGGAGAAACATATCTAGTTCTGAAACAATACAATACAAGAATTACACGTGTCCAATACCATGTAGCACCACAATAGCCCAATGCAACAAGACAACAGGAAAACATAGTTTTAAAATCTGAAGTTTCAGCCCAATGGTATCTCATCAAAGTGCCCAATTCAAGACAACATATGAGATTTGACAAGCATTAATAAACCATCAGCTGCCAAGTTCCTCCCCTACCCAGACCTGTCCACCTACGACCCACCTACCCGAAATAATGCCACAAAAATACTAAAGTAAACAAACAAATAAAAATTGGAAAAACACATTTCTATCACTGCTATGAAAAAAGACAACTAATTACATTAATTTGGGTGAATAGATGGCAGAGAACAAATGGAGTCTTCCTTCTGTTAACATCTCCACATGAGAGAATAATGATTGGCCAGAGTACAACTGCAGAATCATTTAATAGGGAAAAAATTATATCATCTTGCTCATAAGTGCATTGAAGTTTGAAATTGCCCATAATATTAGTTTTAATTATGCACACCCGGTCCAATCGCTGCTGGCATAACCATTCCGGAATGATATTTGTAAATGCAATAAGCTCTTCAGCAACGGAGGAAACAAAAAATATAGGAACCTATAAAACCAAACGATAGTTAAAAACTGTGTAAGAGAAAATGTGTCCGGGACAAGAATAAAGCATGTTTCATGTATGATACACACCATATTCATCTATACTTTAAACAGCACTTTATGCTTGTATCAAAGTAAACAGATATCCATCAGCATAGACCTAGTCATTTTGCAAGTCTCGCATCCCAGAATAACCTAAACGAAAATCTGGTAATACATTTCAAGTACCAACAATGCACAGACAAAGAATTTAAGAAACTTTTAATAACTTATCATTTGGTACTGATACTATCAACTCAAGTTGGTGCACTCACATTTTAACTCCAAAGCATAATCGATCATGTACCTCATCATGTCTAACAAAACACAAAATTTCTTTAGTGGCTTTCCTGTCAAGGTGAAAGTACCTTAATATTTTCAGATTCTAAACCAAGGGCAAATCGCTCCAACAGCTGCAGAATGAGTCCTAGTCGACCAATGGGAATAAGAACTGAACCTCCAGCATTTACAGAGTCCATGGAACATGAACATATAAAATCTAACCTCTCCATTTCCTCCGAGCGTTCACTGACACTAAGAAACGTGTCACTCGCTTCCGGACTGACATCATCACTACTAAAAATGGTTACAAAGCCCAATAATTGTAAAGAATCAAATGAGAAAGATAAAACTCCAAATTTTCCTTCATTTACTAATGTGTGGAAGATTGATAATCATTAAACATAGTATAAGCCCTTCAAGAAATATATTCTACTGCAATTGAAAGGTAGAGCACCTTGAGTTTGATAAGGCGTTGCCACTACGGCCAGAGCAACTGTTATCATCTTCAAGTTTCTCTGTATCATTGCAACAACAAAAATCTGAAAACAAAGTTACATCATGTCTTTGAAGAGCCTTGTAATTAAAACTCATTGCTGTTGCTGACGAGACAACAGAACTTGAAATATAGGCTATGCTGCCCTTTGGGCCACTGATACTCCAATTACATGAGCCTATTTCCAGACCAGAACTAAAAGCTTTTATAATCAATGTGCCATTGTAACAAACTTCTTCAGCGTATTTAAGAGTCTCAATCTTCAGCATGCAATCCTTTACATCAGCTGCACTGAGAAGTATTCACATTACATCTTCAGAACAGATATTTCAACAGTACCATTATCCATTAAGCGTTTTATAACGTTCGAAGTCTTTGGAAACAAAAATTCCCATTTTGTTTTATCTGAAGTACAACTTGGACAAAATTTTCTCACTTTAGATAAAGAACTTTACTAAATACATGCCATTTTATATCTAACTACTTCCAAGCTTGATTTTATTGGGACTGACATCCAATGTGCTAATACCATCTTATATCTAACCCTTATCTTAATTTCAAACACTTTAACCCAGATTTTTCTCTAGTATGTTCACTTTCTTTCTTGGTTTGGTAGCATTACCTATTCGATGAGCTCTTGGTTTTGTGGATGAAACTCGAGAGATGCTGTGATAGGACCCTAAAAATTACTTTTATTATTTTTGGAGGCCTTTTACAATCACAAAAAACACCCATCCCACTTTTTAAATTGTTCTTCCAATATTCATCCTGTCAAACATCTCATGGAAATAATGTTAATTTTTTCCCCATCTTACTTTCAGGATAGAATAAAAATATCAATGTATTCCTCCTCTTATCATCATCATTAACAAATAAGCACAAATTTTACATGTACAATGGCATCCAACCACCGAATTCTGTCCCATCTGCACCTAATGCAACATCCTTCAATTCCAAAGGAAGAAATTCAAGCTCTTCCCATTTCATCCACTGAGGTGCACCAGAATTCTCAGGTCCATAAAATTGCCTAAATTCCTTGTGCATGGTAACTAAATCCTCCATCATAAGTTGTCCAATTCTGGCTGTGGCCTCAGTAACATACACCTAAAACAATCCAGAAACAAAATAAATCAAAACTACAGCATCAACAAGGAAGGGTGAATGATAGATTAGACCACAGTCATACCATCAGGTATGCACATGATCTCTAAGCAGCCAAGAGTCTTAACAATTGCTCCCACTCATAATCTGATTAGCATCCTTTTAATGAAGCAGGTTTACTGGTCATGAAGTGCGTGTCTTAAAGTCTGATCGTACGCTTAAATGTAGCCAGTCTAGTAAGGTGATATGCCACGCAATGATTATTCATTTTTGCTTGTAGTTTTAAACTATCGGATATTAATGTTAACTTTTATCAGCAACTTATAAGCATACATCAAATAACACGTGATGTGAGCAACACTGCAAACCTTCGACCGTCAATAACTATGAAATGACCAACGGGAAACGGAATCTCAAATACCTTAGCTGAAAATTGTCGATTCCGAGTAAGAAACGGCAACCCCATCATACCCATTGGACTAGATATTAGCACAACATCAACAAAAGAAATGTCCCACAAAAGCAAGTCCTTCACAAATTTATAATACGGCTCGGCTTGAATTAAGCTGTTTGTGTCAAGCGGTTTGACGGTTCTTGAAGTCTCGGTTTCATTCGACTCCATATCAGTATAACTTACACAAGAACAGATAAATTTTTCATCTTTAATCGTCGAAGCCAAATCCAAAGGCAGAGGAGAAAAGATCGCTAGAGACGAGAAATCAATAGGACAATCGAATAAAACCCGGAAACCGCAAATGTCCAAGATGTGGCACGCTGGGAAGTAGTAGCCTTTGCCTTTATTCAAGCATGTCTGCAGTAAAAATTATTTCCAAAATCTAACTAAATACGGGCCAACAGAGGAAAGAAAATTGCGCAAGAACACGAAAGAGATTGAGCGAGAGAGAGAATTACAAACTCCATGAACGAAAATTTCCCGATGGATTCACGACCTTCAAGCGTCAGCAGTAAGAGTGTTCATTCGAAGCTTTTAGAAATGGAGGATTATAGGGCGAATGACAGTAGACCAGCTGAGGAATATAAATATCCTCAAACTTCGTTATTAAATTTTTAGGTCTTGATAAAATCAGTTTTGGTCTGTGAATCATTTTATATTTATAATAAAAATAATATTTATAGATGACTAAAATAAAATATATGTGTTACAAAATTGACGTCTAAGATCATCTTTTATAGTTTTGTGTTCTTTCACTTGCCATTAATAAACATTCTCAATCAAATATTTCATTTCTCACTCAAATATCTTACTATTCAAATATAAAACATATCACCGTCAAATATCTCACCAACTAAGGATCTATGAGCAGGTCGAATTTTTACCTATGAGACATGTTAACCCTAACGATATTCACAATAAAAAGAAATACAAAGTAATAATTTTTCAAGGATAACCCAAATAAGATATTCGTCTTATAAAATACGACTCGTGAGATCGTCTCGAGCAAATTTTCGTCAAAAATGAAATACATATAAAAAATGTAATTTTTCTCCAAAATACATATTATAGGCTTAGTGAGTAGTGCTCGTTCCATAGGTTCAGTCGACCCTGTCCGCAGGGGTCGATCCAACGGCTGGGATTTTTCCGTGTCAATTTTTTTTTTTTACAGGGAGATGGGCCCGGACCACTCGTACCTGCACGGGTAGGTTGAAACAAACCGTTCCCCCAAAGTTTTGTCAGGCCCAGACAGCTAATGTGTGGAAACATTTTAAAGAACACATTTTGATGCCTTTGTTGGAAAAAGAAAGTAGACGAGAAAATATATTTTTATATTCGTTTTTATACAGACAAAAAGCTCTATAAATAGAACTATCTTCTCTTATTCAGAAATCATCTATTCTCTTCATCGAGTTTTTTCTCATCTTATAGCCTTTGAGTGCTTAGTTTTATAATATTTGTGAGATGTTTGTACTCATGTATTAAGAGAGTTTGTGTCCTCTTTGAAAATACAGTGAGCGGGTCATACACCATAAAAATATTATAGTAGAATTCTTCTCATCTTACCCGTGATTTTTACCTTAATGATTCTTAGGGGTTTCCACATAAATATCGGTGTCCAATTTATTTTAAAAAGGACTGAAAAAACAATTCGCAAAAAGGTTTTAAAATAGTTATATTTACATTAGAGGTCTTTTCTACATATAATTTTAGCCATGAAAATCTTTGTGACAATAAGAATTAGCAATGTTCTGCATTCTTTGCAAGCTCGTACAAATTTTTATTTTTTTTTGAATTTTTAATTTTGGTTTCTCAGTTTTTGTAATTTATTGGTGGAACATGAGTAATTTTATAATTAATTTCTCGAATGATGGTAGTATTAGCTATTTGTGTTATAGAACAGGGGTAGTTTGACAATTATCAAAGTTGGTCAAGGGTAATATAAAAATTATCTAAGCTTCCAAGGATAATATTGTGATTATTGAAGCTTATAATATTGTTAATCTATACTGTAGGTAATAGTTGAGCTCGTTTGAGAGACACCAATTTTTTTCCCCAAAATTGCCTTAATATTATATTGATATGTAGATTTTACTTTATGTAAACATTAATAATTCTAAGTATCACTAATCAAAATTTTCCATAATTTTCTCAACTAGATATTATATATGGAAAAAACTTGTGTGAGACGATCTCACGGGTCGTATTTTGTGAGACAGATCTCTTATTTGGATCATCCATGAAAAAATATTATTTTTTATGCTAAGAGTGTTACTTTTTATTATGAATATAAGTAGGATTGACTCGTCTCACAGATAAAGATTCGTGAGACCGTCTCAGAAGAGACTTACTCATTATATATAGAATAAATTACTTTTCAATTTATTTATATATTATTTTAGATGTAAAAAATTATAATTAAATCAAATATTTGAGAAAATCTTTTTTTATATATAAAATTCTTAACTAACTAATTATTTGGAAAATTAAAATACATCATTCATATCTTACATATAATACTAATTATATTATATTATACACGTGCATTGCGTCTTCGGTTGCTAGTACGTATGAAGAAACTAGTAGGCTCACCCTGAATATAGAAATAGATGTATCATAGTCTCATGATCTCATATATCTATATACATATAAATATATGAGTTTCATTTGTGAGCTTATTATTATGATCTCTTGTTTTGTATTTTGACATAGTTGATATGGTTATTTTAGTCATTATAATAGGATTTAATTCATTTTAGTAATTATCATTCAATTGTATTTATGTTAGTAGAAATTTATGTCTTGTGCATTTATTTTTTGTTCATGTGTTTGTTATATTATTGTTACTTTTAATATTACATTTGTATTCTTTTTTTTTGTTCACATTTTATTATATTCTTGTGACATTTAGTATTACATTCATATTCTTTTTTCACTTGTTTTATCATTCTTCTTCTTTTTATTGTTTTCTCCGTGCTTTTCTTTTTCTTCTTTGCGACATTCGTTTTTTATTATTTTCACCTTGTTTTTTCCTCTTTATGGTACTTGTTTTTTAGTCACTGTCCATGTTAAGTTAAGTATTACCTTTGTATTCTTTTTTCACTTATTTTATCATTCTTCTTCGTTTTTTTTATTCATGCTTTTCTTTTTCTTCTTCGCGACATTTTTTTTTATTATTTTCACCTTGTTTTTTCCTCTTTGTGGCATTTTTTTAGTCATTATCCATGTTTAGTTAATATGATTTAATTCATTTTAGTAGCTATCATTAAGTGGTATTTATGTTGGCAGAAATTGATGTCTTGTGGTATTTATTTTTGTTAGATTCTTGTGACCTTTAGTATCACCTTTTGTATACTTCATTTAAGTACATTGTGATTTGGGCATTGGTAAAATCCATTATTCTATTAATTTATATTTATTGTTTTACTTTATGAATGGTATTTGGATGAAAAAAAGCATAATTTTCTATTTGATAGAGTTGTTATTATGTCATAATCAGGTTGATTGAAAAGTTTTTCATATGAACAAGTGAACATATATGTTTATGGTCATGATGTTAATTTATCTATTGTTTTTTATCTGTTTAGATTAACAAATGCTCTTAAACAACCTATAAATATATGAGTTTCATTTGTGAGCTTACTATTATGACCTCTTGTTTTGCATTTTGATATAATTGATGTGGTTATTTTAGTCATTATCCTTGTTAAGGTAGATAGGATTTAATTCATTTTAGTAATTATCATTCAATTGTATTTATGTTAGTAGAAATTTATGTCTTGTGCATTTATTTTTTGTTCATGTGTTTGTTATATTATTGTTACTTTTAATATTACATTTGTATTCTTTTTTTTTGTTCACATTTTATTATATTCTTGTGACATTTAGTATTACATTCATATTCTTTTTTCACTTGTTTTATCATTCTTCTTCTTCTTCTTCTTTTTATTGTTTTCTCCGTGCTTTTCTTTTTCTTCTTTGCGACATTCGTTTTTTATTATTTTCACCTTGTTTTTTCCTCTTTATGGTACTTGTTTTTTAGTCACTGTCCATGTTAAGTTAAGTATTACCTTTGTATTCTTTTTTCACTTATTTTATCATTCTTCTTCGTTTTTTTTTATTCATGCTTTTCTTTTTCTTCTTCGCGACATTCTTTTTTTATTATTTTCACCTTGTTTTTTCCTCTTTGTGGCATTTTTTAGTCATTATCCATGTTTAGTTAATATGATTTAATTCATTTTAGTAGCTATCATTAAGTGGTATTTATGTTGGCAGAAATTGATGTCTTGTGGTATTTATTTTTGTTAGATTCTTGTGACTTTTAGTATCACCTTTTGTATACTTCATTTAAGTACATTGTGATTTGGGCATTGGTAAAATCCATTATTCTATTAATTTATATTTATTGTTTTACTTTATGAATGGTATTTGGATGAAAAAAGGCATAATTTTCTATCTGATAGAGTTGTTATTATGTCATAATCAGGTTGATTGAAAAGTTTTTCATATGAACAAGTGAACATATATGTTTATGGTCATGATGTTAATTTATCTATTGTTTTTGATCTGTTTAGATTAACAAATGCTCTTAAACAACCTATAAATATATGAGTTTCATTTGTGAGCTTACTATTATGACCTCTTGTTTTGCATTTTGATATAATTGATGTGGTTATTTTAGTCATTATCCTTGTTAAGGTAGATAGGATTTAATTCATTTTAGTAATTATCATTCAATTGTATTTATGTTGGTAGAAATTTATGTCTTGTGCATTTATTTTTTGTTCATATGTTTATTATATTCTTGTGACCTTTAATATTACCTTTGTATTCTTTTTTTTGTTCACGTGTTTATTATATTCTTGTGACATTAATATTACATTTATATTCTTTTTTCACTTGTTTTATCATTCTTCTTCTTCTTATTTTTATTGTTTTCTCCATGCTTTTCTTTTTCTTCTTTGCGACATTCGTTTTTTTATTATTTTCACTTTGTTTTTTCCTCTTTGTGGCATTTGTTTTTTAGTCAATGTCCGTGTTAAGTTAGGTATTACCTTTGTATTTTTTTCACTTATTTTATCATTCTTCTTCGTATTTTTTATTGTTTTCTTCATGCTTTTCTTTTTCTTCTTCACGACTTTCGTTTTTTTTATTATTTTCACCTTGTTTTTTCCTCTTTGTGGCATTTTTTTTAGTTATTTTCCATGTTAAGTTAATAGGATTTAATTCATTTTAGTAGTTATCATTCAATTGTAGCAGAAATTGATGTCTTGTGGTATTTATTTTTGTTAGATTCTTGTGACCTTTAATATCATCTTTTGTGTACTTCATTTAAGTACATTGTGGTTTAGACATTGGTAAAATCCATTATTCTATTAATTTATATTTATTGTTTTACTTTATGGATGGTATTTGGATCAAAAAAGTCTTTTCTGATTTGATAAGAGTTGTTATTATGTCATAATCAGGTTGATTGAAAAGTTTGTCATTTGAACAAATGAACATATATGTTTATGGTCATGATGTTATTTTATCTATTTTGTTTTGGTCTGTTTGGATTGACAAATATTCTTAAACATGATGTTGTTCAAACAATTTTAAACAATATCTAAATTCCGTAATTATGTTTTCATTGTTAGTTAACCACGTATGACACACGTGCACTTTCCTAGTATGTATATATATATATATATATATATATGTATGTATGTATGAAATATGGTAATCTATATGTATATATTCTCAAAAAAGAAAAAGGGACATCACAAATCATTCAACATTGACTGCAAAAACAACACGAACAATATGAGTGGCATCAAACCATCTTATATCCCCGTGATTGTAGCCTTTGGATGCTTCTTTACCATCAAAGAACACTTTGAAAGAGGCCCTTTCATACCTTGAGTGAACACAAGTTTCCGTGGATGAACCTTAACTTGTAGCCCACGAGGAGCATTTACTGAGGAAAAATATGTCGCATTTGGTGACCCTAAATTGGTTGCAAATCTTTTAATCCTTCTTGGTCCTTCGGCTCTATTTAATCTGTCAATGGAAATGGTGGGGTAGTTGATGTTGGAAATGAAGTCTTGATTAGACTTCTTTGGGCAGCTAAAATTTTTGTGGGACATTGATTTTATTGCTTGGTTCTTGTACCCATTGTAGCAAAGAAAATTTAGATGGTCATTTGTGGTGGTTTCAAATGCTAGACCAGGGTCAAGAGCCTTTGTTGGGGAAATTTCTCCCACTCCAGTCTCATGGGGATTTGATGGATAATCCGAGGTGCTATTTGTCAAAGGTTTTCCAATGTTGTTAAGTATGGATGCTGCAAAAAACGATAGAGAAGAAAGATTAGGATACGAATATGTCACGCGTGTAGTTGTATATCTAGTCAAAACTCGCGAGTGACTCAAATTTTTTTAATCATGTTGACATGAAATGGAATATCAATTCAAATAAAGACGATGTTTGCTTTTATACAGTGCTGATAACAACGATTTGTTACCAGTCGTCATCAATGCGGATTTAATGACAGATGAAGTCCATTGAGGATGAATAGACTTGATGAATGCCATGGCACCAGCAACATGTGGGCAAGCCATTGAAGTCCCAGATCTAATGGCAAAGAGTGAAGACTTATTTCCTGGTGCACCATAGGATGAGTCTATCCTGGGTACTATTGCTGCCAAAATGGCCACCCCAGGAGCCATAATATCAGGCTGCAAGTCGTGACATTTTGTTTTATTTTCGGATGACGAAAATGACGGACTTTGAGTAGAAATATATATTAGACAAAGACTATAAGCTGAATCTCGGTTATCGATTTACCTTGAGAATGTTCTCGGTGAGGATCCCAGGGCCTCTTGAAGAGAAAGTTGCAACAACAGGTGCTGGCTTAAAGTTTCTAATCTCTTCTGATGCAATAATAGTTGCTGTTGGATTCCTGTGTCAAACTCAAAATGTCAATAAATACTTAGAACTTCGTGCTGCCGGTTCGACTAACAACTATAATTCTGTGTTCTAAAATTTTAAGACGACCGTCTTACTTTGTGGAGTTGACGTAATGGAGGAGGTGGGATCCTTTACTTTGTCCAACTTGTGCAAATGGATAGGTCCCTGAATCCAGCGGTGAATCTTCACGTTCAGAATCTATCAAGATCATCCCTTTTGCTTTGGCATCTTCTACCACTAATTTTTTTATCCTCCTTGAAACCATTGGATCATCATTCACACACACTACTATTTTTCCAGCAGCTTTCTTGTAGTCTATTGATCCGGGCATGCAATTTCTGCATTTTAATATGAAACGGCCAATTATATCTTCAAAGAGAGGACAAAAGTTTTCATGCTTTGGTATTATTTTATAAACTATCAATCTCTCAGAGCTGATGAAAGTGTTGTGACAATTTTTAGATTATAGTACATGACATTACGCCTCGGCCAAAGACCGGGGTCCAAGACAACCTTAAAGAAACATCCAAATGTTTCACATCTGGGTTGTGTATCGTGACATTGATGTAGAAATAGGTATGAAAACAAGTACATTCAAACTCCTAAAAAAGACTGTCTGATGATTCCAAATACAGAGCCTCCTATTCTGGTGCAATGTAATAAGTCATTAGTACCAAAAGCTCAGATTGATGAGTGATCCAACTTTATATATTAATTACTTTTACAATGATATACATTTGAACTTGTAATAAAAAATGTGGTGAAGAGGAAGAAAATGACCACCTTGCATCAGATACCGGAGTAAAACTTGAAGCAACATCGCCTCCAAATGCAAGAGGATATTGTTTACCCGCACTTAGAGGAGAAAAATTGATTGCAGCCCCCTAGTTCCACATAACAAACACAATTAATGACTACAAAAATAAACTCAATTCATCAAACAAATATGCATCAAGGCAGAACAATTATATTAATCCTTTGTACCTCGAACGATTTGTTGTTTCCTAGTAGTATCCTTGACTCAAACACCCGATCAATAGTAGATGCTGCGACTGTAAATATCCATGGAGCCGAGTTAACGACAGTGTAACTATCAGGGCCATCATTCCCAGCCGAGCAAACGACCATGATTCCCAGTTGTTCGGCATGAAAGGCTCCAATGGCAATAGGGTCATTGAGAAAATCAGATTGGAAAATTGAGGAGACACCAATAGATATCGAGATGATATCCACTCCATCTTTAAGTGCATCATCTATAGCTTTTAGTATAATTGAGCCCGCACACCCATCAATTGTGCAGGCCTTGTAGCTTGCTATTCTGGCTGACGGTAGGCCACCTCTCAATGTGCCCTTTGCTAGGCCATAATAGCTTGCATTAGCGACTCGTGCCCCTCCTGCAATCGAGGCTGTGTGAGTTCCATGGCCAGCGAGGTCCCTAGGTGTGCCCCGCGTCTGTGTTGGATTCGTTTCGTTTTGTTTGGCGACGAGAGCTCTGTTGGTGTAGTATCTTGCTCCTATCAACTTCCTATGTCATATGAAGAGGAGGAGTTAATTTCATTTCTATGTCAGTGAAAATAAGTCTAGTTTGACAAGAACTGGTGAAAGTCTACAAGCTTAAGCTCAAACAAAGAAAATAGACCTCGAGCTTGAGCTCGTCTCACAAGCTTAGTTTGAACTCGCGATATGTTCACGGTCTTATAGGGTCCACAGCTCCCCACAATCCATGTGGGGAAAATTTTACACTTTTTTTGTAAGTTTTATTTCTAGTTATTTAGACGTTTGAGTCATTTGCCGCCAAGTTTACCGTAAATTTCAACAGTTACATAATAGGATTAGGATATATATCTGAATTTGCAAAGAATATCTATACCTATTGCAATTGGACTTATTAAAATCAGAGCCTTCCATGCAAACTCCTTTCCATTTTGATGGGATTTCAGCGATACCATTGTCGTCGAAACTTGGAGACTCGGGCCATATGCCTTGAACAAATCAGTATTAATGAAATATATTAATCAGTTTATGACAGCGTGCATATGAAAGAGGATATCTGTGTTGCAAAAGATTAGAACAAATTTCAAATGAACTTTGAAGTGGAAAGGCCTAGTATGAAATCTCAACTAAATTTAATTAATTCAGTCATTATTATTTCATAAATACAGACCTGTGTCTACGATTCCAATTATCACATCAACTGAGTTGTGATCAAAAGGGATCCTAGACCTGAACTTGGAGTCTCTAGCTTCGAGAAAATCCCAAGAACGAGTTGTATGGAGTTCCAGGACCGGATCAGGAAACACGGATACGACCTCATCATATCCTGCTTTTCATAGCATCATTTAGACAATGAACCTTCTACAAACGTAAGCTCACCTTAACTCCGGAATGTGAAAACAATAGAAGCATATAGTAACAGTGGAACTCGGTTCCTTAAACCTCTATAACAGAACAAGCCCACGTTTGAACTGTTAGTAATCCTACCAGATAAGACAGATGCTTCATTCTCTGTCAACATAGCAGAGAATCCCCTAAAAGCATGATTGTAGGAGTTCAATAAAAACTTTCTTTCACTCTCTTCACTGCCCAACAAACAAAAGAAATGGAATTTCGAGGTTTATTCGAACAGTTTCATTACGTTATGAATCAATCTTACTTTTAGGAGATAAGGACTCTCACCTTGGAATTATGGATGATAGCATTTGAAGATTTGACGAGTCATCACCTCGATCGGCATCCGAAGAACTCCCCATATATACAATGTAAGGCTGCATGAGTTCAAACGATCAAGAAAAGATCCAAGGATTTCAAATAGAAGACCAACTTTCAATGTTATACTTGCCTTTGGGCCTTGCTTTAGTGCCATGCAACAGACAAGAATGAAGAGCAAATGCAATATAGGCAAGAGTTTCAATAGAGAAGCCATGAAAGGAAGGCTAATGCGATTAATCTGCTCAAAAATCAAGTAAAAATTTGGAAGCATTTATTAATCAAATATGCACTCACATATATATAGGAGTGTGAAAAGTTTCTCTGAAGAAATTTGGCAGTGTGCAATGAAAAAATTCTTTGCTTTAGGCTCAAGCGTTATTATTATTATTATTATTGTTGTTGTTGTTGTTGATAAAAAGACACAAGCATTATTAGTTGCATAAATGAAGTGTTGTTTGTTCTATTGACATGTCATTTTCCTTTAGTTTGACTAGGTTTCATGATTATGTAGCCTTCATCTAAGCAATACTAATAGCATTTAACTAATCGATGGACATATTATTTCTTTCTTTTCTTTTTCTTTTTACGAACAACGCCAGCATGACTAATTAGCTTGTCTTAAATAAATAAGAATTAAACTTGATCACTTCTCACTTAATACATAAATTGTGAACCGGTTTTGGTTCGGAATCACTATGCTTAAAAAGATTTCTATTAAACGAGATTTTCAAGTTTTAGGGGAAAAATAATATAAGCATTTTTTGTGTGTAAGTGGGGAAAAATTATAGCCGACGACTACAATACAACTTAAATATTTTGAACATATACATACATCACGTTCTGATATTTTTCTAGCAGGGTATTTAGTGCTCCCAAGAAAAAAAAAGTGATCTTATATGGATCCTAATTCCTTTCCTAGCATAAAGCAAGAGGAAACAAAAAGTGATTCATGCAACAGTTTTATCATTGAGAATGAACTTAATCACATGTGATTGCTTCATCTTTACACATCTTGATTACTTATTATAATCATGCGCTTTTATTTAGAACGCTAGGACAATATTCCATGTAGATCATTAATAATAATCAGGAGAAAAAAATAGAAAATTACATGTGTTGATATACACGATCGGCATCGTTTGATGGGAAAGATGTGACGTTAATTGATTAAACATTATTTTTTTTATCTAATCTTTAACTCAAGTTCTACAAATGATTAAAATTATGAACCATTATGTTAACCATGCGTATGAAATTATTATTCATAAGTTATGCTTCTCTTATCATCTCATATCATCTATGTTTATTTTCCGAAAAGAACTATCCCCAACTCTGCCGAAACTCAAGACATTTTTACTACGTACGGTAGCATATGCATCCAGAGTTAGCACATGATTTTATGGTCTTGAAGTTTATGATCAATATTAGTCGTTTGAGCATAGATTTCATTTCAAATCTACCATGAACAAAGAAAATATAAAACTGTGAAGCTTTTTAAAGGAAAATTATTGTAATTGATTAGTTTAAATTAACGTTCATGGAGTAGAACAAGATGCCTCAAACACAAAAGTCCACAAAACCACGAGCCTTGTTCTCACTTCCACTTTACTCTTTTTCTTCTTCTTTTTTACCCTTTGTTATTTGCTGGTTTTTTATGTAATGTTTTGGGTGATCCATTGCGTGTTACGAAATTAATACAGCATTGAAAGCACTTTTCTCAGACTGGCTTTGCATTCTGCATTTTTTCTTCAAGAAAATATTTGCACTCGCATTTTATGTTCGCTCTTGTTTTTTCACAGACCCAAAAAAAAAGGAGATAATATTTGCTGGGAAAAATGCCTATAATCACGTCGTCAATCTTAACTTCCCTAAAATTTGGTTCACTCATCACATCATCGTCATAACAATAATGATGATAGATAAATGCAATCATAGATTTCCTGCAAAAATACATCAAATAGCCGCTTCCACCCTCCGGGATTCATAAGTTCATTAGGCAATATTGTTCATCTACATCCCGTCGACAGCAACAGATTCCATCTTTCAAAATATTTATGGATCATGATCTTAGCAGAGCAACAAAGCCCCGGAAAAATGATAGGTCCCTTCTTCCCTGTCTTCAGGGTTGTTAATTAAGACCTTTTCACCACAGAAAAGTGAAGCAGGACACCGCCCAAGATGAACTGATTATCTGAGATTGAACATTTGAGCTGGCCAACTACGTCTTCTACCATCGTGCCCAATCCCAGTAAGCTCCATGGAAATGTCGATGGCTCGATGTTGAGTAGAACGGACAATACTGATGCGAGATTGTATTCTCGCAGCAGGACACTCATTTGTTCCAACTGCCGCCAATTTCTCACTACCAATACTGGACCCCATTGCAATTGGTTCACGAAAAGTTAGGATAGTCTGTGACCAATGAGTACTTGGATCATAAGGAGATGTGGACAAAACGTTTGGTCTTTCTCTACAAAACCTCTTTGTAAATCCGGTTTCGAACCACAAAACAACTCCATAACACCAAGTAGTTTCTAGTTTAGAACATGTAGTATTGATCAAGGAAGTAACCAACTTAGTATCGAGTTCAACTTCTGACGTAAAGTCCATATCCTTAGTTTGCAGTGTCACCAGGTCAAAGGTCTGAAATAATAGAGTAACACAAGGTATAAATCATCAGCACTCAAAAAGCATGCACAATGAATTAAAAAAACAGCATATGACACACTGCAATTTTATGTCCTATAAGGCACAATTGGAATAGGATGAAGAGAAAAATCAGACAAAAACACAGTAAATCTAGTGATGCATTCAGTACACATATTACAACATTTTTCACGAATGCCATTAATTTAAACTCAAATCGGTCATGCGGACAACCAGAATAAGGCCAACAAAAGCAACAACAAACTATATGATAGTTAAATTCAAGAGCTAAAATAATTGACTAGGCTTCGCGGATATTTGAAGTCCTTAGAAAAATTTTTGCCGTCAATTGGACCTCATATCTCCCAAAGGAAATGGAAAAGTCTTTATTGTTGAACTCTTATAACAATGGCAATTCTAGTAAAGTTAGAGCAGTAAATCCAAAAGTAACAACGGAGGAACTTCAAAGTTGAGTCACCCGTACAATCTTCTTAACACCACTTAAAAATTTGGAACATGGATTGAGTCAGCGTTTGTTAAAAGATAGAATTCAGTACATATGGTGTTGAGATATGTACTAGAATAGACAAAAATCAGATCTTGTTTAAATATAGTCGATAAGATGTTTTCCCTATGGTAAAATTGTAAATTGTTTAGGTTGATTTAGTTATACCCAAAATAGTGGGATTATGGTATGTAACCTGCACATTATTTAAAGGGTATAGACCCAATGAATAAGATAAGACAGAACAAAACATATTGAAGTAAATCCACATTTTATTAAAGAAAAATTGGAAGAAGGCATAATTGATATCGAATAAGTTCCTACATCACAACAGGTTGGCTGATCTACTCACAAAGGGATTGACAGAAAACTCGCTTGAGTCTCTTGTCCACAAGCTTGGACTCATCGACATCTACACCAAGCTTGAGGGGGAATTTTGAGAAATTTATTGGAATTGACAAAATCAGATCTTGTTTAAATATGGTTGATAAAATATTCTACCTTTGATAGAATTATAAATTGTTTAGGTTGATTTAGCCACCCAAAATAGAAGGATGGATGATAAGCACAAATCTTGAAGAGATTTTAGAGATTCTATTTTATAATATTTGTGCTTATCTAGAATTATTATCCTTAATTTTGTGTTTATCTTAATTAAGTTTATAATGATTGTAGATTTGAATAGAACAGGAAAAAATGCATAATTTGGAAGATAATATAATTTTGCAAGATTTCAAAGGCAACAAAATACCAAGAGGAAGGAAATAAAATATTCTTATATTTTATTCCTTGATAATATTGAAATTTTGGAAGAAAATTTGTCCAGATATTGAGAGAGGAAGCCTAAAAATTGAAAAATAAAATATTATCTACAATTTTAAACATGAGACGAGCTTCAAAGATTTAAAGGATGAGGCCCGTGAAGAATTATAAAAGGTAGCGTACATGAGCAGAAAAGGGAGGCGCAAAACAAAAGAAAAAAATAAGCGCGGAAGAGAGAGGCAGAGAAGCAAGGAGGAAGAGAGAGGCAGAAGCATACAGAGACGTGAACACCAGGGAGAAAAGAAGAGAGAGGTAGAGGAGAGAGAAGAAAGGAAAGAGAACGGAAGTGAACAGAAGGGAGGAGATCCGTAACAGCAGAGGAGAGAGGCAGAGGAGAGAAGACGGAAGTGCAGAACAGAAGACTACACGGAAGACAACACCAGGGAGGAAGAAGAGAAAAGAAACAAGGAGGAAGACAGAGGCAAAAGCTGGAGGAATTCTTCATCACACACCACAAATCACTTAGAATTCCTTTCACTCATTCTTTCTTTTGTTTTCTTCTATGAAATTAAATATGACTTTTCACTTCTATTTTGAATTCATGGAATAATTTTATTTAGACTAAGACCACGATAGGTCCAAACAATACTTTATTTGATATTTGTTTTATTTTCAATATATTATTTTTCTTGATTTTAATTAGTGATTGATGTTGGTTTAATATTCTTTGTTAATAGCCTGATCAACTATTTACATGTATGTTGATTAATCACGAATCGGAAGATGATTGATTAAATATAGCAACAAAGACGTCATCAACACATGGTTAAACTGACTAGAAATAGTATTCGGTTTCAGTGTGCAGTTTTAGGTGAAAACTGAAATTCCACGAAGATTTAATGTATTTAGATCTAATTAAATTCAATTAGAAATAATTGGAATGTTAGATTTAAATAGGTTTATTAACTCGATGAATCGTTTAATAAATAAATTTGAGGATTTCACCGTGACTGTCAAGAATTAAATAATTAATTGAATTTTAACACGTGTCAATATAGTAGAGTTTGGTACCGTTGTGTGTCTTAGTTCCTTGATATTAGAATCCCTCGTTTTCAATTGCAATTATTTTATTTAAAGTTTAGATTAATAATCCACATATCATCTTTTTATTTATTTTGTCTAGCTTAAGTTAAGTGATAAAAATTCTAGTAATTAAATATTAGTCTCTGTGGGATCGATACTTGGACTCATGATTCATTTACTATAACTTGACCTAGTCCGCTTGCTAGATTTATTCCCAACCGAAATCGTCGGTCAAGTTTTTGGCGCCGTTGCCGGGGACTAATTTATTTAATATTGGAATAAATTGCTTTATTGAGACTAGACATTTTTTTACCAAAAAAAAAAGATAAAAAAATCATCTGTTTTTTTTCTAATTTATTTGTTTTATTGCGAGGTACTTCAAGATGGATCATCAGGGAGTGTTCACGAATTTTGCCCAAAAATACTCGGAACCATTCTATGCTGCTTGGGGGAGATTCAATGATCTGGCAAACAACTTTCGCTTTCATGATTTGTCAAACTACATTCTTATTCAAATTTTCTATTTTGGTTTGGATGAAGCAACAAGAAGTTGGGTAAATTATGGAGTTTTGGCAACTGGTAGTCACTTATTTAATAGAGACTACAACAGTGCGATGCACTTGTTAAATGATATGGCAGATTTCGACTACCACTGGCATTGTGATCCTTCACTGCAGGGTTGGAGTCACCAATATCCTCCACAATTTTGCCCCAATTTTGTAAACCAACCATTTGAGCAACAAGAAGAGCGTAGTGCACATTTAGATGAAATCATAGCCCAGTGGGAGAAGATGGTCAACTCTTTGTGTTTCATCGATGAACAGATTGAGCTTCTAATGCAACCAGTGTCCGAAATCAAACAAGAGGACGAAGCAATTTTTGTCGATCAATTAATGACCAATCAGGAAGAAGAATTCTATGAGCAATCCCTATGCAAAGATGAGGCAGAAGTGAAGCTGGAGGAAGAAGAATTCTTCGAGGAATTCCTATGCGAAGATGAGGCAGAAGAGAAGTTGGAGGATGCAGAAGAACACAAGTCGAAGGATTTGAACTCATATATGGTTTTAACGTATATTCCACCAGCAGATTCTTTATTCATATCAACGCAAACTCAAGAATATTACATCCTCTACGAGCTTTATCATGGATTGGATTGTTCTTCCCCTAATAATCAATTTTTGCCGCCGAGTGGTGTTGGAGCGACGAGCTTACAATGTCAATATCATGCCAAGCTTGAAAGCACACACAATCAAGACCCATATGTAATATTGTATGATATTTACTATGGGCGGAAGCCGCTATTTGAAGGCTGCTTCTCCATTGTCTAGCTATAGACAATCAATTTAGCGCTTGTTGGGAGGCAACCCAATGATTTATTTTATTTTGTTTCATTTATTTTTTTATTTTCACTTTTTTATTTGGTTAGTTTAATCTTATGTGATTTTGGTGTGTGTAGGGAATTTGGGAATGAAGTAAGATGACTTAGACTCTGGAAAAGCTAAACTGTTGAAATAAGATATTACCGGCACTGAGGAATTCTACCATCCCCATGTTGTACTCCATGGATCTTAAAGCACACTGCCAGGGAAGTGTTCTCTTACTATTTTACATCCAAATTCTATATACTTTTTGAATGGCATGACACTGAGGGCAGTGTAAATCTAAAGTGTGGGGGAGATTTGATTTGTGTTTGTTTCACGTCACCATACTTAGCATGTGCTTCAATGTTTAATCTCGAGCATGAAAATTTTTCTGGTTATTTTTTTGAGAAACCGCACTTGTGATTACATTATACACTAATTGACTTTCTAGATTTTTGAACATTCAAGAAATTACATCACACCTAGAATTGATTGAGATGAGCTGTAGTTGTAGCCGAAGGATTTGAGCACAAACTAGTTTTGTATCATGTTTTGAGACATAATCTATGCACTTTAAGTCATACTTATATGAATTAATTGTGAATTGGCAAGAGGAAAGCTCATAAAAAAATTGAAAAAAAAAATAATAAAGAAAAGAAACAATCTAGAACTTGTCTGATTATCTTTCGAGGCGAAAATACGGAAGAGAATGACTTAGGGATGATTTAGGCGATCTTTGGACCGTTTGAGCCTTTCGAGCCTACCCAATGCATCATTTATATCCCTAGTATCCCATTTTGAGCCTATAAAAATCGAATGGAGTGTGTCAAAGACATACAATTAGCCCCCATTTGTATTCCTTTAAAATCCCACATCAACTACCCAATTTTAGCTCATACACTATTCATCTACCTTAATTTTGAGAGAAATAAACCCCTTTAGCGCTTTAAAATTTTCAATAACTCCCATGTGTTAATAATTGATAAGAAAAATTGCAGGAGTTTGAAGAAAAAAATCATGAAGAAAGGGAAGGGGATTGATGAAAAAATATATATAATGAGAAAAAAAAGAAGGAGGAAGGAATGTTGTATGATGTAATGATTAAAAAAACTAAAAAGGAATGTTGTTGAAGATTGAAAAAAGCAGGAGGAAGAGAAAAAAAAATATGGGGGAATATGAACGAAAGTACAAGGAAAATAAAAATATTAGGTGGAGGAATGATGAAATTCAATAAGGGAAGGAAGATAGGAGATGAAGGAATGCGCTGCATGATTAAATTGTTTATTTCTCTCATTTTGAATCTTCCCTACCTTTATTGTAGCCGTGAGCCGTGGCCTAACATTATAAGCTTGAAAAGACCTATTGACCGAGTAATATTTCTCCAACATTTAGTGGCGAAAGGTATGAAAGATAAGTTTATGATGAGTTTCTAAAAAAAATATATATATGAGCACTCCTTGAACTAAAACACCTTTGAGGAATATGAGTTTTGACTTCCACACTACACACGTCTCATTATCTTGATCTTTTCTAGTGAATGCTTGAGTTTTGAAGTTGCAACGAAAGTGAATTTTATGATCTTCGAAGTGTGATCTTTTGATTGAGTGTGACGGAATTTGGTAGGTTGAAAAGTGTTGATTGTGTCATTTTTGTGGTGAATCATTGAATATTCCTCAGTTATGTTTTTATTCTTTGATTTGTTCGAGGACGAACAAAGGCTAAGTGTGGGGGGATTGATAAGCCCAAATCTTGAAGAGATTTTAGAGATTCTATTTTATAATATTTGTGCTTATCTAGAATTATTATCCCTAATTTTGTGTTTATCTTAATTAAGTTTATAATGATTGTAGATTTGAATAGAACAGGAAAAAATGCATAATTGGCGAGATAATATGATTTTGCAAGACTTCAAAGGCAACAAAATACCAAGAGGAAGGAAATAAAATATTCTTATATTTTATTCCTTGATAATGTTGAAATTTTGGAAGAAAATTTGTCCAGATATTGAGAGAGGAAGCCTAAAAATTGAAAAATAAAATATTATCTACAATTTTAAACATGAGAAGAGCTTCAAAGATTTAAAGGATGAGGCCCATGAAGAATTATAAAAGGTAGCCTACGTGAGCAGAAAAGGGAGGCGCAAAAAGAGAAAAAAAATCAGCACGGAAGAGAGAGGAAGAGAAGCAAGGAGGAAGAGATAGAGAAAGCGTACAGAGACGTGAACAGAGAGAGAAAAGAAGAGAGAGGTGGAGGAGAGAGAAGAAAGGAAAGAGAACGAAAGTGAACAGTAGGGAGGAGATCCGTAACAGCAGAGGAGAAAGGCAGAAGAGAGAAGACAGAAGTGCAGAACAGAAGACTAACGAAAGACAACACCGGGGAGGAAGAAGAGAAAAGAAACAGGGAGGAAGACAGAGGCAAAAGCTAGATGAATCCCTCATCACACGCCACAAATCACTGAGAATTTCTTTTATTCCTTCTTTATTTTGTTTTCTTCTATGAACTTAAATATGACTTTTCACTTTTATTTTGAATTTATGGAATAATTTTCTTTAGTCTAAGACCACAATAGGGTCAAACAATACTTTATTTGATATTTGTTTTATTTTCATTATATTATTTTTCTAGATTTTAATTATTGATTGATGTTAGTTTAATATTTCTTGTTAATAGCCTGATCAACTATTTACATGTATGTTGATTAATCACGAATCGGAAGATGATTGATTAAATATAGCAACAAAGACGTCGTCAACATATGGTTAAAGTGACTAGAAATAGTATTCGGTTTCAGTGTGCGGTTTTAGGTGAAAACTGAAATTCCACGAAGATTTAATGCATTTAGATCTAATTAAATTCAATTAGAAATAATTGGACTGTTAGATTTAAATAGGTTTATTAACTCGAGGAATCGTTTAATAAATAAATTTGGGGATTTCACCGTGATTGGCAAGAATTAAATAATTAATTGAATTTTAACATGTGTCAACATAGTAGAGTTTGGTACCGTTGTGTGTCTTAGTTATTTATTTGAATTTGAATCCCTCCTTGATATTTGAATCCCTCGTTTTTAATTGCAATTATTTTATTTAAAGTTTAGATTAATAATCCACATATCATCTTTTTATTTATTTTGTCTAGCTTAAGTTAAGTGATAAAAATTCTAGTAATTAAATATTAGTCTCTGTGGGATCGATACTTGGATTCATCATCCATTTACTATAACTTGACCTAGTCCGCTTGCTAGATTTATTCCCAACCGAAATCGTCGGTCAATGGATAATCCTAGTTCCAACTCAATTCAGCCTGTCTATCAGGTTGTAGCACATTTTCATTTTCATTTTCATTACAGTACTCCTAACATTACAAGTAAATGGTAAAATTTTAGTCGAGTTGATAAAGAACCACAAACCTGCAGAACTCCAGTAGTCGTGATAATGTCGATACTGTCGATTACATCAATTATAGGAAACCGGCAAGCATCTTCAACAATCTCTTGCCCTATGCAAGACATATTGAAACCATATACATTCTCCCAGAACGGAAGACTGGTCCCTCCTCTTCCAAAACCAGCAACAAACTGGACGAGGAATCAAGGTCAACAATATTTACCATTATAATGAAGGCAAGCATAAAGAACAGTAAGAAAGACACAGCGGAAAGAGTGAACCCACCATGGTAGCTGTGTCCGGAAGAATGGCACCTCCAGGCTTTAACCATTGATCCCGTGCAAAAAGAACAGAGCTGAGCATTGACTCACACAAGAGGCAATAGCCCATCCATTCACTCAATAACACGTCTATGCTATGAGGTTGGATATGGTCATCTTTGTATAGCTCTTCGACCATGCCTGGAACCACTTCAATGACACCATTTTTGCTGATTTCGCTTCTGGTAAGCAGCAAAGCATTATCTTTTGCCACCTGCTTCGGTAAAAAGTAAAATCATCCATAAAGACAAACTAAAATAATATCTGGATAAAGCACGATAATCTTGAGAATAAAAAAATAATTGATGTGGCCAGATTTAACCTGAGTAGCCACTGCAGCCATCTTCTCACTAGCTTCAACAGCAATAACTTTTGAAGCTCCTGCTTGGGCTGCGAAAAGACTAGTGAAAAAGAAAAACTCAGGACAATCTTGGGACATTAATAACACAGAACATAAGATGGTGCGACTACTTCAAGGAAATACCAGATGGCACATGATGCAAAAGTGATTGGTATTTGTTAAATATATTCATGGACAGCTTTTAATAAAGGTTTAAAGTCATTGTTAATGGAAAGCAAACCAGCATTGCATTGCAATGCACTGCAGAAGATAATGTTTCAGTTTGAGAACTACCATAATACTCTCCCACGTTATAATTGCGAAAAAGGCATGGCCAAAAAAAACAAAATTACTTCTTCTAGCTTTTGTGTGCTTTTTGAACCACTATAAAGCAAGACTGTGTGCTTACATCTGTTGCTTAATATACATTCAAATTAAGGAACAAAAACAACAGAAAAAATTTTAATGATTAAAGAAAAATTAAATTTTTTATCACCTTAGAATCCCAGTTCCACAACCGACATCCATAACAACCGCATTTCTTAGCAAAGAAGGATTTTCCAAGATAGCTTCTCTGTAAGCATCAGTTCTTGCCTGGAAATTTATGAAACTTCCCTCATATCTCTACCACAGTAATCAGGATTGAGAAAATGGTTTTTATGTTGAAAGTGTAAGCATGACTTACTTTAAGAAACTCGTGTTCTTTACCTTATCGCTTATCATCTCACGGTGGATACCATATGAACTATATGCACCAAAATAATTCTTATTTATATTCTTAATCTCGTTTGCGGCGATTTCGGAAGAAGAAGCAAAACACATCTCATTTTTCCAATTTCTATGTGACGAGATTCCACCAGTTTCATTACTTGCACCATTTAGTAGTACCATTTCCGGAGATATTCTGTTCACATCCTTGTTAAACGTACATACAACCTCCTTTTCCCCATTCTCACGAGGAATCGTGAAGTTTGATGCATATTTATCAGAAAAACCAATGTCATGGATGCTGATGCTCTCAATTTGAGATAAATAAGTCTCCAGCTCCTCTTTGTCAATGGGCAAAGCATCTCCATCCTCGTCTTCGTCCTCTTCACCAAACCTATACAATAATGCATCGTCTGGAAGAAATGGGTTGAGATATCTATCATCATTCCAAGGTAAAACATTGTGTTCAAAGTTAGTATTCTTGTGTAGGTGATTTTGCAGTTCTTCCTTCGATTGACATATCATCGCACAACTCCAACATTTGTTTTCTGAAACCTAACAAGAGAGAGGGGAAAAAATAACACAGAATTTAGACATTTTCTTGTTCCGAGGGGTATGACACAAAAGTGCATGTCAAATAACTTACTGACAACTCAAATGTTCATTACTACAAATCTAAAATTCAACTGATACCCTTGAGTGTTCTCTTTTAGATGATAAGAAGTAGGAACCAACTCAAATCAACAAGCTCCGGCAGAGTATCAGCATTGGGAAATACTTAAAAACTTTGCTTGATAAAACAAAGAAAATTGCTGCTATAAGAAAATACAACCGTAAAAGCGCCAAAAACTAAGTTACGCGATTATACCTGCGACCTAACGTGATTGATGAGCTTGAAGCATTGATAGAAATCCAAGCTCAGCGATCTCTTAATCTCGCCGAAGTCAAAGCGGTGAATTGAAGCACAGTGCTCGAAAAGAGAGCTGCATGAACTGTAGCAATAGTCACAGAACAGACAGCGCAACTGGGATTCTGAAGCGGAGGCATCCTCCACGGCTTCGTCTTCAGCTTCCCAATCATCCCAATTCTGATCTTCTTCCTCCTCTTCTTCGATAACTTCAGGCTCCATGCAATCATGCATAGGGCTTCTTCCAGTGTGAATTACTTCATCTTCTCCTCGGTGAGTCGCCATTGAAAAATGCAGTGCGAAAGAATGGCGGAAGATTCGATTTACCGTTTCGCAAGATTCGATTTACCGTTAAACCCTAAACCCTTTGGTATTGTCCTGGACTTTATACCTGGATGATGAGTGCACGCGCCTTATCATTTCATTTTGATTCTGCAAAATTTAATCGTCTCCATTATATTATATTATATAATAATATGAAAATATTTACAAAGCGCCGGGTTACAAAGCCCGGCAGCTTATTTTTATTTATTTTATACTGGAAAAAAACATACCGGTGTTGGTAATTTTCTTAATATATATTTTAAATTATGTGTATATATTATTAATTAAAATTAAAGTTTTTTATACTGATTAATATTTGGTATGTTGTGAAATTCTTTTCATAATTTAAAAAATGTACTTTATCCACTCAATTTCATATTAAAACTCTCTTTCAATTCACTCTTCTCTCCTGTATTTTCAATTTTAAAATTTGATAATTTATTTTAAAATAAAAAAATACATTTTATTTTAAAATAAAAAAATACATTAACGGATCACATGCAATACGGATGTCATGAACCACTAGTATATATTATAGGATATGATATATTTTTTGTCTTGTAATTTGTATTTTTTCCATTTTTTTATCTTATTAATGATGAGTATGTTTTTTAATCCTATAATTTGCAATGTTTTTTCATTTTTGGTTATGTTATGATGGATTTTAAATTTTATTCGTGTAACATGTAAATTTTTTTTTTGTCTTTTTATGGACAGAGACATAAATTCTTGCAAAAAAAAATATATAACTAATATATATATATTTATATATATATATATATATTTATAAGTTACAAGTGTAAAATGAAAATTAATCATAACATGATCAGAATGAAAAAGAAATATAAGTTATAAGAGTAAAAACACAAATTTATTGTTAACTGGATCAAAACTGAAAAAATAATGAAAATCCCGTGACCAAAAATATCATTTCCCTTATATTATATTATATATCAAACGTTGGAATTAAGCGTAATCGCTTATTCTTATATTTTTCCTCAAAAAAGACTTATATATTCGAATTTCGAGGGTTCGAGGTTAGCTTTTCCACAAAATTTGAGAAGTATAAAGTTTAAGTCATTAAAAATAAAATTAAATCATTTTACATGACCAAATTTATGCATACAATTAACTAGTATAAAAAATCATTTATGCTTAATGTAGAAACTTTGAATTATGGCAAAAACTTATGTGGGATGGTCTCACGGGTTGTATTTTGCGAGACGAATATCTTATTTAGGTCATCCATGAAAAATATATTATTTTTTTACGCTAAGAATATTACTTTTTTATTTTGAATATCGGTAGGGTTGATCCGTCACATATATAAAAATTCGTAAGACTGTCTTACAAGATACCTACTTGAATTGTTATATGTTTTGTTTTACAAAGTATTTATTATAAGTTTTATTTATTAAAAAGTTGTTATTTTTTTATTTTTTGTATCTTTAAATCATTTCAATCATTTCGGAAATCAGTATTTCAAAATTAATAAATAATTGGTTTTGTATTATAATAGCTTGTTTAGAAGAGCTTCTAAGAAATACTTTTTGGATTTTAGTTGGTGAAAATATTTTGGTGTGCTTGTAAAAATCAGTTTTTATTTCAAATTTTATAACTTTTAACCCAAAATTAGAAACAATATTTAGATGTTTTTTATATCTTCTCTTTTTGTCAATTGTTTAAAGCTACAATTTGACATTTGAATCCTTAAAAAATTTATCATATTCCACAATTATTCTTAATTTTTATAAAAAAAAATTTGGAAATTTTATAAAATGTTAAATTTTATTTATATATGAGTTTTTGAGAGTTTCGAATGAATTTCATAAAATTCAAAATCATATTTTATTACAAGCATTTCATATTTAAAAAATCATTTTTTATAATTAAATTTTTAGATTTATTATTTTTTCACATATTTTGTGTATTTATACAAATTTTTCATTTTTTTTAATTTTATTAAATCTTATATAAATTTCAAACATTCTTGTTATAAAATAAATAAATAAATTTTGATACAAAATATTCAAAATTTAATAATAATTAAAAAATTATGTCGTTGGTGGAGTCAGTACCAAATTTAGATAATTAAAAATACTAATATTATGTATGTTAAAGATATTGTTGTAACTTTAAAAAAAAAATTGAAATCAATTTTTCTCAATACATTCAAAATTTAACTTATATTAATTTTAAGATTTTATTTTCAAACACTATCTATTTTTGTTTATCACCTACTTTCAACAAATATATAGAAAAATCACTTTAAAATAAACAAAATTCTCTCGAGCACTCCTTAAAAAAATAATTATTGTAATATCATAATCGCCAAGAGTTTGTTCGATCGGGGATGTCAAATCCTATATATTCAATTATTTGGAAACATATAGAGTACTTCAATTACATTTATTGTATTATTGCCCACTCACCTACGCACGAAGTACAGCATAATGGCATGGCACTGTTCAACGGATTTGAATCATCTGTTGTGACTGAATCTGTGATGCGTTCTTTTTACACGAGATGATCAGCTGATCATTTCAGTACGTCTGACAATTTTTCAAATTTATCTGAGGTCCATTAGATGATCAACTGTTCATGTCGTATAAAAAATGTACAGCACCATATACTGTGTTTTCAGCCACAGCAGAGGATCCAAATCCCTGTTCAACATCCCCAACTTAGAGTTCACGATGGACCAGGGTTGGATATGCCGTTATCTTCTATGGCATGCCCATCATGTCTCATCCTCCAACTCAATTTAACAAACATGTAAATCACCAAATATTAACATTAACAAAATACTATAAACTAAGTTCACATATTCAGATTACTTGAAACAAATGTTAATTAGAATTCCAATTTATGAGATAATTTACCTTATAAACCTTTGATTTAGAAAGAAAAGATCGCACCACGAGCTCCTATGATATTCCTTTAACATATTTTAAATATGTATTGTTTGTGTGGATTATCCAATATCACTTTTATTGGATCTGTAACCTGAGGACAGCAGAACACGTATAGCATGTTAGCAAATTTGAATTCGAAGCAAGAGAAAATTTTTTGTCTTTGAGACGAATTTTCCTTATACATGGTGCTAACGGAATATGACAATCGTCTTTCCAGATATAACGACTTTCAACTTGTTATAGTAACTTTATAAATCACAACTTGTAGGACCGAGCGCTTACCGCTTTACCAAAAAATATAGCTAGCAGTAATAGTGCAACTCAAATCTTTTAAACCGCACAGCAGCTCAAGAACCACGATTCGATCGCTCTACCAAACATGGACAATTATTGCATCCAACAATATACCTATTAAATTTTCAAATTAAATCGTGGAAGTTGAATACATTTCAATTATCATATTCTTAATAGTTGTTAATCACAAAGGTTATCGGTGGCCCAACATTCTGGACGGTCAATTTGGCTGGCGGGGTCTCGGTCTATTAATATTCGCACTCTTTTTTCCAAGTATGATAACGTCACAGAAGCTATTCGTCTGCTTTTTGATTACATTTTGCATTGCTCTCGGAATGCCAACCAAGTTGCCCACAAATTTGCTCCCAAAAGCTTTTTTTTTTTTTAAAAAAAAAAAGAAACAAACAATGTAAGGCCCGAGAATTTGATTACCGTAATCTGAACTGATTTGGGTGTATTTACCGTAATCTGAGATTAATCTGGGATGATTTCTTGATTAATTGAGATGATTATAAACAGAACGGATTAGACCGGAAAAATAAGGGAGAAAAGATGTAAATACATGTGCAAGGAGGTGTGCTTGCGCACATGCACGATGAGATGCGCGAGTCATGCGCGGAGTGGACAGAAGACCCCGCGCATATGCGCGGCGTGAGGACGCGCATATGCGCGAGGTGTCCAGTAACCTAGTGGAGTGCTCGGCGCATATGCGCGACATGAACGGCGCATATGCGCGAGCAGGGCAGAAAGGTTCGCGCACATGCGCGGCAGAAGGCGCGCATATGCGCGAGTAAGGGGAGGCACGAGACAGTAGGTCTCGCGCTTATGCGCGACTTATGTGCGCGCATATGCGCGAGTAGTCCAGTAGCTGGATAAGGCTTCCGGCGCATATGCACGGACTTTGAGCGCGCATATGCGCGAGTCATGCAGAACGGAAAGATGCCACTTGCCCTGATGCATGCGCGAGATATATATATATATATATATATATATATACATTCAAATGTGAATTATCAGAATTGAAAAAGGAAAGCCGAGGGAAGCTTCGGGAGAAATTCAAGTTACGAGCAATCCGTCCGTCTGTCTTCGAATCCGAGTATAGTACTGTGTTCCTATCGACGTAGGCTACAACTGGACGTAAGTTTTACTACGTTTTGATATGTTTTGAAATTATGATGTTGTCAGAATTGAATGGGATTCATATATGATGTTCTTGACATGTTAGACATCATAGAATCGAAGTCAGATTAAGAAACGGACTGATTATGAATTATTATGATTTTCGGAGTCGATTTGATTAAGATTCGATATCAGATTGGTGTTGTTAGTGAAATTATGAATTGCACCGATATTGATTATGAGTTCTGGTATTATATCTGTGGTGTTGGAATTGACGAGGTTATTGAGACTGTATTTTTATGCCGTCAAAACATCAGTAAATTGATATTGATCAGATTCGGTATTGATTGAGATGGTATTGTGATACCATATGTCGATTTGCATTGATCAGATTATGTTTTGATTTGAGTATTGATCAGAACATGTGTTGAATTGAGTTATATACTGATATTGTGTCTGTTCGGTATTGTTATTACCAGATTGAGAATGGACAGGATTGAATGCAGGACTTCGTCTTCGTCAGAACGAGAAGAGAAAGGTATAAATTAATGTTGAGTTGGGATTGCACAACTCGAGTGAGGTTTGGCTCGAGTTTCCCTAAATCACATACTTTACCTTATTGTATTGATTTGATTGATGTACTTGTTCTCTTGATTTATAGACAGCAGGTATTAGACGAGTAATCTTGTGACAGAAGTGCCCGATAGTGGTGGGATCGCCACGGGCACATTGCACGATGTCACAAGATAGTGTATTGGCGATAGTGCCAAAGTCTGTCACCGGATGTTTGGCTATCGATGTGGATAGAATTATAACTTCTTCTATTACTGATGATCGATATTATATCGATGTGGATATAATTGGAGCTTCTTCTTCTATTACTGGTGATCGGTACCGTATCGATGTGGATAGAATCATAACTTCTTCTATTACTGGTGATCGATATTATATCGATGTGGATAGAATCAGAGTTCTTTCTATTACTGGTGATCGATACTATACCGATGTGGATAGAATACGAGCTTCTTCTATTACTGGTGATCTATGATACCATATCGATGTGGATAGAATTGATATTTCTTCTATTACTGGTGATCGATACCCTATCGACGTGGATAGAACTGGAGTCTTTTCTATTACTGTTGGTCGATATGGAAATGCTAACTTCTGGAAACCGGGATCCCTAGACTAGGATTGAGTCTAGTCTTAAATGTGACGTCATGAGTCTAATTGACAGTTATATTGATTCATGTGGATTATGTTCCTGAATATGGTACATACTGATTTATGTTCCTGATGACGGTACATGTTTAGAATAGGATTTATTCTTGATATGGATTTATATTCTGATTTGAATACATGTTATACATATCTGTTATATGCTTTTATGTTGTTTTATGATTGCATGTATACATGATTTATACTGAGAATGTAATTCTCACCGAAGTTATCCGGCTGTTGTCTTGTTTGTATGTGTGCATGACAACAGGTGGGATATGATCAGGGTCAAGAAGAGAACGAGGCTGGACTAGATAGCGTGGAGATCCGGGCTTCGAAGCAACTTAGGATTCAGCACTGAGATATAGTTGAACCTAGTTGAGTTCTTGTAGATAATACAAGATTTGTATATTTATGGTTAATATGTAATTTGAATTGAATTACATTACGTTTCCGCTTTGTATTTTAAAAAAAAAATTTAGACCCTGTTTATTATAATTGTTTGAATTATTCCTAAAGACGATTAAGGAATGAATTAGCGTCCGGGTCCCACAAACAAACTCGGTCTTATCAAGTAGGGGTTGAGTATAAATTTTTGAAGTGATGTCGCCACTTGTCCGTTTATACATCGTAAGGAATATGATATTTATTTTCATATTTCAAATTCCAATTTAGTAGCCCACGGAATAACTCGACTTTTGGGGGAAAAAAATAATAGTCAAACGAGGCTGCGCACGTGAGAATCACCCTTTAATCTTGCATACAAAACTCCTCTTACTTACAGAACTTTCGTAGCTTTTGTGTCCACACACGTCAATTCAATGTAACTCCCACGGTTTCTTGAACTAATTATTTTAATCTGTTCTTAAGCTTATTGTTAAATGAATGTGGTATAAAAAAAATATATATATATATATATACCTCCATCAAATAAAAACACAAAAACTATTTGGAGGAAGATATTTTCTTTCGGGAAAAATCTGAGGATGAGATTCAGTTTATATTCAGTATAATTACAACTTTAATTGTTTAACTTGACACGACGTAGATTTGAAATCCATTTCGATTCGGATTAATCCAAATAGCGTTCATACATTCGATCATGTCCATGGATGAAGGAAATCCAGTTGGTTGCAATGCAAGACGCAACATATTTAGGGACAAAACGGGAATTTAAAAATATTTACGTGTAATTATTTTTTTAAAAAAATAATATAATAGGTCGTCTAACTATACTATTTATACTATATTATTAAGTGTGAGATCCTTTGAATAATTACCTTAGAGAACTCCAAAATATTTAATTTCATAATTATCTTTTTTACTCTACTAAAAACCTACTCAAATCACTACATATTTCACATAGAAAAAAATCTAACCAAAACTTCATTTTAAAACGAATAACTCTTCTAAACTGAAAATAATTTTGTATTAATTGTTTAATATTATTTGATCAAATTAAAAATAATAATAACACATATGACGCGAGTGATATCTTTTATTAGTATTATATTTAATTATTAGGTCTTCTCATATTATATTTATTTTTATTATTATTCGATAAACAAATATGTCCGAATCTATATAAAACGATCTGTCTAATTCTTGAGTCAATCTTCTTAGTCTTCACGCTTGATGGTAATCCAAGTACCTCTATTCTCCATTATTGTCGTCTTTATCTCCTTCCACGAAGCACCCTTTTCTTAACATTTACATTATATCATACAAATGTACATATACATACAAATAAAAAATATACGTATGTGCACACAACTTTATATATATAATCTTCCACCCCTTGCTAGTATCTGTCACGTACACAAACAACATTTTGTGACGCAGCTTCCATTAAAGTTGAAAAGATTTCCTTTAATGGATATTAGTCAAAGTGTTCCAAGAACGCTGAAGAGACAGAAGAAGAGTTTCAGAGAGAATAAAAAAGGCAAAGATTCACTAAAAGTAGTGTACATTTCTAGTCCCATGAAGGTGAAGACTAGTGCCTCTAGGTTTATGTCTCTCGTGCAAGAACTTACAGGGAAAAACTCTGATATCGCGCAATATACAGAGCTTAACGATGATAAAGTCATTCACGAGTTTCTTGAAATTGATTTGAATGATGGAGATTTAGTTACGCAAGAAGAGACGAGCGACGGGTATAAGTTTTCATCGATTTCGAATTCAAACGATACAACTATGTGTAACTCGTCTGTTTCTTTCTTCGAGAGCGTCCACGACGGGCGAACCTCTCAAATGGAAGAGCAATTTGCGGAGATCTTCGGGCCGAATTCGTTTTGCGATACTTCTCTCGTAGATGTGCTAGGAAGCTATGAGTTGTGAAAAGAGCTGTGTGTGGTATGTATATACCACTAGTTTAGTTCTCGCAATGGTCTTCTTCTGTATGTATCTTGCAGCTGCGTTTCATGTACAGAAAAGAAGTTCTATGAATTAGTACTTTCTAACATCTAGGAAAAAGGGAATTTTAATATACAAGGAAATACTTTTTCCGTATTTTGTAACGGAGAAATTCATAAAATAATTTTGATTTCAAAAAAAAAAAAAATGGCTAGCTAATTTGCTGCACACACATTTTGACTGTTGAACAAATGATCCATTCAATTGAAATTTAAAATAATTAATTGTAATGAACAAAATCTAACAATGGTATGTGTAATTATATAATGCCATAAAATTTTTGACATGAATCCTTAATTTATTTATAGACAGTAAAAAATATCTCTAAATATTTAGATCTAATAAGGGAAACAAGCCTAATTAGATATAGTAGGTTAAATTTAAAATATTATAGAAAATATAAAAGTTAAGATTGATAATAACCGTAGGTCTTTTTTGAGACGGTTTCACGAATCTTTATCTGTGAAACGAGTCAATCCTACTGATATTCACAATAAAAAGTAATACTCTTAACATAAAAAGTAATGCTTTTTCATGAATGACCCAAATAAGAGATCTGTCGAAAGTAAGTTTGGAAGAATTCGAGATGATTATTAAGGAATTGGGATTTTTATAGTAGCGAGACTAATAACTGGACTATACCGGCCCATGTAAACAAATAATAATATCATATTATATTAATTCGGGGAGGTATAGAAAATTGAACACATAAAACTAATGAACTAATTTTAAAAGATTATTCAGGAACGGTTTTATTTAAATTAATGTACTATTCAATAAAGAAAAATAAATTATCAATCAGGCAACATTTTATTTTAATTTTCACACAAAAATTTCAAAGGACGTGTCCTTTTGTCCTTTCGGAAAGGGATATCACATATTTTTTTTTAAATTGACTTTGCCTTTGAATAATAAGATAAAATAAATATACGAAGGTATGTGCCAACATGTCGCTGTCATGGTTGTTGTTTTCTAACGTAGTTTGATGGGTTAAACGTGTATCAGTGAGTTTAGTATTGGGATTGATGACTTTCTGAGAAGTTCTTATGCGTCAAGTTGTTGACGTTGCGTCGCTTGATCTGGTTGTCTAAGTGGGCCGTAAAAGAATGACACCAGATCTTAACGAATAATATCGTCTCTGCCAAATGTAAGGAAATGGTAAGACTGATCTCTAATAGATATGAGATAGCACCAGCACATAGACACACACCTTCATGGATTCATGAGCTTAACATCTCGACTCATTAATACCCAAGTAGGTTCAATCAGCGTTGCCACAAATATAAGGAAATAAAGTTGCACATTGGCTAAGAGTTATAGTTTTTGGACTAGTGGTAAGCGCTTGATCTTAACAATTGGTATCAGAGCAAAGTCATGAGTTTAAGTCTCCCGATAAGCATATTTTTATACTTATCAGGGGGAAATGTTGGGATAAGCGTACATGAGTGATAGTAGTACTGACATGATTGACCTCCTGAGAAGTTCTCATGTATCAAGCTGCTGACGTTGCACCACTTGATATGGTTGGTTAAGTGGACCGTAAAAGAGCGACATCAGATCTTAACGGGTAACACAGTTTCTGCTGGGATAGGGCCGATGGTAGGGAAATGATAAAACTGATATCTGTAATAGCAGATATACACGCACTTCCCTAGAATCATGGGCTTAACAGCCCGACCCATTAGCACTCAAGTATATGCACTATGCGCTGCCACAAGTATAAGGAAATAAAGTTGCGATTTAGCTAACAGCTATAATTTTTGGCATAGTGGTAAGCGTTTGATCTTAACATTGTCTATTTGACATAAAAGGAATTAAAATATTAGTTTTTACAGTAAAAATATTAGTTTTTACGTAATCATATTACTTTGTGAAATGTACTTATTTGACTCAACAATATTATTTTTTATGTCAAAATATTAATTTAATTACAAAAGCATCGTTTTTACGATTTTATAGTAATGGAGCAAAACTGCATGTTACGTCATACATATTAGTTTTTACTGGAAAATTACTACTTTTTTTATTACAAGTATAATTTTTCATCACAAAAGCATTACAGTCTATATAAAAGTGTTACTATGTAATATATGACATAAAAATATTAATTTTTATTTCAAATTTATTATTTTCTATATCAAAATTGTTTTTTACTGTCAGAGTATTGTTATTTTTATGTAAAAATATTACTTTGTAACATATGATTATTTGACTTATGAAGTATTAATTTTCTTGCAAATATTTTTTATGTCAAAAATATATTTTGTAATATATGTTTATTTGATTGCAGGGTATTTCTTTGTAATTTAAGTCGAAAAGATTAGTTTCTGAAGTAAATTATTATGTTTCATGTTAAAAGTATTAATTTATACTATACGCTTCTATGACTCAAAAGAACTAATTTTTAATGTAAAAATATCATTTTTCACTAAAAAAAATATCATTTATATAATTTTATAATTACTATCGTGAGACGGTTTCACAAATCAATTTTATGAGATGAATTTCCAACCCGACCATATTAATGAAAATATTAATTTCTAAGCTAAAAATATAATTGTTCACTTTAAATATGAATTAGGTTTTTCGTGAGACCATCTCACGAAAAACTCACTCTTAATTATTTTAGACATATATAATAGTGATTGGAAAAAAATTTACTAGCGTTATTTCAAATCCACTTTCAAATCAAGTTAATTCGATCAAATTAAAGCAATCAATTCGAACAAAAGTTCAAAGATTTTATAAGATAAACAACAATTAAATTTACTTTAGTATACTATAGTCAATAATCCACCCAAGCGTGTTAAATTAGACGTCCCAACCATTTGTCCATGCACTAACTTATGAAGAAAATAAAAAATTTAATGTCAGATATTTTGGAATATAACAACAATTAAATTAGCATATTATAAATATGATTTTATCCGTATATTTTTTAAAAAATCAAACACTCTATTTTAAAATTTATAAATACGAGAAAAAAATATGATGTTATTTATGAGTAAAGAGAAAAAGCTCGAAATCTCATGTCAAATTTAAAATATTATTTTCATGACAAAAACTCACGGATCGTATTTTGTGAGACATATATTTTATTTGGGTCATCCATAAAAAATATTACGTTTTATGCTAAGAGTATTATTTTTTATTATGAATATCGGTAGAATTGATCCGTCTCACAGATAAAAATTTGTGAGATCGTCTCACATATAACTAAATTTATTTTTATAGGAACTACCGGCTATCGATAAAAACCAAATGAAAAAGTCACAATCAAAATTAGGAAGAGCATCATTGTACCAACAAGAACAATGACAAACAAAAAGGAATAAATAAACAATAGTTATTAATTAAATAAAAATAATGAATAAAGAAATAAGGAAAAAGGAGAGTGTAGAAAATGGAGAAATAAAGAAAGCTAAAAAATTAAAGGCAAAAAACAGTATATGGTTCGCACCTTGTTATTCCTCTTTTCCCCAAACCACCCACCCACCTCCCCCACTTGCACCGATCGCCGAGTCCCCAATCACCGGAGACAATCTTTATTGTATGCGAAATCAAGAAAGGCAAGAGATTTCTCAACTCCACGATGCGTGGGTTTTCGTTTATATGCGTGTAGATTTTCTGCTGTGGTTTTTGGTTCTGGGTTTTCTTGGAATATTTTTACTCCTTTCCTTAGTGATCGGAATGTATTCGAGATGGATTGAGCTAAATTTAGCCTGGGATATTGAATTTCGGGTTTCTGCTGCTTTTTTTTGGCTGTGTTAATTAGAGATCAATATTATTTCTTTATTTAGGTTGTTTGAACGCTTGATTAATGCGTTCCTGGATGATTAACTAGGGATTTTTAGGTTTTGTTGTAAAATTATCTGCCCAGTTTTTGTGAATGCTAGATATTTTTTTAGAGTTTCAAATTTTGCTGTCAGCTATGTCAACACTGTGTGATGGAAGTAATCGGCTATACTTATAGCATAGGAAGACTGCTCCAATGTCTTCATCTTTTCACTTTGTTTTGATATAATTTAACGGCAGTCTCCAGTTTATGGTTTCCATTTCAAATGTCAATGTGCCAAATTAGAATAGGGTTGAGCATATATCCGAAAAATCGTGAGGACTGGATAGTAGCTTGGAAAGAAATGAAAACTACAGCTCATGCATGCGCACCTTATTGTATGCATCTGTTTGACGGATGCTTTCATCATCTGTATGGGAAGTAGGGATCTGGGGGTGTATCTGTTTATAATTCAATTGTAATGTTTGGTGGAGCCCAAAATCCCTTTTTTAAAACGTGTGTGTATAATATATGAATAACGGACAAAGGGTAAGCTTAGAAGGAGCGGGTGAATCACCACCATGGCCTCTGACTCCCTCAGTTGCAATGATAATTTGGTTCATGAAAAATTGGTAAAACTGCTTTACTAGGCTGTTATTATTATTATTTTTTGTTTCTTGGTTGCAGTATCAAACTTGGTTCTAAGAGTAGATGTTATTTCTTACATATGTACTGAAGTTTTTAAGAATGTATTTTGATAGAGAAGCTATCTATTCAAAATGTTGTTTTGGTGTGTAGATTGTTTTAAGTGCTTTTGTAGAAGCCAAAAATGCAATTTCCGATCTTCTGAAAAAATAAGAAGATCCGATTTTTACTATTGTCTAAATGTGAAAACTACTTTTTTAAAAGTACTCAAAAGAAGCCCATAATAATATTGTATTTTTGAACCGATTATTTTTTTCTTATTTTTTTGCTTTATATTCACATAGCATACTTCTGTGATGCCGATTGAATTCCTATTTGCAGCATATTGTTGAACTTCTTACCATATCTGCATACTCTTTAATTTTATGTTCTGTCACAGACTCTACGGATTGATTAGCACCTCAATGTGCATAGACATGATTATTTTATTTATTTTGTTTGAAGGAACATGGTTATTGATACCTAGAGCTGCTAATTTTACTACTTATTGAATTATAAGATTTTACTTCAGAACATGTACCTAGCATATAACAATTTCGACTGATTTTCAACTTCTTTATAATTTTTTTAGTGGAACCTGGTTTTATATTTGAAAACTTTTAGGATTAACATTATCTCACTAAGATTATAATTTTCACGGGAGGTCTTATACTGAGATGAACATAATGGACGCGCAAATTTATTGGTAGTTTAATTTATTTGTGTATAAAATGGTAATATTTAACTTTTATTTGGAGTATTTTGATAATGGTGAATGTACATGACAAATAATGCAGGAGGACTTATGCTCATGCTCTCTTTTTGGAAACTGAATCTCTGGTCAAAAAGTTATACATATGCGTGGTTAAATGTTCCTCCTTCTCCAACATCCCTAGGTCAACATGCAGAAGAATGGGAGTCTATCTAAGAATGGTTCTTTGAGACTGACAACTTCACAATCCCTTCGTTGTCTGGGGCTTTGTTCCCAAATTTCAACTGCACATCACACATCCCCAGCTGTCTTTCCAGAAAAACGCAGTAGAGGGAAGGCTGCCACAAGTGGTGATATTGGCTTCAACAATGATTATTCTAACAAAGCTAAGAGGGTGGAACACAAGATTGATATTGGGGATGAGCAATCTGACTTATTGGGATACGAAGTGTTTTCTGGGAAACTTTCATTGGACAAAAGGGGATCTAGTAAAAATTCTGAGGTGCAAGCATCAGAGAAAAAGGACATAGATGCAGTTGATGCTAAACTGACGAGCAAGGCATTGATTTGGGGTTCGGAGATGTTGCTTCTGGAAGATTTGGTTTCGGTAATCATATATCGGTTCATTGTTAATTTTCTTCAATTTATCCTAATTGAACCGATTTGGAAGTAATATCTATTTTATTTTGCAGCTATCTTACTGTGTCGGTCTTAGACATTTTACTTTGCATGCTTATCCGTTAAGAAAGGGTTCGCGTGTTGGCCTTTTTATCAAAAGTGGGAGAAATCGAAAAGACTATCGCTTTTTAGCTCCTAACTCAGAGGATGCACTTCAGTGGGTTAATGCTTTTGCAGATCAGCAGTGTTTTGTGAATTGCTTGCCTCATCCTCTGGCTTCTAAGAAGCAGAGTTCAGATCAACTTTTCAATGAATTCCCTCCTGAGTCATACATAAGATGTAAGAGTCGACCCAAAATGCTCGTCATTTTAAACCCTCGGTCTGGGCGCGGTCGTTCAAGCAAAGTATTTCATGGCCTGGTCGAACCCATATTTAAAGTAAGTTGTTTTTGGTATTTTTTTAATTAAGCAACATGATGTAGATAATGCTATTATGATCTGCATTGCATGTGGAGACTCTGAGATCTATTAACTTTTACTTGTACTTTAGATTTAATTGGATTGAAGAAGAAAGACCAGATAATGGAGTGCTTTAGCGATAAATTTTAACATTCCTTTAATTTTATTTCAAATCAGAATACTTTAAACATTAATATTAAGTGCTTTGGTAAATAAATACAAGAAAGTTGTTCCCTTTCCCTTAATTTTTTTTATAAGAAACAATATTTTATTAATAATAATTTAAGACAAAGTACATCAGTGGACTAGTGGTCCACTGTCATAAAAAAATACATGATATCAATTATCTCTTAATGATACACATACTCCCAATCTCTCATCAAATCTGAAATCGAAACATTCTTAAAATCTTTATGATTTCCAATCCACATTGCCATGTTGATCACTATTTTTTCCCATCATTTTTTTGCAGTTTCTTCTTTGTCTTCAAAAATTCTTCGATTCCTGTGATGTACTTCAATTCCGATTCTCGTAACTTGATTTGTATCAGAATTTTTTTTGCTCACACTAGGTCAAGTCATAAATGTATTATTTGTGGGCTTATTGTTAAATACCATTACGCCCCAAGAATCACTTCGTTTTGACTAAGTGAGCAAATAGTTATTCCTTGAATACTTACATTGTTCGGTTAAACTTATTTGAACAACTAGTAAGGTCTCCTGTAAGATGTTTTAGGAGTTTATAAGTTTTTTGGTTTTGTTATAATAATAAGCTGCTAAGATGTTTGGATAAATAAGATATTAAAATTTGAAGATTTGATATCAAATTATCAATGTTTGTTATTATAAGATGTTTTTATTATGATAATTACAAAAACTGACGCCATATTATGAATATAATTCAAATAATTATTTTGTATATTTTTATATATTAAAATAAAATTTTATTATTATTATTATTATCATTACTACTTATGTTATTATTATTACTATAGTTAGCATAATAGTTAATAAATATTATTGCCATTATAATCATTATAAATATTACTTTTTTTCTAAGTTCTATTACTGTTAATATTTTTAATATCCTAGCCATGAAATCTATTTTCATAATATATTTTACGATTTTAGATATCATAAAAGTCGTGGGGATGATTTAGGTATGAAAATACAAGTTAGGATAAATAATCTTTTTTTAAAACAGCTTATAAGTTGTCTATGAGCTTATTTTTCAATCTTATAAACTATTTTATACTTTTTTTACCAAACAGTTTTTGAGAGCTTATAAGCTTTCCCAAACACCATTTTACAAATTGTTGGTGTGCTAGTTTTTAATTTTTAGGGCATTCCAAGTTTGACGTTGATGTTTCCTTCGACCTTGCGTCCTACATATGCATCAAAATAAAGTGTTTTTTCAATGTAAAACTGGATTAATTCATGAAAATTATGATTCAGTAGGTTTATAATTTATACATTAAATGGTTGAAATGGTCACACTTATCAGGAGGTGGATAGGTAATTAAAGTCTTCTTACCTTGCTAATTTACAGCTTGCAGGATTTGAGTTAGAGGTTGTTAACACAACATCTGCTGGTCATGCTAAGAAACTCGCAGCCAGTGTTGATTTCAGTACATGTCCTGATGGTACTTCCATTCTACTTTATAACCAATTTCGATCCAGTTGCATTGATCTATCAGACTGCTAGGTCAATGTTTTTTTTCATTTCAGGTATTATATGCGTCGGAGGGGATGGAATTGTAAATGAGGTTTTCTCAATTCCTTTTATCTTTTCTGTTTTTCTTAGGAAGGGAATACTTTCGACAGATAAATTATATTTTCTCAGTCATCGGAATTTTTTGATTCCAAGGCTGTGCATTTTGCGTTATGATTGTTGGTGTGCAATATTTTTTATATTGACGAAGGAACAATCTGAATTTCTAGACTGGAATTCATAATCTTTATTGAGGTGGTTTTCATACTAATTTTATTAGGAGGTTTTGTGATATTCTGGCCAATTTGGTTGATCAGATTATTATTGGTATGAATGCTTGTTTTCTGACCTAGAGCATTACTATTGTACCTAAGATGGTTTCCTGCAAATTATAATGTTTGGAGGATTACTCTCCTACTGATATCATCTGTTGTCTTTACGAGTTCACAAAAAGTTGGCACTTCCAAGTTCTCAGACAGTTGTGACAAGTGGATGTGGCTGTATTCTAAATCCTTTGAAATTTCATTTCCTGTCTAGGGGTCTCTAACCTTGTTTTTCTGTGTTTCCGCTGTTGACTTTCAGCAGTTTTGTGGTTACTGTTGTCTATAGTCTTTTAAAATATTATTAACTAGGTGACTAGCAATTTCTGTGAGATAAAAAACTAGTAGATGATCAAAGCCATTATTGTTTCTTTTCTTATGATATTCTTTGACTGTTTCTTTCATGTCTTTGTTTAGTTTGAACTTTACACCTTACACTTCTGAAAGCTGTAATAATTTTTTGTTGCTCACACGAAGAAATGGATTCTGGTCTTAATAGTATTACAATTTTTGAAGAGGCTAGCTTTGTGTTTCATAATTTTTGTATGTGTTTCCTTAATGCAGGTTTTGAATGGTTTACTGAGTAGAGACAACCAAAAAGAAGGCATTTCAGTTCCTATTGGAATCATACCTGCTGGCTCTGATAATTCCTTGGTCTGGACTGTCCTAGGGGTTAGAGATCCGATATCTGCGGCAATTGCTATAGTTAAGGTACTTGTTTTTTTATTTTTTTTAAAAAATTTAAACCCTCTAAATGTTGCCCTTTATATGGTACTTATAGTGATATATGCCGAGGGCATTGATCGCTGTTGGATCTTATGGTGGCCATGATACACAATGTCCCAGCGTAGATCACATGGTGAAACACATTTGTGATTATTAATGATATTTTGATTTGTTATTGAGCTTGCTACATATATAGATTAACATTCAGGAGGACATTCAGTTTTCAGCAACAGTATCCTTTGAGGTAGTCTCATCTCTTGTTTCCTTAGGATGTCAGGGATGAAAGGTGTGTTTGACAGCTAGGCCTGAGTGCACTTCATCTTTTTACAACACAAGGTGTTTATCTTGGACCATTAATATTTTGTACCAAATACCCGGAATAGGTTATTCTATTGAACTCACTCTAATGCTGAGTCGCAAGGTACATTTTCACATGCAAGATCACACATAAAATCTACTCAGGACTAAAAGTTTGAGTGTGCAGGCCAAAAACTTTTATGATGCTAAATCTGTATCGATCTAGTCATCAAATAAGTTAATGACTTCTTGTGAACATCGATGACCTGGATTTTCCCAAAAAAAGGTTTCAGTTTTCTGATTTAGTTAATTGAACCGCATATTTAAAGTGCTGGTTTTGTACATTTTGATCATAGTTAACGAGGAGCTTGATCATCTTAGAGGGTTGTTTTGGATATTGTTGTTGGATTGAAGTTTTTTTAGGTGACTACATGATTAGGCTGAGAGTGTTTATTTAGGGGCACATGCATAGAATTTGTCCATTCCATGTCATCGAGAAAGAACTGTAGATACATGGAGAAGGAATATCGTCGTGATTTCTTATTACTCAAAAATGTATGCACAATTTGTGACCAATTCATGATTTGTGGTGTTTATTATTGGTTAATCACTCAGAATAAATGAATATAAATAAGAAACTTTTCCACAGAATACTGGATCATATGTATGTTTTTTGGCTGGTTTTAGGGAGGTCTTACCGCGACTGATGTTTTTGCTGTGGAGTGGATTCACAACGGAGAGATTCATTTTGGGATGACAGTTGCATATTTTGGTTTTATTAGCGATGGTAATCAAGTTGCACTAAGCTTGAGTTTAATTTTAATTTCAGATTTTCATTGGGATGTTGGTGACATTGTTTTCCATCCGTCTGTGCTAACTTTTTGAAGTTTGTTTCATTGAAGCCAATAGTTCTTTTACTTTCATTTGAGTGCTGAAATCTGATATGCTCAACTCTTATGCTCTGGTAATTGTTGATACATTCTTGCTAGTCAACCTGTTAATATGATGGATATTTTACTATACTAAGTCTAGCAATATTTTCTACTTCCAGAATTTGCCAAATTGCCTATGCCATCATACTGTAAACTGTAGGATCACTAAATGGAGTTGTTACTGTATCTGCGAAAAACGGTTGGTGAATCTTGTGAGAACCATCATATGCAAATGTCCAATTCCTTTTATGAATTTAGCTACTTTTATCTTTTAGAATGGTGCTACTTTCCTCGTCTATGTTGTCTTCTTTGTGGGACCTGCCAAATGCTACTGTCGTTACTTAACTAATTTTAACATTATCCTGGTACAACTGGTACTGTTTGTACTATCTAAATCACCTCGTGTTTCAGCATTCAATCACATAAATTTTTGCTCATTCGGTAGCATGCTAATATTTTTCCAGTTATGCCTTATGACACTTAATTTCATGGAAATTAATTTTTATTGTGAGATTGATTCTTGCTGCAGTGTTGGAGCTCTCTGATAAATACCAGAAACGATTTGGACCTTTACGTTATTTTGTGGCTGGTTTTCTCAAATTTTTGTGCTTGCCGAAGTACAGTTACGAGGTGGAATATCTTCCAGCACAAAGAGAATCTGGAGAGGTCAAAATTTCAGCTGATCGGGAAATTATTGACATGTCAGAGTTATACACCGATATTATGAGGAGATCAAGCAAGGAAGGCCTTCCTCGAGCCTCTAGCTTATCAAGTATTGATTCAATAATGACTCCAAGTCGAATGTCTGGAGGAGATTTAGATGCTACCTGTAGCAGCAGTGAACCATCGGAATATGTGCGTGCCATAGATCCAAAGTCAAAACGGCTATCAGTTGGAAGAAGCAATTTAGCAGCTGAACCAGAAGTTATCCATCCGCAAATGCCACATACAGGGACTCCAAACTGGCCCAGGACTAGGTCCAAGTCAAGAACGGACAAGGGATGGGCTGGATTAACTATCACAACTGATAACACTATGTCTTCTTGGGGAAATACCGTAACTAATGATCGAGAGGATATCTCATCAACAATATCCGATCCTGGTCCGATTTGGGATGCGGAGCCTCGGTGGGACACCGAGCCTAACTGGAATGTGGAAAATCCAATTGAATTCCCAAGACCATCTGAAGATTTGGTGGCTAATGAAAAGAAGGAAATGCTTCCAAAAGATGAAGAGAATTGGGTGCAATCTAAAGGCCAATTTCTAGGTGTGCTGGTGTGCAATCACTCGTGTAAAACTGTTCAAAGTTTGAGTTCTCAGGTGGTGGCCCCCAAGGCAGAGCATGATGACAACACGTTGGATTTGCTATTGGTTCGTGGAAGTGGACGATTGAGGCTGTTGAGATTCCTCTTGAATTTACAAAGGGGCAAGCACATTTCATTACCATATGTTGAATATATCAAGGTAAAGCTGTCTATCCGACCATTCCTTCCTCCAATATGCGTATTTATGTATTGAAAATAAAATATAAATAAAGAAACACAGCTTCATTTGCTAAGCTGGAGACAATTATTTACACATTACCTTATAGTTTTGGAATTGTTATTCAAAACCTTTTTGCTTGAGAAATGTTCCTTTCTTTTGAGGAATTTTTTTAAGACATCTCTTGCCCATGTAGGATAAAAAAAAATTCTATTATTATCATTAAACTAATTGCTGCTTCTAAGCTCAAGTATATATCGTATACCCACTTTTCTGATAAAAATATTCACCAAATTCAGGTAAAATCGGTGAAAGTTAAACCTGGAAAACGCACTCACAATGGCTGTGGAATTGATGGTGAACTATTCCCCGTAAATGGTCAAGCGATATGTTCATTACTTCCCGATCAATGCCGGCTTATTGGCCGCTCGCCTTGTTCTAGTAAGTAGCCATTCATCTTTCTATTTTTTCAGCCAAGGATGGTGCAGCTAGCTGCAAGTGCTCCAGGAAACTTATGATGGCGCATATATAGAGGCAGCATTTCACTGAGATAATTAATTCCCAAGTCTAGTTTGTGACCAAGTTTGTGTGTTGTAAATTTTGTCAGCATCTTTGTAGCTTCATTCTTTCTTCATATCTTCGAATGTTTTATGTGTATCATATGACTAATCCAACTTGCTCGACGGTAGAGGAGTTGGTTTTCATGAGTTGGGTCTTAGTTCGAGCCACGGAATTATTCCTTGTATCATGGCCATACATTCAGTAGTACGTCCAATTGCAATATGGCTTTGCGTGCAATGTAGTGCTCTCTGATATCTGGATTTTGTATGTCAAATTTTCAATTTGCAGAACTCTTGTCCTCTAATTTCTGATATTCTCTTGTTTCCAAATTTCATTATGTGAAGTAAACTTTGTTAATGCCTAAACACATGAGATATTGCTTCGAAGTGGAAGCCTGGTGCAAATCTAAAATTTGATTTTCGGGCTGGGGAAAATGAGTAAATCTTGGAATCAGATAACTATTCTATCACAAAATTTAGTCAAGAAAAGAGAGTGTATTTTTCCGAAGACTCAAAAACATTGTTTTCACAAGCAGTGGAAAGTGAGAAATAGGGTAATAATTCAAGTCATCTATATATCGAGGGATATTTTTTCTATATAGTTTAGCTTACCAGCAAATCTTGTTAAATCAATTTTTTTATATTTTGATGATTATTGTCGATATAATTATAAGAATAAAGACGGAGATCATATTCGAATTCAAAATTTTTTATATGAGGAGATATTTTATTTAATTGGTTTTTCATAAATAAAAAAGATGTTTGTGGTGTATTTATAATTACATTTAGAAAAAGATAAAAATTTGTGTGAGACAGTCTCACTGGTCGTATTTTGTGAGATGAATATCTTATTTAGGTCATCCATGAAAAAATATTACTTTTTATGCCAAGAGTATTACTTTTTAGTGTGAATATCTGTAGGATTGATCCGTCTCACGGATAAAAATTCGTGAAACCGTCTCATAAGAGACCTACTATTAGAAAAATTAGAAGTTCAGAGTTCGTAAATATAGTTTTCAAGTCGATTTTTCGGTCCTAAGTAAATATAAATAAATAATAATAAATGAGTATATAAATTAAAAGGGAAAAAAAATTTTAAACGGCAGACACGTGCAACTCACGTGAGCTAGAACATAGTCGAGAACTTGGCGGGCAACAACCTCTGCAAAACCCAAACCCCGAACTTTAGGGTTTTACATGACATAACGCTACACTTGCTTACTAATTCAGACAGCAAAACCTCATATTCTGCTCAATCTTCTTCATGGCATGAATGCGCATTGTATCCAAACTCGACCCCAGTTTCCCATGGCTTTCGCTACTGGATTTCGTTTGTTCCGCGCTTCTCACCGCCAGTTAGCGTTCCTTGCCGGCCCCACCCGGTTTCCTCTTCCGGGTAGGACCCAGTTTGTCTCCAAGGACAGGCGGAGGTTCTTTGCCGTGAAGGCTTCCGCTTCGAGGCGGAGGGATGATGAGCGCGAGGAAGGCAATGGTGGATTGTTGGCTGTGAGGCAGAGAGACGAAGGAAATGGGGGCGGAAGAGAGGGGAGAGTAGTCGTCTCTGAGCTGCACAAGGAGGCCACGGAAGCTTACATGGCTTACGCGATGTCGGTGCTTTTAGGTCGGGCTTTGCCTGATGTGAGAGATGGTTTGAAACCCGTCCACAGGAGAATATTGTTAGTCTCATTGTTACATTGTAATGATATGTGCAATATTTTACAGCAATGTGCGGAAAATAATGACTGTAGAAGAAAATGGCGAGGATGATGTTAGACTTATGTTGTAGGTGTTGGGGTGGTGAAAATCGCTTGGTCTGTAACGACATAAAGCAGTTGATTAGCCTGCAGTTGGCTTAATTATACTAAAAATAATTGTTTGTTGATGCTATTGTATGTATTTTTCTATTGTTGGCTTGAAGCTTGGAGCTTTACTGAGTGTAGTAGTGTGACTTGTGGAGTACAAAAAGTTATAATTTTGGTTGCTTAGCGGGATAGGATAATTAAATTTTAGTTTAATTTTTGCACTACGTTCTTATGCACCATTCACAAGTATCAATAAAGGAAATAATTAGAAGTCCATTTAACTTCAACTCAATGCTAACGAGTCCATCATCTTGAAAGGATAGTGACTGTCAAAAACATGACACCTCGTTTTATAGATGCTTTTGCAAATAGAGAACATCCTTTTAGTGCGGCATATATAATTATCATGGAAGTTGATCTATCATGGTCCATGGTAATTGTGTGTGCAAAAAAAGTAAAAAAATGAAGGAAAAAAAAATTCCAACTAATTTTTGTTGAAATAATTACATAAGAACAGAGAAGAAAATTTTTCGAAGTTCAGCACCTGTAACTGCCGGAGCAGGAAAAAAGGAACTTGCTTGCTAGGAGTCCTACTACCACTCAGAACATCTTTAAATTAACTTTCCATCATTAGAATATCAAAGCTTCCTGAGCGTAATTGTGACATATATCTGTGTTGCTTGTGCATTTGTTAATTGCTAAAGTGGTTCAATGCTTATTTTGGATTTTCTTGTGTATAATGCCTATTAGCTGTGGTTTTACGCATGTTGAAAGCTGTTTATCAACTGCTCTATGATAATTTATGCACTCTATGCTGAAACTTGCATTCTTACTGGAGTTAAAAGGTCTCTACTTATTATTTGAACAGATATGCAATGCATGAATTAGGTCTTTCATCAAAGAAACCTCACAAGAAGTGTGCAAGAGTTGTTGGTGAGGTTGTGTTTCATTTCAAAATAGTTCATTTCTCATGTTATTGGAAGTTTTCCCCTATATTCTTTTCCGTGCCTCATTTTGTTTGAACCACTCTCACATAATAGTATTCCTATTGGAATGTTCTTTTTTATTCAACTGCAGGTTCTTGGTAAGTTCCATCCTCATGGAGACAATGCCGTCTATGATTCATTGGTTCGAATGGCTCAGGTACCATATCTATCTGATCAATTAATTTGAAATCGCATGACAAATTGTTGAAACCTGCAAAGAGGACAGAGTCACCGTAAATCTTGATATTTCATCGATTCGTAGCTGATAATCTCATCATCCAAGAATTAAACAGTTATACTAATGTCTTTGTTTCAAAATGGTAAACTATAGTAACTTGCGGATAACATAAACTATGCTACTCTTATCGTTCTGGTACTATAGTGCTGTGGGAATTCTCACCTGAAATTATTTAGATTGTAGTGATTATGTAATTAGACCATAAATGAATTTCAAGGACACAATGCTGATTTGTGTCTCATAATAATTTTACCTTATTGAGTATATTTTTTTATTTTTTCACTGATTTCATTTACACTATAATCTGTACTTTCTAGGATTTTTCCTTGCGTTTCCCACTCATTCGCGGGCATGGAAATTTTGGATCAATTGATGCCGATCCTCCTGCTGCAATGCGTTATACTGAGTGCAGACTGGAGGTATGGATTTATTTTCTCGTCTATTTAAGTGTTGATATTTGGCGCTGATGCCTTTTAAAGCTTGGTTGAGGAGTGATGCCAAACATTGAATACTGCCTTGTCTCAATATGTCATTAATGTAGTTTGTCACCAGTGAAAGGTAAACTTGCTGAATATAAAGTTTCCCCTTTGCTTAAAGCTTCTGCAGTCTGGGTTATTCATGTGCAAAAATTTATCATCTTACCTTTGTCACGTACATTTTGTGTTGGATCCTCTTTGAAATTCATTGTTTTTCTTGTTTGGTACTGACGTCTTTAAGCGGTTTTTTTTGTATTTAATGGGCATTCATATTTCATTGTTCTTTAGCCTGGGTTATTCATGTGCGAAATTTATCATCTTACCTCTGTCACGTACATTCTGCGTTGGATCCTCCTTGAAATTCATTGTTTTCCTTTTTTGTTACTGATGTCCTTGAACTGTTTTTTTGTATTTGATGGGCATTCATATTTCATGGTTATTTCCTCAGGCACTTACGGAGGCTATGCTTTTGGTGGACCTGGAACAAGATACTGTCAGTGCCCTATTTTGAATTGCATTTTAGTTTTTGCAATCTTGAACAACGTTTTCATATGCTGTAGGTCGATTTTGTTCCAAATTTTGACAACTCGCAAAAAGAACCATCTTTGCTTCCTGCACGTATACCCCACTTGTTGCTGAATGGTGCTTCTGGGATTGCAGTATGATTTTAACCTCTTATACTTTTATTATCATTTTTATTACTTCTAATGATCCAGATGGTCGATTTGGAGTTTCTTATTTCATCATCATTGTTTAACTTCTTATGTTTTTTTCCCACAGGTAGGAATGGCAACGAATATCCCACCACATAATCTTGAGGAGCTTGTAGATGCACTGTCTGTCTTGATTCACAATCCTGAAGCAACGGTAACATTTTATGTCAAATTCATATCTTCAGATTTACTTGTCATTTTTTTATATAGAAATTTTAAATTAATTTTTGAACTTTTAATGTGGCCCTTCCTATTCCATATGTGTGGTTCCTACATTATTTTTTAGTGAGCTCTTTAAGCGACTATAAACATCTAGTCTTGCGTTTTTCTCCTTATAGTCTGAAAAGGTTAATATCTCGGCCCTGCAAAATCTGTTGAATCATACCGTCCTGTCTGGTGTAATCTTCTCACATTATAGCTTTGACCACGGGGATCCTCCCAAAAATTTATAAAAATGAAAATCTATGTAGTACTTTTCTTTCTACAGGGGGCAATCTGATTATGAAATTAAAGTTGATAATGTAGTGTTTATATGTACTGTACTGCATAAGTCACATTATCCTGTGCCCTCCATAGCAGCATAAAATGTAAAGAAACTGAGGGAAAAGAACAAGAATTATGTACTACTCAGTACTACATAAAGATGTTTCATTGATGCAAAGGCTTCTACAGTGTTATCATACCAATAGAGTTTACTTTTATTTCCCAAATTGTCTGCAACTTTTAGTGGTGCCCAATCTGTTTCGTCTATTGACATTTACGAAGCGATGAAATTCTCTCTATGACAATTCTTACTAACCATAAACTTTCTCTTTCCTCTCTAAGCTCGATTCTTGACTACGTTCTGTGAACATCATACATGCATGAGTAAAAATACTTTTTTGACTTAATTGTCCGTGTTGAGAATTGGATCGATGCATTTCATGCCATGATATTGTTTATTCCATCAGTTTTTTCAGTATCTTTATATGGCTATAATCTATTTTGAATTAAATATTATGATTATAAGCCTGACTGTTAAACATTGTGTTAAAAAAAAAGACTGTTAAACATTGTGTAGATATTGGTCTCGACTTTTATTTTGTATCTCATGCATGTGTGGCATTACAGTTGCAAGAATTGCTAGAGTACATGCCGGGACCTGATTTCCCAACTGGAGGAATAATAATGGGAAATCTAGGGTAAGTTATTATAACCCTCCTCTCTTCATTGAAACTGAGTGCAAAACAAGTTGTTTGTACATAACATGTGCATTTTAAGAAACACATAAACCATGCTATCGTCCATCTTTATAGACTTTCTTCTTATATTCAATAAAAATAAAACTGTGACGGAATATGTAAAGAAGATGAACTTAGCTTGATCTGGCATCCCTAGGATAAGATGATATTTTATTGTATCGAATTATTATTAATGTTTCTTTTGCCTTAAGAAAGAAAAAAACTACTGCACTCTCGTCAATAACATAGAAATTTCCAATCTCTCACGAGATCTGTGATAGATAAATGATTAAACTCCGCCAACTTTCTCGTCCAACTAGCAACCCTGAATTTGATCTTCTCCCCAGCCTCGTCTATAGACTCCGCTATATTGTTGAATATACTTATGTTCCGCTCCAACCATTCCTCAATACATCATTTCCTTTTAGTCCTTAATTTATTCCTCTTGATTCACAACATGGTTAGCTTTTTTATATCTTATTCATTTTGTCAAGCATTTTAGAGGCATATCGAACTGGACGAGGTCGTGTCGTAATCAGAGGGAAGACTGATGTTGAATTAATTGATTCCAAAACCAAACGTTCAGCAATTATAATAAAAGAGGTTTCTTTACCAGTTCAATATTAATTATACAATACTTCTATTTTTCCCAATTTTAATTGGAATTTTAGTTAAATGGCACTATGTCAATCATGAATTCGTTTCATGTATGAAACAGGTTCCATATCAGACTAACAAAGCATCTCTTGTTGAGAGAATTGCGGAACTTGTGGAGAATAAGGTTTGTAATTACTATGCTTGGTTGTCTTTTCCAAAGATTTTAAGTTCTGCCTTTTGTTATTTCCATCCTAATTGTATTGCCTCGTCTTTCCTGAACATGTACAGACATGATTATATGTATGTCTAAATAGATGCATGTAATATGAGTTATATTATAATTACCACACTGATGGTGTTGTAGGTGAGTAGGTCATCATCATATTAGATTTACTTGGACCTTTAATGATTGCTGTTAATTATTATCTTTTGGCTAATGCCTTTTAACTTGTGAAATTGGCTTCAGATTTGATATCTGGATGTATCCTGGTTGATGCTTCTATTTGTTTTTCATGGATGTTTTTGTTATCAATTTCCATGAGCTGTCTTCCATCTAAGTCAAACTTCAGAAATATTTGTATTATTTTGTCGGAGTGTTGGGTGATAGATATATAAATATGGTATGTCACTGATACTTTTGTTTTTTTTAGAATCTGACAAATACTGGTACTCCAGGTTTCATGATAACCTTTAATTGTAACTGGGGATAGACATTTGTATAAGCTGGTCAAATGTGTGTTTATGATTGGGCTTTGTCGGGGTCCGTATTTTGCTTACCTTCACGGAGAGAAAAACATTTAAATCTTCAAAGTATCCTAAGTTTGAATAGTAAGTATCAAAGGTTGTTCCTTCCAAACAAAGCAACCTATTACTATACTTATACATGCGGTGCTAGGACTACTGGAGTCAAAACTGGTTGTTTTGGTGCATTGCTGTCGGGTAGTTCAAGCTGGCTCACTGAAGTGTCCCGTTATTTTTTGTTCATCTTTTAGCTTCTTGCTACCATTCAAAATATTTTGTTGATAATTTGTGTTGAAGTTATGAGTGTTTTTTAGGTTTTGGAAGGAATAAGTGACATACGGGATGAAAGTGATCGATCTGGAATGCGCATAGTCATTGAGGTAGTTCTTGTTTTTTTATGTTATAATGTATTATTGTCTATCTGTTGAAGATACTAGTATATGCATTCTCAATCTTCGGTTATAATCCTTTTGATATTTGAGGATTTGGGGTTTAACTCTGTCCGTCCTTGAATTGTTTTTGCTTTGTTTCCCCAAATTTCCAGCTTAAGAGGGGATCAGATCCATCCATTGTCTTGAATAATCTTTATCGTCAAACAGCTCTGCAATCTACATTTAGCTGCAACATGGTGGGGTAAGTATTTAACAAAGTAGATTTACAGATTTTTGCTCTAGATACATCATTTATATCAATGCAAATTTATCTGTTTAAGCGTTTACAAACAAAGAGAGATGTTGAACTCTAGTGTCCACTGTTCCTTTAGTTTATTGATACTAATTGGAGCTTTGTCTGCTAGCTGTAGTCAGTTTACACTGGCAACCTACATCATGTAATTTATGTTTGTGTCACAAAGGTTCAAGATATTGTGTTCTACTCGTCACAAAGCTTGATGATTGCTTAACTAAGGATCTTGCCTGCTGTCTTTGTTATTTTGTACAATGTCAATGTTATTCATTCTTCAGAAATGATTTCAGTTTTATTCTTGACATATCCTCCTAAGGTTTTATGGTGGTCACTGAGGATATATGTCTTACAATTTTTAATTTTAATTATTGGTAATCATAAATGACACTTGCTATTTCAAGTCTGACATGGCATTAGGTCATACATCTTACTGTTTAACTATTAACATTAGAAAGCCACTTCTCAAGTTCAACTTGTATTTTAAAAAGTACAAGTTTTGGGTGAGGATGCATAAACTACCTAGTGACCCCTGACACAAACTGGATACTACATCTTCTTCTGGCTTGATACCTTTTTAGGTCTTAGTTCATAAACTAAGACCTTTGGTCTGCTTTTTGTAATTAATATCTTTTGTTTAATATAATATTGTTTCCTATATATAGAAAAAGTTCATAAACAGATTCATTTTCATGTTCAGAGTTATGGGAAATTGAACCCAGATGGAGAGAACACCATGAGATAATATTATCCATGAGGGCATTTTATAGTATTATTGAATGGAGATATATAAAGTCTTACTGGTATATTTTTTTTGGTTTTTGTTACTTTTCTTTTTGAAATATTATGGAAACTGTTGAAATGCAAAAAAAAAAAAAAAAAAAGGTTGTGTGAGAAATGTTAGATTGTAAGGTGGGAATGATTTGATCTGATGAATTTTAGAAAAAGGGGATGCAAATTTTCTCTCTTCTTTTTTACTTTTTTAGCAGAAAAATAGGTTGAGGCAAACGAACCTTCAGTTTGGAACAGAAACTGGGAGAAGTTTTCCTTTTAAAAAGGGATGTTGTCAAGGCCATTACATGTTACTAATAGCGTCTTTCAATCTCTTGTTAGAGCTATATATTTTGCAGAAAGACATTGAGTCATTCCTTGCAATGGTGATGACATCCTTGCTTTATTTGTGGAAATCCCGTGGGGAATATGTTCCCTTTATTGATGTTATTTTATGTCATTGTTTAATATTATTCACATTTATTTTCTGTTTTTCTTCAAATTTGTATTGTTTGAATCAAAATGGTACACAGTTTTTTCCTCCTTTATGATCTATTAGTCCTATTCGTTTAGATTGCCCATTTGCCACTTACGTCAAATATGTTTCTTCTGTATTTACCCTTGGCGATTTCTTAATCTCAGAATTCTCAATGGTCAACCAAAACTGATGGGTTTAAAGGAATTACTTCAGGTTACATGCACTCATTTCAATATACTTTGATATGTTTGTGGATGTTTATGAGCATTCAATCGATATTTGAATCAGGTGTTCAGTTATTTTTCTGCATTCATTTAGATATCGACTGATCTTCGAAAACTGAGTTCTTAGTATGAACCTCATATATTAAGATATTGATTCAGTATCTTGGATGGTGAATTCAAAAAGTGCGACTGACTTGCAACCATCAGAAATTTAAGGACTCTGATTGATTGAAATATTGTATGCGTGTTCTTTTTTATTTCACACTACTGTTTAGTAATCAAGATGATGTTTTGTTGATCAAAAGTTAAAAGTTAAAACACTAACAAGAAAAATAAAAGCATTACAAAGCATTAAATTAGAATGCAAGATCAGTGTCCACTGAGTGGGAAGAATTGTCTAGTAAAGCAAAATTGTTGAAAACTAACTCAAGAATGAGGGTTTACTTATGGCCTCTGGTAGCTTTAATAAATCAATATGGTTAATACATTGTCTCTCTAATTTCCTTTCTTTATGGGGATTGATTGATGAGTGCATTATCTTTCTATGTATGAACAGATTCCGACTGTCCCTCTGCAACATATATTTCTTTCGTTGACTTGCTGCTATTTATCTCTTTGTGCATTTGATCACGTTGTTTTCTTTCCATGGTTTAAATTTTAAATTTTTTTAATTCATTATTGCTAGAAAAGAAGCACTAAAATGCTTATGTAGGCACAAAAGTTTAGGAATTCAGATGTGTGGATTGGAGTGTCAGTTCATGTTTTCCTACCAATCTATATTCATAATCTCGAGCTCTGGTGGTTCTGAATTTGTGTGATGTCTCTTATACTTGGCACACAATGCCATTTCCCACGCATACATATTTTCTCTTCCTCTCACCGCATTTAGCACTAGGTTAAAGTTAATGTCTGAAAATATTTTTGCATAAATGGTTTTTTGTTCATACAGGCATTTTTGGATTTTAGATGTTCTGTGGTTGAAAGGCGTGCTAAATTTAAGCTCTCACAAGCACAAGATCGTTATCATATTGTTGAGGTACGGGCTAACATATTCGAAGTTCAATTGTATTTCTAATTAACAACCTGATCCATTTTCTGAATTGTGCAAAAGTGAGTGTGATAGAGCTTATGACTCCTTGTATTGTCATGTCTTAAGAGATTTATGTTGTCACCTGATTCTTTAGTAATGAATGGAACAGGTATATTGTCTTCTGATATTTATCATTACCACACAATTGTTTTGTCATTTATGTTGCTGATATACATTTCTGTTTGGTGTGGGAACAAAGGGTATCATAACAGGACTTGATAATCTGGACAAAGTCATCAACCTAATCAGAAATGCACCAACCCACGTATTAGCATCTGATCATTTACAAAAAGGCAAGTCACTTTGTCTCTAACTTGTTGCTTTGTAAAACTTTTTATTTTGTAAGTTCTTTGTCTTCCAAATACAACAGAAGAAAAGGAAATTGAATAAACAAACCATTTTGTTTCCGATTCTATAAGTTTCAACATTTTCGTTGATAGAGTGATTTTAGGAGCGCTGAGTTATGTTTAATACCTTAGTACTACATGTCCACCTCATTTGTTATATTCTTTGGAAGACATTTCCCATGTGTTTGTTTCTTTTATGATGGCTCAAATTCTGAAGGTAAAACTGTTTTTTAAAATATTAATAAATCAAATAAACAAGCCATTTTGTTTCCGATTCTACAAGTTCCAATATTTTCACCTTGGTATGCCCATCTCATTTTTTATGTTCTTTGGAAGACATTTCGCGCGAGTTTTGTTTTTTTATGATGGGTCAAATTCAGAAGGTAAAAACTATATTTTTTATATATTAATAAATCGAATAAACAAGCCATTTTGTTTTCAACATTTTCGTTGATATGCTGAGTCATGTTTAATACCTTAGTACTACACGCCCTCCTCATTTTTTATATTCTTTGGAAGACATTTCGCATGTGTTTTGTTTTTTTTATGATGGCTCAAATTTTGAAGGTAAAACTATATTTTTTAAATATTGAAGTGCCTGGAAACCTCAGTGATGTTGAAAGATGTGGACCTGGAAACCTACTTACTGAAGCCTCTATTGATGATAACAGAAAATGGAGGCTTTCTTAAATCTTACTATAAGAAAGAATGAAGGATAAGAGTATCAGTAAACTATTTTATGTTAGTTAGCGAATGCTTTGTTGGTTAATCTTTTGTTTCGCTACTTGAGAGTCTATTGCTAGGAGATACCTCTTTCTAGTCCTAGACAGCCAGCTGAACTACTAGGATCTGTGCAAATTTCTCTTTCCTCTCATATTACTTGATAGGTGGCATAAGATTGGGATCCCCTTTGGGAGACATCTGTGAATTGTATGTTTGTAGATTGAGCTATGAGGAGTTTGACTTTTCATAGTTGGGGTCAGCTAGATGCGTTAAAGCACCATTTCAGCCTCTTGTAGCTAAGAAGTTCTGAGTCTGACACAAGCTAGCTATTGGCTATCTGAAAATAAACTTGGGAAGAAAACGCAAAGTGGTCGGTTTGGATTTAGGATTGCTTTGTTCATGTTTTCGGTATTCTCATAGTTTCATTTGTTCTTTGTATGTGTTTCTGTACTTAAATTGACTGGATAACATATGAGGGACTATTTAATTCTATTGGATGTTAGAAAATTTGTTATGGCTGAAATATCTGTTGCTTTATAGTTTAGAAAAAAATTATTTTGTTGCAGAGTTCAACTTGACTGACAAGCAAGCAGAATCAATTTTAGATATCAGCCTTCGAAGGCTAACATTTCTTGAGGTGCTTCAGTATCTTGTGATTCCTTTATTTTCCACATGTTTGTATGGTATTTGTCTAAAATTGACTGCTTTCTCAATGATGTTCTGCAGAAAAATAAGTTTGTTGATGAGGGGAAGTCTTTGACTGAACAAATTGCCAAGCTACACGAACTTCTCTCAAGTAAAAGACAAATGCTAAAGGTTGTTTTCTAATATATTATTCAAGTGAAATTGTATCGTTGCAAGCACCAATTCCATGGTCATGTTTATAAGTTTATGTCAAGTGATTGAAGGGATTTATTTTGAAGCGTTTTGCTTACATTTTTCTTTTCCCGCTTTTTCTTCTTTTTAATGTTGCATCCAGCTTATTGTATGTTGGAGTGCGGAAGTTCACTGCTTAACAATTGTTATCCATCTTCTAGAACAAGTTCAGTTTGATGATTTTTTTGTTGTCAATTTGACCTAGTAAATATCCAGTGAAATTGATTTCCTCGGTATGCTAAAGCCTGTGTAGATTATGATAAAGTCGTGTAAATAAAATATTCTGATATTATTTAATAGGGTAGTCAAATCTTTTAAGTTTGGTAGGAGAATATTAGTAATTTTTGAGTCTTAGGGATTATCTATTTGTTATTTTGCATAAATAGGTGTTCATTACTTCACATAAAATATGTTCAAGAAATATATTTTTCACTCTTTCTACACACTGCTTTTTTCCTTGTCTTCATTTATTTGTAATTGTCTTAATTGTTTAATCCATGTATGCATTTGTAATTGTCTTAATTGTTTAATCCATATATGCATTTTTTGAGTGCTGACAGTTCCACTTCGTGTCATTCTTGGCTCAACTTTAAAGTTAGTGAATGCCCATTTTATCTAGTTATTCATGTTTCTTGCTTAGTTGATAGAAGAAGAAGCTATTGAAATAAAGAACAAATTTTCTACTCCAAGGCGATCAATGCTGGAGGACAGTTACAGTGGCCAAGTTGAAGATATTGATGTCATCCCAAATGAAGAAATGCTACTGGTACTTCACCTGCTTTGTTCTTTTTCATGATAAAAATGTCCATTTGTCTGTGCTTCCAGAGCTTCCTGGTTCCACTTTCAGGCCCTCAGCGAAAAAGGTTATCTAAAAAGAATGAGGCCTGATACTTTTAATCTCCAAAACCGTGGGACTATTGGGAAATCAGTCGGGAAACTGAGAGTAAATGACACGATGACTGACTTCATTGTTTGTCATACCCATGATCATGTTTTGTACTTCAGGTATTTGCATCGATTTTCTAGCTATTAGTTCTGTTTTTTATGAGTAGATATTTGTTTTTTATTAATTTTTCTTCAACTTTGCTTGCTTAATGTATGATTTTTAACCTCGGAAACTTGTCTTGTGTTGGAAATTCACCCATCTAGAACTTGTTTCGTGAAGGAAATTCAGCATAATTTCATGAAATCTGGAATCATTTGGAAATTGTTGAGTTTCTTTACCACCTTCCCAGATAACACACACATCCTCATGCATCCTGCATCGCAAATGTAAAGTATTGCCACTCTGAAGTAGCAACACAATATATACGACATTTTTGCCAATCAAGATATCTTTTGCATGTCTTGGAAATTATATACAACTTCTTACTTCTCTAGATGTATCATTGTACATAGATGTTAATTGATGATCGAAAAGCCTACCAAAAGGATTGTCTATTGATTTTAGTGGTTAGAAATGAAAATATAGTGACTCAAGAATGCTGTTGAGAATATATGTACTGTCGTGTTGCATCGTCAGCTTTACGGGTCTGCAAGTAAACCATGTAGACTTAGGAGGATAAAATGTCTGATATTTTCCTTTTGCATACCCTTCCAAATTGGTGTACGTATGGAAGATCGATCTTAAGTAGGTTATCTACATAATACTCTTGGGCTTCTATGGCTCCCTTTCAATTTTAATTCATATTAAAATGATCAAAATCAATATCGCCAGAAGAAGTGAGCTTAAGGTTATGATGTGAAAGAAGATTGAAGAAAATGAATCATCTTCGTTGCGTCGTTTGATCCACAAAATGATGATAACTTAGATTTAAAAAGTTACAACCTTACCTGGAAAAAGGGAAATGCGTAGAATTTCTAATTTAGAAAATAAGATCCCCAATCCCTTGATTGCAGGTCTGGTACAGAGATTCAACAATTTACAATAATTCAGATTATGGAAGCAATAAAATTTGATTGGGAAAAAAACCCATGGCCAGGGCTATATATTTGTTGTTTTTTGTTAGCAAATGTGGAATTATAGAGTATTCTTCATAAATCTCTATTAGAATGGTATCGTATATAAGAAGACAACTTTATCTCTTGTGATTTTTTTGTAATTGATAAATACCGCCGCTACCTTATTGGTTCTAATCTTCAGATTTCACTATAACGTCTGTGTCAGTTTTTGTATTTGTCTGTCTGAGTTTTACTTTTATTCCAGAGGTGTAACCTGGTTGTGTTATGATGTGTCTAACTTTACTTATAGAGACCGGTGTTTTAAATTTCCTCAGCAATAAAGGAATAGTGTACTCAGCTCGTGCCTATAGAATTCCTGAATGCAACAGAGCTGCTGCTGGCACACCACTGGTCCAGGTATTGCCTTTCTCTGTTTGATCTTTTAGTTCGTTTTTATACCTTCTCATACTACTATAATTTTTGTGGTTAATATTTTGCTCTGAATCCAGATCTTGTCCTTATCTGATGGCGAGAGAATAACTTCCATCATTCCTGTGAGTGAATTTGAAGGAGACCAGTACCTTATGATGCTAACCATGAACGGATATATCAAGAAAGTTTCTTTGAATTACTTCTCATCAATAAGATCGACCGGAATCATAGCAATTCAACTGGTTTGCCCATGTCCTTGTTGCTTGGATGTTTTGATATTTTTTAGATCTGAGACTTAACTTGGAAATTTCAGGTTCCTGGTGATGAATTGAAATGGGTGAGGTGTTGTACAAATAATGGTTTTGTAGCCATGGCCTCTCGGAATGGAATGGTGATTATGAGTGCTTGTGAGAATGTAAGTTTATAATAATACTCATCTAAACTATTGTCCTGATGCCATATGGGGATAAATATTGGAACTGGAGTTGTAAACACATTTCCTGTTTTTGCAGTCAATACCATCTGTTAGCTCTAGTTATATGATTTAATATCATCTGTGACAGCTGATTGTGTGTTACATCAAACTATTCAATCTGTCTTAATCTGTTTCCAATATTGGCATGGTTTATTTTTAGCTTAGAGCGCTTGGAAGGAACACAAGAGGTGCAGTTGCCATGAGACTCAAACAAGGGGATAAAATGGCAAGCATGGACCTGATTCCAGCTTCTTTGGGCAAAAAGTTGGAAAACTCGGAAATGCAGAAGACCCGGTAATTTCTCAATCTTCATTTTGAAAATGACACTTCACCATTGAAGAGCAACATATATATGACAAATTTGTTGAAAAAGCATCTAATGTTTTATTTAGTGTGGTTGGTTGTAGTTTTTAAGTGTATTCTTTTTTGTTGCCATGTATGATTTATATGGTAAATAACAAGAAGTGCAGCTGTGCTGGTGAACTTTATCTATCTTTGCTGGCTTGCTGCTCAATATTACATGTTTTGTCTCCAGTCGAGTATATCTCTTTGTACATTAGCCTAATGCTATACTAGGGATAGATTTAAACTCGTGGAAACAAAATCGAACTATTTTCATAAACTTCCAATACAGAACACTCATATGAGTGTTGGTTTATTACAGTAGATTGACAGTTGAATTGGTGACATGGTTACTGTTGATTCATGGTACTTTGTCCACTTGGGAAATGTGATCGATACGCTATAGCTTTCCTTAAGTCTTCTAGTTTGATCTCAGAGTTTTGACTGTCATGAGTTATTGTTGCCACTAGAAATTCAGAATCTTGCAGCACATGGTTTTTTTCTGATAGTGTTTAATGCACAAGCTTCAATGCTTCCATCCCATAAATTCTCACTCAGATTTTAACTCGCTGTATACCTAATGATATTGTTTTTATTCGTCTTCGATATGAGATTAGACTTTACTTGTTGCTTCATGCTTTTTATTTATTAATTAAAGATTTACAATCTTTTCTTTTGCATATATAAATTTGCCAACTGTTTCTTGGTTTATTTGGTCAGTGGTAGGAGCCTAAGTGGTCCGTGGCTGCTGTTCATATCTGAAAGTGGCTTTGGCAAGAGAGTTGCTCTTAGTAGCTTTAGGATGTCACCGTTGAATAGAGTTGGTCTGATAGGTTACAAGGTAGGTTTCCTTCTCATTGGCTGATAAATAAAGAAGATTATGGAACCGAACAAGTGAACAGTCGATTTATTTCCTTCTTTGGAGAGAGAACAATTAACTTGAGCAACAATGATACACAGTCCATACTATAAAGATCAGTTAATTCTGTAGCTACATGCTCATTGCATGCTGTGATGGCGCAGTTCTCATCTGAAGATCGTCTGGCTGCCGTTTTTGTGGTTGGGTTCTCTATAGGAGGTAATGTGTTCTGCAACTTGGTATATTGTTCTATTCAACAATGGAATATATAAGTAACATGAATGAATTCCGAGCAGAAGATGGAGAAAGTGATGAACAAGTTGTGTTGGTCAGCCAAAGTGGAACTGTGAACAGGATCAAGGTTCGGGACATCTCCATTCAGTCTCGATATGCAAGGTATGATGATTTCCTTTTCCTAATTTTCTATTGTTTAGGACACCTCTTAACTGTAGTGATTCTCATGAAAAAATCGTCATGTTTTCCTATGTGCTTTTGGAATGACGCGTGTTCAATTCTGTATGTTTGGGTAGGTGGAAACCAGATTCTATAGCCCTTCGTTGTCCATTTCTAGTAAATGTAATTTAGTATCATAGTGATTTCTTTTCAAGGGCCCGGTCGTGCCAAGCTACTTGTTAGAATTGATCCCAGCTCATTTAAACCGGTCTGGTAAAAACTCAACCCGGTTTAAATCGAGATAGACATGATCAAGGTCTAGTTAACATAAAAGCAGTCTTTTTTAAGTGCTCATGTAAAAATTGTACCAATCTTCTTTGAGAGAAAGTTCAAAATCTGCATTCTTGATTGAAAAATGAAATGTTTTCACCAAATAACAACTAAACATAATACCCAATCTTTGTTGTACGTTTGTATGGTGGAAGAGAAATCTGAGAGCGGTCGTGCTCCCACCCACGCCTTCTTTTCCTGAAAAATAGAACCTGGGCATACTCTTTTAGTAATACGAAGATGATGTCACAGAAATCTGTTAATTTATTTACTTGATTTCTCCTTGCACAATCGAGTAAATTTTTGTAGTGGCGCGGAGTTTAGGATGAAATAAGAAAGTATGCGCCTTTGTGGCTATTCGCAACTGTAATTCAGATAGCTTAGAGTTGATGGAGGTGTGGCGTTGATTATTTAGCTCTCATTTTCTGACTTTTGTCACCTTCCCTTTCTTTTCTCTTGTTTCTTTTCCAGAGGAGTGATACTGATGCGCCTCGAGCATGCTGGAAAAATTCAATCAGCTTCCTTAATATCTGCAGCAGAAGCAGAGTCTGAGGAAGTTCTGGCCGCCGAAGCGTAAGACGCTGATTTGATGGAAATTTGTAAGTTCTTTTTCTCGTACTTTGGCTAGTTATGATGGTATGTAGACTCTGTAAATACCTTCTTTCTTGTAGTATTTTGCCATGTGCCCTCTCGTTATATAACTTAGTAGAAGTTTTCTGTCCGTTATTATACTTCAAGTTAAAAGGAAACGGGATACTTCTGCTCCCGTTTCCTTTGCCTTTTGTCCTGTTGCGACGTGTTCTTTGTTTGGCATTGTATGACTTAGTACGATAATTTTTTAGTTCAAAGAGAAGGGTATTGATTTCTTGGAGGAAGACTGCTTTTTATATAACGAAAAGGTGTGTTATGTGAAAGTTGGAGTGCAATTTTTTTGCATATGGCAAACTCTCACTTGCACCGAGCTGATTTGGAAGTATGTAGCTTGACTCAAGTTCGATAATTTTGAATACAAATCGATCAGTATATGTGCTAGCTTGAAAAATTCAAGTTCAACTCGTTCATCGAATTTTTATGTACAAGTTGGGGAAAAATGACTCCACTTCAAATCTCTTCATTGTCCACAAAACTCTTAACGAGTGTTCCTAGAATAAAGCCTCAAGGCTACAAATTCAAATTCCAATTGCCAAGAATAATGTCAAACACGGGCCTTTCTTGCCAATGCCAGTCAAATCTTGTAAATTCAATTCGTTGATTTTTCTGTGTACTGTATTTGGATGTCAACTTCGACACAAATCAAATATGTTTAGTTTGTTTGTATAATTATCAAAATTTTAATTTCAAAACTCTCTTGAATTGTCTTGTTTTTATATACCTTTTTGTTTCAAATATAAGTGCTATGCTATATTTTCTTTTTTCCCATGTCAAATATTCAATTTTTCACACATTTAGTATTATCTTTTAATACATATATTCTATTTTGATATGCGGCACACCTACCGTGCACATATATGTGAGCATCGATGAGGTGTCACTCATCCATTGGATGCATAATTTTTCTATATTTCATCACATCCAATAGGTGAGTGACACCTCATCGGTGTCGGTGCTCACATAAGTGTGCACGATAGGTGTGCAGCATATTAAAATTATATATGTGTGTGTGTGTTATACCTATTAACTAATTTCAACAATTTTTTAAGTTTTTCAAAATACTCATTGTAGAATTTACATTTTCAATAATTTTCTTAATTGATGTGAACGAGAAAGTAATAATTCCTGCGATAAATAGCATTAAGTATAAAAATTCGGTCAGAATAATTATTTGCTAGTATGAGGAACCTTGATGCTTCAGGTTGTATCCGCTCGTAGCACACCCTGACGTGTTTTGTATGGACATTTAATAATCCATGTCAAATATTTGGAAAATTCCGGAACACTTGACAAAATTTACCAAAATATGGCCAATTACTGGCAAGTTTCTTCCGAAGCTTCTCAAATGTGTTTCTTTCAATCAATTGACTTGTAGTTAATACAACAAATTATTTCCTTATTGAATTTACAGCCGAGATGACAAAAAAAAAAAAGCATCGTTTTGTAAGAACCTGACCCGAAAATCGACTACGGCACTTGATTTCTTTACATATTATCATTTTTGCACTTGATAAGAGCTAAGTGTTATATACGATGTATACGCGTGAGATGAATGAATAAAAAAATATTGTGTGATCCATCAATAATATAGCTAGTTTTTCAGGATTTAAAATCAAATTTCTGAGTTATGAATAGGGAAATAACAATGTGGTAGAGTTGTTAACCAGTCAAATTCGTCCCAAAAAGAAAAATAATTTTATAAGTTTTATTTTCTATTCATATGGTTTTAAGGTTTTCATAATCTCAAAATTGTAATTGCACGTGTTACTACAAGTTTGACTAATTAATAAGTAATTTTATTTTCTTACACATAACATCATGGAGTAAGTCTCTTGTGTGGCGGTCTCACGAATCTTTATCTGTGAGACGGGTCAACCCTATCGATATTCACAATAAAAAGTAATACTTTTAGCATAAAAGTAATATTTTTTCATGGATGACTCAAATAAGAGATTTGACTTACGAAATTGATCCGTGAGACCGTCTGACAAAAGTTTTTGTGAACATCGTGATGGATTGATGGTTCTTCCAAAAAATCAAATTGTTGAATTAAAACTTAACCTTTATATTTTTATCCTAACAACAACAATAATAATGTCGTTATTATTATCAATTGAATAAATATTGTATCTTAAAACCATTACAATAATCTCTCGATTTCTCATATTCGAGAGATTAATAGCGAATTAAAACAAATTTTAAATTTTAAGAGCATAACTGAAAATTAACATTTAAGTTTCAAACCTTTTTTTTTTTGTAAATGTTAAATGTTCTTAAATGCGATTGGTGATTTTTGGATTTTTTTTTGTTTGTAATTTATACATTTAAATAACTAAATCTATATATCTCGGAATTGTTTTAGTTTAACAAATATCAAAGAGCCGGCTCACCTAATGTATCTAATACATTATAAATAAAAATAACAATTATCCAACCATTTAGTAATAATATAAATATATAATAACAATAACCTAATGTCAAAACTAAGAAAAATAAATAAATATATGAATGTAGAAAAATAGTATTCTTGATTTACTACGCAATAAAAATCAATATACGTCCAAAAAAAAATTAATTTAAATTATTAAAAATTTGTGTATTTATGACAGCAAACGTTTTAATGGAAACTGATCTTTTTCGATGTTTAATAATAAATAAAGATCCAAAATTATGACAAGAAATGTGGCTATTGTGACAACACGTCGTGAAGATAAAAGTCAGATGCAATTTTGTTTTTTTTTTAAAAATAAAAATAAAATATTTAACCTTTTTGGCAAGCAATAATTTGTGATGCTCGAGGAGAATCAGAAATACAAATTAAATACTATATTTTTTGCGAGATGCAAATTCTAAAATAACATATTATTTTATTAAACACGTTGAAACCCATTCAAATTGGTTGAATATAAAAATGTTTGCATTTGAAAAAAACATAAGACGGAATTTGGAAAATTAATGGGATCTACGTCTCTTTTTTTTTTTAATCAACGGCTTTATTCTCTTACAGATAATAAATCGAATGAAAAACATACATATTTTAATTTTATAGGATTTGAAAATAATTTTTTTTATCTTTTAAAAAAAATTTCTATTACTTTATATTTTTATGTGGTTAGGCTAATTAAGACATATTTTTTTAAAAAAAATTGACAATGATAGATTGCTTATTGTAACAATCTCTGAGACATAAAATAAAACTTAAATATTGTTAATATTGGAACTTGAATCTAACTCAACTCCAAAAGTTAGTTCAAGAGGAGAAGATTGTCCAAGACCATATATACAATTCTCAGAGTTTTTACTAACCGATGTGAGACAACTAACAAGTATTAAGAATGATATATTTGGCTTTATGATCAAATATCTTTTTACGTTATCATGTTGGTATTTTGAGCTTATCTCTCTCATATGTACTCAAAATTGAGTGATTTTTAATTTTTTGGTAAGCTAGAGAAAAATATACAACATTCATGTTCTTTATTTTTCCATAAATAAATGAATCAAAAATTATAATCAAGATAAGAGAGTAGCTAGAATTTTCCCAACCCTAGCCGCAGGCGGATCGGACCAACTCTAGCCACATCTAGAATTGGACCAACTATAGGAGTAGCAGACGGAAGCAACTCATGCCGTTTCAACATAAAATCAGCTCCATGTTAAAAAAATGTCTAGCAACTCGAATATGACTATTTTAATATCAAAAACCATATATAATCTTTCCAAATAATCATATTCTTGTTTGAAACGTTCATATCATTATTGAAAGTCATAAATTTAGTACTTTGAAGATCAAACAACGAGCTTTTGATGGGGGATTTAAAGTATGGATAGAATATACAAATAAAATAAGCTAGAATGAGAGCAAATCCAAAAAAGAGTGAGAATACATTTGAGAAACATACACTGTAATTGATTAAATCCTCACAAACTCGATCACTCAGACATATACATGAGAGTTGATTTCCAGACAATCGATGAGTGATGGTCTTTACTCAAAGACTTGAAAGATTTTATTTGTAGTCTTGATAATATTATGTGAATTGTGAGGTTGCAGTCTATGATAGACAGTGTTCTATAAGTTTCAATTATTGCATTTAATTATTGTTGTTGTTTTGAGATTTATTGTTGAAGTATTTTATGTGTTATATCAAAATGTTGAATACAAAGTGTTTTATTGAAATATTTCAATTAAAATATTTTTATACATTCAATTCGCAGATATTTTAATATTTTACAAAATGCTTAACTGGTCTTTAGAGAAATTACTTTGAGTTTCTTATTCTTGTTTATAAAATCAAGATTTAATTCTCGATGATCAGATCACTTTTGAACATTAAAAAACGAGATATTGTAGCTCAAATTTTGCCACTTATAAATTTTTTTGGATCCCAACACTTTTTTAATTTAATCAATTTAATTTTTTTTCTATATTTTAGAAATTTATTAGGCATATTAGCACAAGCTAAGCAATATTCTAGAAAGATATAATAAAAAGAAATCATATTTTTATATACCATATAATAATATTCCAATTTTGTTCTTAGAATACTAAATTTTAAACTCATAACTTCTCTCAAATTTAAATTTTACTTACAAGATTATATTTCGATTGGAAGATTTGGATTTGAGAATATACTTGAATGAAGTATTTGAATTTCAAATCCACCATAAATGACTAAAAAATAAATTGTTAAGATTTGAAATTCATTTTTAACTGAATTTACTCAAACAAACAATTGAATTATTATCGATTTGAAATCATCAACTATAAATTAATCAATCCAAATATAATTTTGAGTTTTTTTTTTAATTTTTTTTTACAGGATTTACCACTGGAATCCAAAATGGCGTTTCATTTATTACAAACTAAAACTTGGAACAATCACTGCTATACAAAATTTGCAGTCTTCACATTTATGAATGCATCCCACACAAAGCAAGAATGGATATTTCAATAAATATATATAGATATAATACGCGAAATGTATGTATATGTGTGTGTATATATGTGTATATATGTGTATATATACATGGAACGTGCTTCTAGAACATCGCACAAATGTCAAAGCACAACAGCTACACATACGCAAGAGCTAACAACGTTCATTTAATCTTCAGTGTCCAAATTTCCAATCAGTCGCGATATAATTATTACAAAACTGCTACCACTAAATGCCATTTACCATTTCAAGATTTGATCAATGGGATATATGAACTCATCAAGAAAGTCATTATTCCATATTGGCTGTAGCCACCCCATTCTGACTCTTCTCTTCTCGTTTCCCTCCCTTTCCCAGTTTCTTGCAAAGTACGCCGCCCCCTCCGGCTAGATCATTATTATTGCCACAGTTTGAGGAATTTGACATTTGAATATTCTGTCCTTTTTTCTTTCTTTCATTCCTTCTTGCTTGCAAGAAACATTGATGACGCGTCCTTCTCAAATTGCATCAAACTTAATTATAGGTCAGGCCTGAAGACGAATTGTGATCCTCTTCTTCACCACACTGGCTTTTGGGTTCCTGTGTACGAACTTGATTCAATACTAGAGCTCAGCTTTAACCGTACATAATATTCAGTTGAGTATTATGTATTCTGGGTACTCTTATTGTCCTGTTTCTTTGGGTCAACGAGATCTTTTTGTGATATTGTCGAGTATTGGTTCAGCAATTCAGTAAATCACAGGATATTTAAGGGAAGCTTTCTTGGCTTTTGGTTGAGGTGTTTTTTTTCTTCTTATATTGGGTTGGAAGAAGTGTAATTCGATCGGCGGGGTTTTGGTTGGAACCACCATATTTCTGTCATCGGGTTTGTCATTTTCATCTGGATTTCCAGACTTTCGAGTTTAATGGTTTTTGTTGTATTTTTGTGACTTTTTTGGGGTCATAATTTAGGTTTTTCGGATATAAATTTTACATCTTTTATATGTGAGATACTGAAGGGGACTTTAATCTTTGGATCATGGTGTTAAAGCAGGGCTCGTTGATTGTTTAAACCTCAGAAACAAAGACCTTTCCTATTTCTTGTTTTTGTTGATATTTGAAACCAATTCTGCAAACCCCCAAACTTATTCTAAGATGGATTCAAAATCCCAGACTGAAATAAATGAGTATCCTCACCAAGCTCCTGACTTTATACGAAATTCCTCTTCTCGACGAAGTATCTCTTCTATCCAGTCAAAAGCATCCGGTGGACGCTCTGTCAGGGAGCTGAGCTCCAGTGAGCTAGACTTGAAGCCCATGAGACACGGGTCAAGGGGAGATTCTGAAGGGTTAAGCACCTCTTATAAAGAGATCAACGATGAGGATTCAAGATTTATCTATGTAAATGATCCTGAGAAAACAAATGATAAGTTTAAATTTGCTGGGAACTCGATCAGGACAGGGAAATACTCTGTCATTACTTTCTTGCCCAGGAATTTGTTCGAGCAATTCCATAGAGTTGCTTACATATACTTTCTTGTGATTGCAATTCTCAATCAGCTTCCCCAGCTGGCAGTGTTTGGTAGGGAAGCGTCGATCCTGCCATTAGCGTTTGTGCTGTTAGTGACAGCTGTCAAGGATGCATACGAGGATTATAGGCGACACCGGTCAGACAAGATTGAGAATAACCGATTGGCCTTAGTGTATGCAAATGGACAGTTTGAGCAGAAAAAATGGAAGGATATACGGACCGGTGAGATAATAAAGGTTTCAGGTAATGGAAGTATTCCATGTGACATGGTACTGCTCTCTACGAGTGAGGCTACTGGAGTTGCTTACTTACAGACTACCAACTTAGACGGGGAGTCAAATTTGAAAACCCGGTATGCTAAGCAAGAAACACAGATGAAAAGACCTGGGGAGGGGAAGTTTACTGGGTTGATCAAATGTGAAAAACCAAATAGGAATATTTATGGTTTCCAAGCAAACATGGATATCGATGGAAAACGTGTATCACTTGGGCCGTCGAATATAGTTTTACGGGGATGCGAGTTGAAGAATACGGATTGGGCTCTTGGAGTTGCGGTTTATGCTGGCAAAGAGACCAAAGCGATGCTCAACAACTCCGGAGCTCCATCCAAGAGAAGTAGTCTTGAGACACGAATGAACCGCGAGATAATATACCTTTCGATTTTTCTTGTTACTCTGTGCGCCATAGTGTGTATTCTTCAAGGTGTTTGGTTGAGAAACCACAAAGATGAGTTGGATCTAATGCAATTTTATCGAAAAAAGGACTATTCGGGACCTAAGGTCAAGGATTATAAATATGATGGTTGGGGCTTGGAGATATTCTTTGCGTTGCTCATGTCAGTTATTGTGTTCCAAATTATGATTCCTATATCCTTGTACATATCCATGGAGCTTGTCCGTGTTGGCCAGGCTTATTTTATGATACGAGACGATAGGATGTTTGACAAGTCATCGAATTCAAGATTTCAGTGTAGGGCTTTGAATATAAATGAAGATTTGGGACAGATAAAATATGTTTTCTCTGACAAAACTGGTACGCTCACAGAGAATAAGATGGAATTTCAGTGTGCAAGCATCGGGGGAGTAGACTACAGCAATGGGAATGCCAGTGGCAAAGATGAAGATGAGAATGTAGGATATTCGGTTCAAGGTATAATAACTGCAATATCCTTTTTCTTTTTATTCCACGAGAAGGTTCTTTATTGTAATAATGCCAGTTATATGTCATGCTAACCCATTACTTGTTCGGTATTTATTTGGTTTCAGTGGAAGGGATATTTTTGAAGCCAAAGATGAAAGTAAATATTGATCCGGAACTCCTCAAACTATCAAAAAACAAACGCACGTATGAGGGCAGGCATGTTCATGACTTTTTTGTGGCATTGGCGGCTTGTAACACCATCGTGCCTCTAACCATGGAGACATCTGATCCTTCAGTTAAGTTAATTGAATACCAAGGGGAGTCTCCTGATGAACAGGCATTAGTCTATGCTGCTGCATCTTATGGATTTATGCTTATTGAAAGAACTTCTGGGCACATAGTTATCGACATTCAAGGGGAAAGGCAAAGGTACCTCAAAATAACCTTCATTTGCATTAGTTGTTATTTTTTTATATTTTCCGTCTTATCGATGCTAGTTGCTTCACTTAATTTGATCATAACACTATCCTTACTTTACAATCGGAGAAGCGTCAGTACACTGTCTTCGAAAATTATATACATATGCATTATTTATGCTATGATAGCACTCATCGCGAAGTTTCTATATGTTCATTAATAGAGTAATTTTAATATGCAGGAGGTTCTAATTGCCACCTTTAAGTACACGAGTTCTTTGAATATATACCTTTTCTATAATACAATGAACATGGATCTGCTCTTGTACTTGTTACCCACCCCTTCGAATAACATATTTCTTAATGCAGGTTTGGTATTTGCCCTTTTCAATTTGAGAAGATTTTTCAGATAAATTGTGTTTCATGTTTTGCTTACTTCTCGATTTTGTTTATAGCTCGCGGCTGTTTTTTGCTATCTAATCTGTTGCGGAGAGCTTCATCTAGTATCACATATCTAATTTGTTGAGTTTTATAGTTATGACTTTTTCTTGCAACTGTTTTGTCTGATTTTCTTTTGCATTTTATTATTATTATTATTATTTTGAACATTTGAAGCAGATGTATTGATCATCTGAATTCTGATCAATTCATGCCGCAGGTTCAATGTCTTGGGTATGCATGAGTTTGACAGTGATCGGAAGAGGATGTCTGTAATAGTAGGATCTCCCGATCAGACAGTAAAGGTGTTAGTAAAAGGTGCTGATACATCCATGTTCAGCATCATAGATAAATCTGTGAACTTGAACATGATGAAATCTACTGAAGCTCATTTGCACTCGTATTCCTCGAGGGGCTTGAGAACACTTGTTATTGGATCACGGGATTTGTCTGCATCCGAGTTCGAACAATGGCATTCATCTTACGAGTTGGCAAGTACTGCCTTGATTGGGAGGGCAGCTTTACTTCGTAAAGTTGCCAACAATATTGAAAACCATCTTAGCGTATTAGGTGCATCAGGGATCGAAGACAAATTGCAGCAAGGCGTGCCAGAAGCAATCGAGTCATTAAGAATGGCTGGTATCAAGGTGTGGGTTTTGACCGGAGACAAACAGGAAACAGCAATTTCTATTGGGTACTCTTCTAAGCTCTTGACGAGTAATATGACTCGGATAGTGATCAACAACAATTCGAAAGACTCGTGTAGAAAGAGCTTAGAAGATGCCTTATTAATGTGTAAAAAGCTCAAAATTGGTTCTGACCCCAAACACAGGGGTTCTGAAGCTGGAGGAAATCAACTTGCTTTAATTATTGATGGGACGAGCCTTGTATATATTCTGGATACTGAACTCGAAATACAGGTGTGCATGCAGAGGCTACATCAAGTTCCCCCTCAATCTCTCTTTCTCTCTCCCTCTGCTATGTTATGCCAAAGTTCTTTAATTTATTTATTTTGATTTGTTTGCAGCTTTTTGAATTAGCAAGCAAATGTACTGTGGTTTTATGTTGTCGGGTGGCTCCATTGCAAAAGGCTGGAATTGTTGCCTTAATTAAAAATAGAACTGATGACATGACCCTTGCCATTGGTGATGGTGAGCATCATTATAACTTGACATAACGTGTTATGTCAAGTTATGTCATTTTGCCAACTTGTGGGCTGAATGTTTATAATTTTTTCTGTGCGCTTTTAGGTGCAAATGACGTTTCAATGATCCAAATGGCGGATGTGGGAATTGGGATTAGCGGACAGGAGGGTCGGCAAGCTGTCATGGCATCAGATTTTGCAATGGGTCAATTCAGATTTCTGGTCCCGTTGTTACTGGTACATGGACATTGGAATTATCAGCGGATGAGCTACATGATATTGTACAATTTCTACAGGAATGCTGTTTTTGTTTTTGTCTTATTCTGGTAAGTATGATTTACGTGGTTGAAGTTACTTATATTTCCTATACGTTCTGTGTTATAAAGATCAAAGAGAATGATTATAATTGTTCTAGCACCACATCCATGATCTTGATTCATGATTTTTGGTGAGCTTGAATGCTCAAAGAGGTAGCAGTTTTGAAGTTTATAATGCATTATTCAGTTAACTGTTTTTTTCAATTGCTCTTCTCATTTTTTAATATATCTTTTAACCGATTCTTTTATAATATATAATATAATTGTTTTTTGAATTCATAATACAAGTTTGGTGATTGGTGTTTTTGGTTGTCTTTTTTCCATCATAGAAGCATTAGTAACAGGATATCTATGGTTGTGATGCTCATGCGGCTGCCCGTTTTTGTTTCTGTTTTGACTTTTAATGGAGATAAGTACCTCAATTATTAGATTATTAAAAATAATGAGTTTAAATACATGGATACAGTTTGAATCCTATACTGAAACTATTAGGATAGAAGTAGACAGATTTAAGGCTGGAAAAATATCATAGTTGGGGATTTGGTGTAACTCTGCGTCTAGCTAGGGCTGCAGCTTGATAGTTGCTGCTAGTTCTTTGTATTTTATAATACCTTATTCTTACTTGCCTTGTTTGGCAGTGAGCATGCTCACGGCCTTACACCTTGTGTCTTTAAAAAACTGACACGTGCACCCCATGTTTCTCCCAGGTATGTGCTCTTCACAGGTTTCACTTTGACGACTGCCATTACTGATTGGAGCAGTATGTTATATTCGATAATATACACAGCTTTGCCCACAATAATTGTGGGCATTCTTGACAAGGATTTAAGTAGAACCACTCTGTTGAAGTATCCTCAACTTTACGGGGCTGGACAAAGACGAGAAAGCTACAACGGAAAATTATTTTGGGTAACAATGTTGGACACTTTGTGGCAAAGCATAGCTGCCTTCTTCGTGCCTCTGCTCGCGTATTGGAAAAGCGACGTGGACGGTTCAAGCATGGGAGATCTTTGGACTCTTGCCGTTGTAATAATTGTTAACATACATTTAGCCATGGACGTCATTCGGTGGTATTGGATAACTCATGCCACCATTTGGGGATCTATTGCTGCTACTTTCATTTGTGTCCTTATTATCGACAGCCTGCCATTCCTTCCTGGCTATTGGTAAGATTGCTTATTCCTACTTTTGATCGTTTTTATTATAAATATTAGATTTCGCATGAACTTATGTTCGTTATGTCCTGCAATTCATGGGTTTGATTATATCCTTTATTAAGCAAATAAATTCATATATGTCAAGTACATTCGGGCTATAGTTTTAAACATGACTTTATCAAGAGTTCTCAAGTCAAATCATTTTTTTTAAGCTAAATATTTCTGTATCTAACTTGCTAAGTTGGGCTTTTTTAAATGCTTTTAAAAAAGGCTCGAGTCGGGGTAATATTTTAGACATGATGCTTTAAAAGCGCTTTTAAGCTCTGCCAAACTATTTTTTGTTCCTTTATATGCAATCGTTCTTTCAAATATTTCCAACCTTTTTTTAAGTATAATATTATATAAGTAAATGGTTTGCGAAGTTCTACATATCTTGCACTAATAAGCGTCTATCATCAGTTTTGTAAGTCTTGATCCTTGTATATCTTTGCATTGCCTGGAAATTGCAATGCGAGCTTTATCTTTTTGTCAATACTTTTGCAGGGCCTTCTTTACCATTGCCAAGACTAAATTGTTTTGGGTGTGTTTGGTTGGGATCATGATAGGAGCATTGCTGCCTCGTTTCGTCATTAAAATATTCATTCAGAATTACAGACCCAATGACATTCAAATCGCGAGAGAAGCCGAGAAAGTTGAAATTTCAAGGGAATCACATGTCGCACAAATAGAGATGAATTCGATAATTGGTAAGTCAACTAGGTAGACGTCACACTCACTTGGTTTTTTAATTTTTGGGTGTATTCCCTTTGTTTCTGTAAAGTTTGTTCGATTCTTTAGGCCAGTGCAGAAATTTTCTCCAGCTTGCCATGTCTAGTTTATTTGCTATACTATGGAAGAAGATAGAGATAGTGTATTAGCTTTGTATTGTCTTGCTACAGAGGATGTAATTGTACATTTATTAATGTTTCTTCCATTTAAATATATAGTCTTTGTTTTGGGAAAGTACAGAGTTTGCTTTTTGCATGTACTTATTATTGGTAACATTTTTTTTTCCGTTCTTTTTTTTTTGCTTGGTAGATGTTACCCATACGGGTAATGTTATCTATTCAATACATAACATATGTGTTGAGTGACGAATCATGATCATTTATCCATATATCATGGTTGAATTTCAGTACACATGTCATATGTTAAGTGGATAAAGACACTATCTATATGAGTAACATGAACAAGATAATCGTTTGTATACATAGACGCTTGTCTATAGCTTTTAAAATAATAACGAACATTCAATTTGCAAAGTAGCATAGTGAAAGATCATATGTTCAATTTTTAATCGAAAAAATTGTTGAATTTGATATGGTCTCACAGTCGATTATCAGTTGCTCACATGATGTAATTCAAGTTTGAAATTTAAATTTTGGGAAACTGATAATTTTACTATTAAGCTAATTGATTGGCTGCCGAATTACCAATTAATTTTTATTATTCATTGTTGGGGAGAACAATTAGTGTTTTTTTAATCGAACTATTAGTCGTTTTTTGCACTTTATGCTTTTTGACATTATTATTGTGATCATAAAAATATAAAACATTTAATATTTACATCATCATTATTATTATATTACAAAAAGAGGAACTTGTCAAAAAATCCCTATACTCATTCTTAATTTTCTCTTTACTCTCTACCCCACTAAAACTTTGTTTCAACTCCCATTTCTTTTAAATTTCCAAATTTACCCTTATATCTATATTTTGAATAATTGGTTTTTCATTTTTAAATAATGGCCCATCATGCTTCCGTAAAATAAATTAAATCTTTTACCTCTTTGACCGGAGTATCACCGGGTTATATCCATCGTATTTTACACACTGCTCCTCAAAGCCCAACCACGCGATCGCAACCGATGGTTACTGACGTAGATTCCTTCAGCAACACTTGGCACAACCCTAATTCGTTTCCTACCTTAGGGTGTACAATAAAAGATAAAATTTTGAAAATAATACATGAGAGGGGCTAAGAGCAAAGATCTCTTTATTCAAACACCAACATTTTATTAATACATAGTAACCTCCTGTAGAGGAGGAGAAAATTGTTTAGCTACTAATAGTAGCTGAACTTACTACACACATACACTTGAAAGAAAATTATTACAAATGTTTTGAAGAAAAACGAAGAGGTTGATCGATGTCTTCATCTTCCTTCAGCCTGCTTATTTATAGAAGGCTTCCTTCGGATTTGAAACTCGGACTTCAAATCTTCATAAGCCTTTACAGCTTGCTTGGGGACCATTGAGATGGTGGTTGAGTGGTCCATTGGGATGGTTCATCCACCTTTCTTGATTTGTCTTCTTCTAGATCATCAATCTAGAGATAGTCATTTCTTGAATTTTTATCTGCCTGCATAAATAGTTTATATGCATCTGGATTAGATCAGCTTGTATCTCCCTTCCTGTTTCTTTGAGCCGTTTATAATAATCTTTGGAATTTTTCAGCTCTTTTCTTGTTGCCTTAATCCTTCTTCTGGAAACTTTGAGATATGAAAAATACATTTTCTTTTGTTTCCAGTTTTGGTTTAAGTCCGTCGTGGTTTACTGGTTCCCAATTGTTATTATCTATAGATTAAAATTTCGGGACCAGTTGTTTTGCTTTTATTCATTCGATTATTTTTTTAAATCAGGTATTCAATGATCCTTGTCATTTTCCACCCATTATTGGTGGTGCTTGTCTTTCCACTCACATGGTGGTCCTTCTTTTGGTTAGTGGGCTGATCACCTGTACACCTTTAATTTTATCGAGGAATCTTTGGTTTTCGTTGTCCTCGAGGAAAACGTGAAGGTGGTCCATCCCCACTCAGATCTCGGTTTGAATCCTTTACCGAATTCAGGTTCATTCTGGTTTTGGCATCCAAAACAGATGTTTTCTGACTATCTTCCTATATGTGCCATGTTACAGAATTTTCGGCGAGTTTCTTTACTGGCCGGCAGCTTGCTGTTCCACAAAAGATTTCTCTTTTTCTCGAATAAATCTTCTGCAAAACTTGTTGTTTTTCCTGTCATGGTATTTAACAGGAATGATCCGTTCACTGAATGATTATAAAATTTGAACGGAAACTTGACTTTGTCCATCTCAGTGAGACAGATCCATAGACCCCAAGCTCTTCTGGTAGACATATCATCTTCAGAAATTGAAGCAACATGGGGTGTTTCTTCTGTCGGAGGGTCCTTGATAAATTTTTGAACATTTGTATCCGGCCTCCTTAACTTAATGAAATGAAAGGCTTCATGGGAGCCTTTTCCTGCTGGTTCTGGTGCTGCACTAAAGAAGTATAGTTCCAAAACATCTCTTCTGGACAAATAATCATTATTCGCCCAAGTCTCGTGAACAGCTTCCTGGATCCACTTTGGTAGACCTGAGATTTCTGGAAAGCTGGGTGATGTAGTATAAACTGAGGCAAGAGCCCCGAATTCATACCACGCTTTAACCTCTTTTGGATATGAATTTGGTTGCATCCATACCCTGTGATATTTTCCTGAAACATCAAACCTGTTGGTAGCTGGGTTAATGCCAATTCTTGTCTTTAATTTCTCCCAATTCTGTTGATAAACCTGAAATGGAGAAATTGTTGCTTCGTTAGTACCAACCTTAGATTTGCCTTTGTCAATACGAGGCCTAAGGTTGATCTATCCCTCTTCAATCCCCGAGGTGAAGGGTTGACTTGAAGACTCAAGATAAGGATCAGGAGTCTCAATTTTTGTTTCAGCCGACTCATCTGGTGATGATCCCGACTTAACATTTTTGCAAGGGGTATTTGAATCCCCCGCTACAGGTATAAAGTCCTGTACTCGAAAAATCTCCATTTGAGAAACCAATGGCTTCTCAATACCTTGGAGGATAGACCTTTGCATTACAGACCATAACTGAGTATATGCATGTAAACATCCTGTAATTCGATCAGAGACAATTCTCTTATCAGCTTGTTGTAGCCTTCCCGCAACTTCTGCGTTAATGGCCAACTTGTTGAACTCGGTTTGAAGCATTTCAAGGTGTTCCCTCAAATGCCTCTGCATCTTGATAATAGCATTAATGTCAATGTTGTCCATCTCTTGTTAAAAAATCTGCAAGAATATTTTCATGAGACTTTATTATCACAATATCAAAAATATAATTCTGACATAGTGCCTGCCATCTTAATAATCTAGCCTTCTCCGGTTTAGACTCAATTCTATTCCTTAAGAAAGCTTTCACCTGTGTATTATCAACTTTCAAAGTAAATTTCTTAGCAAGTAAAAATAATGACCATTTTTCAAAAGCCCTTTTTACTGCATAAAATTCCTTCTCGTTGATATGCCATATAATGGCTTCTGCATCTGAGAATAATCCACTGCAATATCTGCATGGTTGTTCTCCATCTGGTGTGAGCTTTATAAGAACTGCTGCCCACCAATGATCACTGGCATCTGTGTATAATACCAGATCATCTTCATCTTGAGGAATCGCCATTTTTGGAAGATCTTTACAAATCTTCTTCAACTGGACAAGTCCTTCTGTGTGTTCTTTTGTCCATATAAATCTTGTATCTTTTTTCAATAATGGACTGAACACCTTCCTGTGTTTTGCTAAGTTTTTGATAAACATCCCAGCAAAATTAACAACTCCTAAAAAACTTTGAAGTTGTTTCTTGTCTTTGAGACTTTCTGGAAAATTCTGCACTTTTTCAACTATGTGATCTTGCAGAATTATTCCTGACTCATCGATTTCAATTCTGAGGACTTCAATCTTTCTTATAGCAATGACTGCTTTCTTTTCAGATAAAATCAATCCTTCTTTCTTGCAAACATTAGAGAAAATCTCCAAATACTTAACATGTTCATTCATATCTTTAGATGCTATTAAAACATCATCAATGTAAACAAACATAAACTTAAAATAATCTTTTAAAAGATTATCCATTTTTCTTTGAAATATCTGGGGTGAATTAGCCAATCCCATTGGTAACACTTCCCAAATATAATGTCCTTGAGGTGTGGAGAAAGCTGTGAATTTCTTGCTTCCTTCCTCCATCCGAATCTGATAAAATCCGGACTTACAATCAAATTTAGAGAATATCTTTGCATTGCGTATGCAACTAATTAGATGTTCTCTGCTTGGTATAAAATACACATCAAACTCCAGAATTTTATTAATTTCTTGATAATTAATAATCAATCTGGGTTTTCCTCGTTTTATCTCACCATGGTTTCTTACCAGGAAACCTGGACTGCTATATGGTGACATACCTACTTTGATTAAACCAATGTCCAAATGTTACCTGATTATAATCTGCATATCCTTTTGATCAATGATATTCATTGAGATAGGCTTGCAACAGACAAATTCATACTCTTTGCCTTCCTTAATCTTAAGGCAAGCTTTGAGTTGATTTCTGTCCCACCATGCCAAGGGATCTTCGTTGTAATTTTCTTTGATCATTTTCTTGACATCTTCCAATGATACCTTTGATTCAAACTCTACTTCATTTGTTTGTAGAGTTATCTTAAGGCATTCTATATCTTCTGGTTGGCGTACTTTATCTGCTCTTAACTGGAGCATTGTTTCTCCAAACCGTCTAGAATCCTTTATTTTTGGGTTCAGAAGTTGTCCTGAATCACCACGCTTGCTGCGAAACTGGATTGGCAATTTTCTGTAAAATGCCTCTCTGAGTCTCTGGACTATGATTTTGTGATCACATGGTGTTGTGAACACTAATCTTCTAGTCTCATTTTCTTGAGTATAGGACTTGAACATCTGTAGAAAATTATTTTCTAACAATATGTCAGCTCCTGTATCATGAAAATAAATTGGTGGTGTCTTTACCTTGTACCAAGGTGTGTCCAGCACCGCCAATCATGATTTCTGTCATCTTAATCCCTTTACTTAAGATTAAGATTCTTCTGGAAAAATCTCTTCCAACAATCTTTGGTAACTCTTCTTCCAAATTATTCGGAAAAACACCTCTTTTTGCTGTACAGATTCCAGCACCTGAATCAATATAAGCAGCAAAGTATTCTACCTTATATTGTTCATACAACATTCCTACTGGAATGTATATGGAAAATGGACTTGTGGTTATTGGATTTTCCACATCTTATCCTCTGCCATAAACTCCATTCCATACTCTAGACGTCTCCAAGGTTTATGTTCCTCGAGAAACTCTAGTCCAAGAATCAGTCGATTTGATTCTTTCCCTGGAATTCCTTGAATATGAACTTCCAATTCTCCGATATTAATCAGTCCTTGGTAAGTTCCTGTTATAGGTTGTTCCAAATAGTATATAGAATTACAAGGAAATTGATTCTTTTGCTTAGTAATATCAAATACTATTTCGATTTCCTTGCACCCTTCTGGGCATCTAAGTTTTCCCATTGTAGAAAAACTTTTCGGCTCCTGTTGGGTTTCTATGACGGGCGGTTTTTCCCATCTGTAACTTGTAATTCTATCTCCTTGAAAAGATAGCCTTCTTGATTCCAATCTAAGACTTTGATTCCTTTGTAGAATCGGTTTGTCTTGGATCTGGATATCTGTTTCCTGTATTAAAGGAAACTCGACTCTTTCTGGATAAATTGCCTGAGCAACTTTTCCGAATATCTTAGGGATTTCAATAAACTCATTTCTAATAAACAATTCAGAATGATGTGTATTAGATAGAGCATATGAAATTTGATAGGTAATAGAATATGACCTGTTACCTTCTTTCATCAGCCTTTTTTCCTTGAAATTCTGATGCAATGTCAAGGCTCGGCTGAAATCTCGATCTGCCAGGTTGTAGGCTATCCTTGGATAGATTACTCCTACAATCTTTCCTGCACAGAGATTTCCTGAGATTGTTCCCAGTACTGAATCTTGTAGATTCCCCATTCTTTTATCGCATATAGCAATATCAATATGTGGATCTATCCCTTCTTTGAAAGTAGTCTTTATCATAATTTGGATTGCTCCAATATGAATCCAGGACATAGTCCTTGCTACTTCTATCTTGAGTTTTTGTAATTTCTCCTTAATTTCTTCGGAAGGAATTAACTGCATCTCCATTCTATTTCCTGTAAGTTCCATCGGGATTGCCATTTCCCTTCTAGAAACTTTATAGATTATATGATGCTTTCTGTTCCTTAGGCCAAGACTTCCTAAGAACTTTTCTACCTGTCCCGCAGAGAATCCTTGATATCTCTGTAGGCTAGGATTTTCTCTCATGATCTTTTGGACCATATTATGAGAGATTGTTGTCTGACTGAAAAACCCAGACAAATCTTCATGTGTTTCGTATCGAAACACATCGTCTTCAGTCAGATTCCGATTCTGTTCCATCAGATTCTTCCTGACTTAATACTTCTTCTTCTTCATATATACTTTCATCCGAGGCAATGTCCTCGAATCTATATACCTGAATTAGATCTTGGTAATAAACCGCTTCTTCAATATCCGGGGTAGGATCGAAGCGTTTAATACCTCTTTTTTCATTTTCTGGACAGTTGGTCGAAATATGACCTCTTGCTCCACATGTCTAGCAATTACAATCCTTAAAACTTTCATTTGCTCGAGTATGAGCTCTTCTGAAAGTTTTCTTTGTAGGTGTTCTTCCTGTGCTTCGAGATGTACTCGATGCTTGAGATGATATCCTACTCCTTGATGGTCCGCTTCTTTGTCCAGATTTATAAGATCTGGCTTTCTGTCTAGACCATACAGTTCTTGGCTTCCAAGAACTTCTTCCACTTCTAGCATAAGGATGAGTCCTAAAAATTTTCCTCTTATGCTTCTGTGGTTTACTTCCAATAATTGTTGGAAGATCATTTTCCTTACAACACAAAGGAGTTCTTTTGTTTATACCCCTTAAGCGTTTGTAATTCTTTTGTAATGCTGCCATGTGACACCATTCTGCCAATTTTCCTTTAAGGAAAGAGGCTCTTCTTGCCAACGTATCTGGATTTCCAGGTACGTATTCCCTTATGAGCATTTCTCTCCAGGGGCTTGGCATCTTTGTAAAGAAAAACTGCATAGTTATACCTTCCTCGACTCCTGAATTCCATCGATATTTAGTGAATAACATAATGTATTCATCTACCAAACATATATCGTGTAATTCAAGACTATACAGAGCTTGAGTATATTTCTTCCTCTTCTCTGTATCTTGACTGTTAAAATAATCTACCCCTATAAATTGTGCTTTAAATAGGGTAGCCATTTTTTCAGCTATCTCGCTAAGAGATTCTCCGGCTAGGACTGACTCTTTCATTTCTAATGAAGTCATGTCCCAAGCAATTTTCACTGATCCCATTAGACTCATTTCTAAAAGTTTAATGAATCCTTCTTTGTTGAGATCAAGTGTTCCTGCTGCGATTGTCATAGCTGATGTCCAGTCATCTATGAGATCTTCCCTGTTTTTAAAATCTAATACATCAAGGTTAAGCATAACCCCATAAAGATGTATTGGATCTAAAACAGTCTTCCCGTAGGGGGTTTGGTGCAAGGGAATTTGATTTCTCCTTGTCCTAGTTCCCGCAGGATGTGATCATCCACCAGTATGGAAATCAGATTGAGATTCTCTCATGTTTACATTCTGAGATCCCACACTTTCCCTTGGTGGTTCCTGAGAAGATGACCAGGTTATAGAAGGTATTTCTCCTCCTGCTGTGTTCATCTTTAGATCTACCACTTTGAGATTTGTGAAAGATTCCGCAAGCTCTTGTAGATCCTCTAGACCAATCCTTTCTAAAGTTGTCATTAGATAAATTTCTTTTCTGAGACAGATTTAATTAGATTGATCATCTTTTCTTCTTCAGTTAATGGTTTTAACACCACTTTGGCCTTCCCTTGTTGATGTAACAAAGGTTCGGTGTCAAATGATGGTGGTACCCAACCTCCTGAAGTTCTTCTACTAGAACTTGGTTATTGTTCTAGTTTCTGAATTCTTGTTTGAATATCCTTCAATATTCCAAGAATTTCTTCCTGGGTTTTAAGGATTTCTTCAACTCTTTGGGGTACAAAGTATAGCATGTTGCCATAATTTTGTACTGTTTTCTGGATCTCTCTAAGATCTAAAGAGAGCTTAGAGGAGTCTGGTACTATCTCCATAAACTTGTTTGTTTGAATCATAAGTTTATCTGAGAGTTTACCTGAGGGTTCTGTTGCGTCCCTTTCTGGTTCTGATATCTAACAATAGTTAGATTAACTTGTGTATATTCCAGAATATTGGAATAAATTTTGTAAATTATTTTTCTCGAACCTAAGTTCGGATTCATAATTTTTTTTCGAAATTCTCATTCTCTTACAATTAGTTACTATTAAAAATAAAATTTGTGTTTGAAATAAATCAACCTTTCGCTCTGATACCATTTCGAAAGCGCGGAGGATCAATTAAACTTAAAATAGAAATAAGGGTATTTTTGTCCATTTTAAGGTAGTAGGGAGTTTAAAGAAAGGTTTTGATGTGTAGGAAGTTTGGGTAAAGTTGAGTTTGTGTTTGAGGATTTATGAGCAATTTACCCTAACAAAAAATCCCCTCTCTGAAATTCCCACTTCAGAGATTACATATAATTCCTTTCCCACATCAATTTGCAGACTACTGTATTTCACATTAAAGTGAATTTTAGAGAAACTCGAAGTATGCCATAAAAAAACAATATAAACAACTCAAAACTTTAGATCAATTCGTAGTTTTGCCCATAAAACTAATATTGATAATTGAAGAGAAAAATGGGATTGTTAGACATTTTAACCTGAAAACAAACATCTCTATGGAAGGCAATTTGTTATTCATAATTGAAATAATATTATATTCTGATATATATATATATCAGCAAAAGGGCAGTGCTTTTTGCTCTAGGCGTGCATGTTATGTGGGGAACTTTAGTTTATGCGAAAACCAAATTGACAATTTTTTACAGTTAAAACTAAATAAGAAATTCAAAATAAAAGGAATTAATTAGAATAATATGAAGGCATTTAATTTATTTTGATAATTGAGGATTTATGAATTGTGATAATTGTTATATATTTGAATAACATGATAAATTTAAAAGATGGAATCAATATTTAAGTTTAAGCAACTAAAAAATTAACTCAAAATTTCACTTCTTCCCTACCAATAGATGTTTATTGCACTACATCACAAGAGTACTAGTGAGTGTGATATAAATATTATTGCAATTTGACAATTAAAAAGACAAACATTTAAATGTATTTTTGTCATTTTATAGTAAAAAAACTCTTCCCTTTTACATTTTCAAATTTTATATTTATCTAGACTATTAGTTGAGCAACAAGGTTCTTTTTTAAAAAAAAAATTAAGCAAGAAGGTTGAATAATAACAATTTCTGATGAAATCTTTTTCGTAATTTCAAAACTGTCATTTAACATATTTAACTCTAATGCGTATTTAGTTTTGTAGAATATGTTTAAAATTTAATATTTTATAATTGTAGAAAAAATCATCTTACTAATTTTCATGTTATATTTAATTTTTTCTAATATAGTAATTACATTGAATAGATTATAGAATAAATATATGGATGTGTGAGGAAACAACAATTTCTTCATTCTGAACAAAAAAATGTACCATGAACTTTCTCATTGATTTTGTCTCTCAAATCAGTACATGTTAATCTTCAAGAATGTATTTATTCCTCCTGGCACCAAAAGCAAGTCTCTGTGTACCAAATGAAACGAAAAGATAGTTATATTTTGAATCAAAGCTAGAATAAACAGATTGACAAGTGCATATATTGTGTATCTTAACTGAGAATATCTGAGAGTAAGCTTTCAGTCCTGTAAGGAAACGTATGTACGTTGGCTTTGTTGACCCGTTAGATGGAATAGACCGAATGTTTGGGACGAGGTACTCAGCCACCTGGTAAGAGTGGCAAAGTATACGCGTGGGATGGTGATCTCTTTACTTCACAATGAAAGGAGATTTTCAACAGGGAAGAGACATACAGAAGGATGATTCGGGGCTGAGCAAATATTTGTGTTCCAAAGGGAAGGTCGTGAAAACAAGGCTTAAATGATAACTCACCACTTCAGATGGTTCAGCCAACACATTGATGAAGAACTTCGCCTGAAATATGCAGAAGTTGATCGATAGTAAGATCTATAAATGATATTATCCACCACTTCCTCAAAGATCAAGATTGCCAAACAAATAATAGTCCAAGATTCAAAATAAAATAATCCCACCTGCTTCGTGTTTGCACCAGACATGAGAAGATCTGTTGTCACCATTCCTGGCTGCACAGAATGAATAATAGAAATGAACCATGATTTATAATGTTCACAGGTATTGTTTTCCAATACCGCAGAGAAGGTTATAAGCTTTTGTGTTACAAACAGGAATTTTAGGATACAGATAACAGTGGATAGACAACTGAATGTGCTATAACGTACATTAAATATTTACGTATATAAATTAAAATCAAATAAAATATTTTTATAATTGAAAATATCATAGTAAATTAAGTTTTTAACAAAGTCTATCATATACATTTTTATGTTTATAAAATTGGTTTGTTTGTTTTTATCTAAATTTTGAACCAAACATTTTTTTCGGTTGGTTAATTTTTTAGACTCGATCCGAATAGTTAAAAACCAATCAAATATGCGGTTTGGTTTGGTTTGGTTCAGGTTCTTGCCTATCCCTACTTTAGATTACGTTTGGCGTGAATGGAAAAATGGATTTGGATTTCTAGTAGAGTTTTAGCATCTTTAAATTCAGGTCCTGTTAAAGTTCTGGATGCAAGAACCTTGAGAAGTGTGTAATGCTCCTATATGCTTTTACTGATGGAGTTTCTATTACATTACATAAGCAAATAAAAAGATGTACGTTGTACCGAAAGATTATGGACGACAACATTATTGACATCCTGCATCCTCAACTCAGCCTGTGGAAGAGAAGAAATGAAATTTATTACTTGCACACCATAATGTTTGCCATGACTTCACCAAATATGCAGCTGAAAATGCACATAACAAAGTTCAAACAAGATTTCTTCCGAGAAAAAGGAAAGAAAAGATAAAATTTTTTGCAGCCCATGAGACAGTAGAAGATGTGAAAATTTGATGGGTAAGAAATACAATGTCCGAGTAAGGCAAGTGCTAGAAAATTCCCAATTTAGCGTTTAGTTGTGAGGTAAAGATTAAAACGAATGCTCAAGAATGGAAAGTCAGTAAATACACGCATCTTTGAGAATGTCTGTATTTGCAAAATCATATATAGCTAACAACATTCATTTGAATTCCGCACACACTTGTAGTGATTTTGTCAGATGAACCACACTACGTTTAGTAGCTCCGTAGGCAGCAAATCTGAGAGACAAGAAAAAGAATATGTTAAAACGGACAGACGATCAGTTATCAAGAAAAATAGGGAGCCAAAAAGCAATCACTGGATAACGTAAGTTCCAAAATCATAGCATTGGAATGTGAATGTAAGCCCCGAGAAATCAAATCATAAGACATATTCTTTCAGCGTAAATTTTTTACAATTATGCAATCACAGAAATTGTCAAGCAAATCAAGAGAAGTTAATGAGCCCCAAAACACAAAAAACAAAACAAAACAAAACAAATTCTACCTTGGAGTTGGTCGTCCATCAGATCCGGCTCCATCAATATTAAAGATATGTCCTCCTCGAGTCTGTGTTTGCATCATCTTTATTGCCTAGAATTATCATGCATTAGGTAAGTCCATCTGTTTACAGGGAAAATGGTGATGAACAAATGATGTTTACCTCTCGACAACATATCATCAAACCAAGGGTATTTGTGGATACAACTTCACTGCAAAGAGGGTACAACAGATATAAAAAGCAAATCCTTACCTAAAAACTGAGAAAGTGTAACTACAACTCACATTAAATCTTCATCAGATGCCTCTACCAATGGTTTGTAACTATAGGCATTCGATCCTGCATTATTTATCTGCATCATTCTGAAGATGGGGTAATACAGAACAGATACTGGAATCTGAATATCTATCACTCTAGCAAAAGATGAAAGCAAAAAAATGATAAAACTATTGTAAAGCAATAACTCAGAGGAGATAATCAATGGTCCTTCAATTAACGTCCTGACGTGACACCACAGAAATTTTTAATGAGGTTGTGGTTAAGACATGAATTGTAAATCATGTACCCATATATCAATGTATTTGAGGTGTTCCTTTGCAAAAGCAACTAGTTTCCTCACATCATGCCCCTCTCTAACATCACATGTGGTACCCTGCACAAGGAGGGTCAATGACATAAACAACAAGCCTGGCATACACAATTTCAAATATACAAACTTCAGAGTAGCGGAGTGGGTTTTTGTATGTCTCTGATTATTCCTTCCAATTGATTCCTTGCGTGTATCTGAATAAGTTTTTCCAGGAAGTAACCAAGGCAGGGAAAAAAATTAATAATAAGCATGAAAAGTTGTGAAGGAGGTACCCACAGATGCTGCTTCCCTGATTCAATTTTCAATGTTTCAAGAGCAGATTTCACTCGATCATCTGAAATCATTAAGCACATCAAAATATTTTAAAGCGAGTGCTTAGAAAAAAGAGTAGAATAATGTTTCTGCAGTAGACCAAGACAAAGATTTCCAGAGGGTCTCATAAAAGTGGTTTTTCTTTTCAGTAATCAAGTTTCTGAAGGGTAATTATCAATAAAGAGAGTTTGCAGTATTGTTAAATTTCATCAGATTCCAAATCTTCTCAAAAGGATATTTCATACAAAATAGATAGACACGGGCAACATAAATAATAAAATGAGTACTATTTTGATTCTTATGGGTAAGTAATCTGAGTGTCTTTTGAAAAAGTATTGAGTTTTTAAAAAGATAACAGGCTTGGGATAGGATAGTAATGATTACAGGAAAAAAAGGATGGGGCTGAGTGAATTTATATTGCATATGGAAAGGAGCAACACAACATCCGACTAACAGTTACTTCTCTCAACTGGACTTAGATTGTTCATGTTTAATTTCCAGAGAAGTATGCCTCAATTAGTTCTCTTACCGGAGCCATATGAAGCTTTTGTTGGAGACTAATTGCCCCAAAATTATCCAGGTCAATTAATACATTTTATCAAAATTTGAAGACAGCATATGTTAAGTTTTTCTAAAGAAATATGTTGTCAAGTTAAAGAAAACCATCAATTTACCTGATCTGGAACATATCACGACATTGTCACCAGCTTTTAAGAATTCTCTTGCAAGTGCATACCCTATTCCTGAAATGCAAAGATGAGGTTAAGACATTCCAACCATAAGTATAAAAGAACTAAAGGTGCATAAACATGTTTATAGAATTAAGAAGTTAAACATATATATGACAAATAAAGCCATTATCGCGCCACACACTTTATTGATAGAACACCCTTTTATACAGAGGGTAGTTTCTTCATCAACTATTGCAAAAAAGTGTTGAAACAATTACTTCAGGGTTCTAGGATAATAATTAAGGGGGAATTTATTGAAATTTTTTTAGACAGTACATTTCTTCAAAAATAGATTGCCATCAGATAAACTTCTAAAACAAGTTTTATAACAGCCAACCAGTAGCAACACTTAGAATTGAAAGGTATTAAAACTACAATATATTGGAGAGAAGTTGCAGGAGGATAGGATATAAGAACTTTTGAGTTTAATACTTGAGCTCTAAATCAAGACCATTGTGTAGTTACAAAAATCCGTCTTTCGGAACAACATGTAACCTGCTTAATCTTTTGTATCTGTGTAAGAACTACTTACAAAACTCATTGATTGTCTTTTTGTTCGCATTCAGGTGGACTTGTTGGGTACCTACTTTATTGTCATCGATATTTGATCTTTTGTGTACAATGGATGAGGGGTTTGCAAACCAGCCTATAACTGCTCGGGTTATTCGGTAGGATATGGCATTTGTATATATCACATCATTCTTTAAAACCGTAACTCCAACATGTTGAACAGTTTCATAAGTGCAAACCATGAAATATAATCAAGAAGCTAAGGCAGCAGGCACATTGTTTATACTATTCAATGAAATGATTCATTACAGTGATGATACTTACTCAAAATGGGCAGATAAAGCAAAAAATAGAAAAATGAAACAGAAACAAGCAAAACTAAGAAGTGTCCTGCTTCATAAACAAAAAAGAATAAGAAAAAGAAGAAGACCCGACCTTTGGTAGAACCAGTTATCAAAACATTATAGGGTGCAACCATTGGCTCAGTTTTGCTGGCCATCATCGATGAAGCAGAAGACATAGCCTTTACTGGAAAAAGGGACTTTTGTGAATGGAGTTTAGATATTATGGGATCTCTTTTTATAGTGAAAGTCCTTGACAAGAAACTGTGTCGACCGAATTTTGGCACTGGCTCAGCATGAAATTTGAGGATGGGGGAATTTGACAAGACCGTTGCCACCATTGTTGAAGCCAAGAGACGAGATGAAAAGATCGAAAATTCCGGACGATTGGTTAGTTTGAGAAGACTTTTATCCCAAAGTTCAGGATTTGTTTCATCGGAATTTAAACCAAAATGAAGACTGATGTGGTCAGATTATTTCTTGGTAACACAAAATAATGATAGATATGGACTTAATTAATTGCATATAATAATAATAATAATAATAATTAGTGCACTGAGACACGCGTTGCGTACTTGTATAATATTTTTTATAATTTATTTAATTTATATTAAGAATTGAACCTATAAATTAAACCCTAAGAAATAATTACTTTATCTATTGAACTATATGTAACTTGTTTTAAAATTTTAACATTTTATTAATATATATAAATATTAAAATAGACCATGATACCAAAATTAGTTAAAATATTTTAAATTTAATAAAATAGTACACAAGTATAAATAATAATAAATATAAATAAATGTAAATATAAATAATAAATAAATGTGTGAATAGTCGAGTGGGGCAGAAATCCCGTGGCATCGGCTTTGAAAGCCCACCTCTCTTTCCCGCTTCCGAAGCAGAGACCCTTTCGTTGAACCCGTGCCGGCAGCGACACCTCCGCCGTATAATCAATATACTGTTAAACATTCTCCACTTACACCGCATTAATACGTAGAGCCTGCTTGTTTTATGCTATTATTCCGTCCAATTTCCGCTGAAGTCCTTGTCGGTTCCGTTATTAATCCTGTTTCCCAACTTTTTATTTTATGGGTTCGTCGTCAAATTTTGTATCACTCAGTGTTTGCTGTACTTATTTTTCTGAATCTTGATTCATACAGTTTTGAGATAAAGTGCATGATGAACGTCCCAATTATTGGTAATTTTTATTCAGATACTAAAAATTTCATGTCTTGGATACTTATTCACCTGTTTTGTCGCTTTATTTTCGTTGTTATTTTGTTCTTGTCTTTGTGGAGACCCTTTACAGGGGGATTTTCCAGAAGTGATAGATGAGTATCTGGAGTATGGGGTTATGAAATGTGTTGCCTTCAATCGCCGGGGAACCCTTTTGGCTGGTATGATTTTATTTTATTTTTCGTTGTCCACTTTGTGTCTATCGGTACTCTTTTGTATTGTTTAATTATTTATTCTTATTTTGTTTCTTTGGCAAAGTTACCGAGTATACGAACTTTCTGAGAAAAGCCTCTAAAAGGTGTAATAGCTGGGCAGTGTGTATTGAATTTTTATCGAACCCCAAGAATGAGTTTTGGATTGTCAATGAGCTCTTTATTCGAGTTGAAAGTGGGTTTGACAAAATTTCACCCTGTCAAAAGTTGGTGTTGCTTTAATTTGTTGAATTATGGCATGCTCCTTTAACATCAGTATCTGAAAAATGAAGGCCTGCTGTCACAATATAATGCTATGACCTTTTTGAAAAAAATTGTGGTAAACTGGCTGTGGCACTGTACTGCTGTCGATCCCCCTCCTCCGTAGAGTTTTAGTAAAATATTAACATTATAAAAGGTTTTGAGCTTAGAAATAGATTGTTTAGTTGACTAGTTTTTACAGTTTTTATGTTCTTCAGTTCATGTAATAAGTAACAACCTTACCGACCATCATTAGACATGCTTGCCTGTTTTTTGTGAGATACAACTTTCTGCTCCTTGCATGCTTCCGCTACCACATTTATCGGGTTCCCTATTTGATATGTCCAATTTCTTTCACCAGCTGGGTGCTCTGACGGAAGTTGTGTTATATGGGATTTTGAAACCAGAGGTGTTGCAAAAGAACTCAGGGACAAGGACTGTGTTGCTGCCATAACAAGTGTTTGTTGGTCAAAACATGGTCACCGCATACTGGTATCGGCTGCTGATAAATCATTGACTCTTTGGGATGTTGTCCAAGGGGAGAAAATAGCTAGAATGACTCTTCAACAAACGCCACTGCAAGCTCGTTTACATCCCGGTTCCTCTACTCCATATATGTGCTTAGCTTGTCCTCTGTCATCTGCCCCTATGACTGTTGACTTGAATACTGCAAGCACAACTGTGCTTCCCGTGTCATTGTCTGATACAGGAAATGGCACAGCCCCTCAATCACACAACAAATTTTCAGATGGATCCTCTCCTTTTACACCTACAGCAGCATGCTTTAACAAATACGGGGATTTGGTTTATGTGGGCAATTCTAAAGGGGAGATACTAATTATTGATCATAAAAGTAACCATATACGTGGTATTGTTCCTATTCCAGGGGGTTCTGTGATAAAGAATATCATATTTAGCAGGAATGGGCAGTATCTTCTCACAAACTCAAATGATAGGACTATCAGAGTCTATGAAAATCTTTTGCCTGTGAAAGATGAGCTTAAAGCTCTAAACGAAACCATTTGTAAAACAGACGAGCAAGATGAGGTTGAAAAGTTGAAAGCTGTCGGATCAAGTTGTTTATCTCTCTTTCGTGAGTTTCAGGATTCAATCACCAAAGTGCACTGGAAAGCACCATGTTTTAGTGGTGACAGTGAGTGGGTGATCGGAGGTTCTGCTAGCAAAGGAGAGCATAAGATCTATACGTGGGACAGGGCTGGCCATCTTGTAAAAATCCTTGAAGGTCCCAAGGAAGCTTTGATTGATTTAGCATGGCATCCTGTGCACCCTGTTGTTGTGTCTGTCTCCTTGGCTGGATTAGTTTATATTTGGGCCAAGGATCATACTGAGAATTGGAGTGCATTTGCTCCAGATTTTAAAGAGCTTGAGGAAAATGAGGAGTATATAGAAAGGGAAGATGAGTTTGATCTGGTGCTCGAAACAGAAAAGGTGATTGAATTTTTTTGGATAAGACTTTCTTGTAATGTTTTTCTTATTATATATTTCTTTATCTTATCACTTGTGTCAAATGTGCTTGCGTGTCAAATGTGCTTGCAGATGAAAGATTCAGATATCAATGAAGATGATGAAATTGATATCATGACAGTTGAGAGAGATCCTGCTTTCAGTGATTCAGATATGTCGCAGGATGACATATCTTATTTGCCTCCTGATCCATCTCCAGGTGTTCCTGAGCAGCAGGATATCCGTGTTTTAAGTACTTCAAAGCTAGAGGACACTGACCAGTCCACATCTCCTCTGTCAGAGGACATGGAACTGAATGGTCATTTAACAAACCATGAATCCAGTCCACTTAATGGTAACATCCATAAATTTAGTGATATTTTTTCAGGCTTTATCAGTAATTTCCACTTACTGCTTATGCACCTATTTTATTAACTGGATATAGTGCCTGAACATTTATTCAGCTTGGGGGGTATGTTTGTTTTATGTCATTTGAATCCCTTTTTTTTTTTTTTGGGGGGGGGGGGGGTTGGTAAATTGTCTAGTTGTTTCACATTTAACTACTGTTCCTATTTGGGTGGGTGGGTTGGTAACTGGTAAATTGTCTAGTTATTTCACATTTTTTACTACTGTTGGGAGTGTTGGGAGGTAAAAGACCATGAACCCATGACACAGTATCAATATTGAAATAGCACTGAACATTTTTTTTTCCAATTGAATTTACACCCCGAATTATTTGTATTAGAATAATCTTTGCCTCCATTACTTCATCATGGAAATACATTTTTCTCTGCACACCTTAAATCCTACATCCCCTCCGTGGGGTTTTCTCCCCTTTGAAGTGTAGTATATCTTGCATGGCTAGTAATATTTTAGTTGGCAATCGACCATGTTGGTTCTGTATGAGCCTTTGATTCCTTGAAATCTGAACAACTATTGGTCAGATTTTCATTTCAAGTTTCTTTGCTTTGTTCTTATGTAATTTCTGTATGAATCGGAGCATGAATCCTTTGTCGTGTTGTTGGCCTTTAAAAGCAGCAGTATAGAGGCTTAATGTAGAATGCATTGTGTTCCACGATTTTTTTCCTGAGATACTTGGTGTCTGCTTGGACGTGTGCAGAATTTTAACTAAAAATTTGTTTGGCGTATAGAAATTGGTTTTCAGATTTATTTAATGTTATAATTACGTGGTTTTGAAGATGCATTTGGATGGTTTTGAAAAATACATAATCTGGCTTGCATGAGTGCACAGAATCATGTCGATCAAATATCCAAAGAACAATTATAATAGTTGATAAATTATTGTTTATTTTTAATAATTATGTTACATTTAGAAAAACGTATATATTATTTACATGTCCTTCAATGTCATCAATGTGCGAAAAATGAATGGTAAGCTATCCCCTCTACATAGAGCTATTTCCGTTGATCCTCTACCTCCACTTCTGCCTTCTATTTTAAAGTTAGAGTTTTGTTTTTCTTTCATCATGATAAACTAATTATTAAAGGTTCATAGTTGACTTATTAGAGGAAATAATGGTAGTTGTGGACTTATGTGCTATAATAGTGCAACAGAAGGAGTGTGGTTTCATGAGCCAATGGTGAACAGCGGTGGTGGTGCTTGTGAATTGAGGTTTTAGAAAGAAAAGAAACTGTATTGTGTAAGCAAATTCTTTGATTTATGGTGTGTATAAGTTCAATGTTGAAGATGAAGTACAGGCTCGTCTGGAGTTGATTACACTTAATGGTGAAAAGTTTGTCAATTTTAGAAAAACTCTTTTGGCTGTTTTTGTTTTTGGTACTGTTTACCCTTAGATATTCCAAAAATTAAGAGCTGTTAGGATAACTAAAGGTGTTTTCAAAACTATGACAGGGATGACTGACCATCCTTAAAAAGGATTAAAAAACTCTTTCGCAAAACATATCCAAACAGACCTTGAATTTTGTATCTGCTTAATTCATACTGTTATGATACTTTATGGTGTGCAGTAAGTTCCTGGCAGACAGATATCTTGATACCGACTTATCAGTTAAAAGGCGTTCATAAAATCAGCGAAACAATAATCCAATAAGATTGATGTTGGTGCTATGGTTTGATAAGTCTTGAGTATCCATTATACTCAGAAAGGATTTGAATCGTAAATTTGAGTTGGGGGGGCCTTTACTGGATGATTTTTATGCCTTTATTTTACAATTTGCTTAAGCTTTATTCAAGCGCTATTATCTTTCAGCATCATGTGCACATAGCGAATCATCAACTTTTATTTTTGTTCTGTTGAAGTGTTTCAATTATGCTGCAGAGGACTTTGGTGGAGCATCTTTTAAAAGGAAGAGGAAACCCTCTGAAAAGGTCTTGGAATTTCAGGCCGAGCATGTTAAGAAGCCATTGTCAAAGATGAAAACAGATAGCAATTTACTGGAAGCTGTAAGATCGATCGCCTGCTCTTGTACAGTTAGTTAAGCACAGGGGGAATGCAACACATTCGAATGGATTTATCTAGTCTTGCTGTTTCATGTGCTGTTGCTAAAACTAGGAAGCCAAAATTTCCTTTTGCTGCAACTAGTTTAAATGAATGATATCATGCCCTTAGTTAAAAAAATGTTCCCAGTTTGAACTATTTTCAAATTTCATGCGACACTTTAGTTTGGGGTTAATCTGGGGCCAAGCTTTGATTTTATGTGATAATAATCTGTAGTAATCTTTTATAGATGGACAATTTGGAATTAAAGATTTTTTAGAAATGGCTGATACTGTTCCCACAGACAAAATGCCTTAAAAGATGTATTAACCTTTTATCTTTCAACTTTTTCTTGCAATATCTTGCCTACTTAAAAGTGCGTGAGCAAATATTTGTTTAGTCATGAGCCTGAAAGATTTCAAATATAAATAGCAAAAGGATACTCGTCTTTTCTTCTTTTTAATCATTTTTAGTTTATTATTTTTTTAATTGATGCTTTTAATCAATTTGAGACTGCTGATACTTTGACACCAACAGGGTACTGCATCATGACTTGGGACTTTGTGAACACACGATCTGGAGGGAACAAGCAATTGATGATAAAACCAGAGGCATCTCAGCAGTCCGATTCATTTCACTTGGTGCATTGTCAATTCTTGTCTGTTGATGGTAATATCATGGAAAAATGATAGGTACAGAATAGGTTGATTGCAACACTTCTGTCCATTCATGTTGAAGAAGCAAAGATTGGAGTTTGTCTGAAGATTACTCCGAGAATTTTTTCCTATGTCTCCTGAACTCGTACATTATGAAATTAATGTTTATATTTATATTTATTGAATTTATAAGATAACAAGTTTCTGTTTTTTTAATGGTTTAGATCAGATGTGTTACTGACTAAAGTATATTATCGACCAATCACTTATGATGGATGAATAGACAAAGTATACCTGTGGCTTATATATGAGAAAGCTCACTTGTTCTGTTTTTCTTATATCAGTGTATGTTTATTCTGTCTTTATTTTTCATGGTGATGGAAACTTTCCTTTTTGATTCTTCATTTTCAAGGTTCTGGATATTATTAGAGAAATATGGCTTTCCATCTTATTTCAGTTTAGGGTGCTGTTTTATTTTTTTGTTTAATTATCAAAGAAGTGTGAGTCTTGTTGTATCAGAAAGTTTGCTGTAAAAGACAAGTTTACTTGAGCTTCAATCCTTTTCTACAATTATGACACATCGAATTTTTTGTAGAAATATGGTGATCTGCCGGGGTCAATTTTTTGTTTGAATGGATTTTTGTTCCGTGCCTCAGATACCCCTTATTACAAATGGTATTTTTTATTGTTTGATATTATGGATTTTTGTTACGTGCCTCAGATACCCCTTATTACAAATGGTATTATGTAGGCGGAGGTATGATCGTGTCAGTTACTAATAAAATGCTTTTATGAGGTATTCCAGTATTCAATATCTTTAATGCTTTTATGAGGTATTCCGGTATTCAGTATCTTTATTAATTTTGGTTCCGGCACTAATACACCATGGAATTGTATATGCATATCAGGCTTTACAATCAAGGACATTATCTACTGTGTCTAGATTTTCCTTGTACTCGTTGTATACTTGAAATTATTTACATACTTGCACATCTCTTGAGTCTCTAAATTTTAGCTTTTCCTGATGTAAATTTGTAGGTGACATAAGCACTGAGCGCCACAATAACTAACACAGCTACCCCCATGTTCACCAGCAATTGCCTTTCCTCATTGAGTTCTGTGAGTGCTTTCACTTTTTTCTTGTAGTTTCCCATTTTGAAAGCACCGTAATCACCTTCCCTTGAATGAATCTTTTGTTTTCCTTTTGATTCTGTGTCTTTGGAAGTGCCTACAGCCTCATCTTTGTCAAATTTCTTCTTCTCGACGTTCTCGACCTGAGGTAATTCTTCTATCTTCTCCAAGTTCTTCCTTTCCTTGTCCACCGTGATTGTTGGTACGATCGCTTGATGCCTATTTGACGGTACATGGTCTTCTGTCAACTCTATGTCTTGTAGAACTACATTTTGGTCATTACTCACTGGAGTAGCGCTGTTTTTGTCCCTTTCATCATCCAATATCTTTTGTTGTCTCATATTTTTCTCATCTGGCAATTCAATAGTTCCCATGGGCGTGCTATTTTGCGGGAGAACTTTATCCTGGCCCTTTTGAAGGGTAGCGTCAATGCTCGTAGTTTTTGGAGAAAAGGTCTCTGGAGTTTTCTTGGGAGACTTCGTGCCTTTGTCCACATATTTTTTCGGCACTGTAATGGTAAGGTTGGCTCCTTGGTGCTTGGCTCGAACTGAATTCATTTCACAGTTTTCTGGAATCTTGAAATCCTCTAGAAAACGGCTCCATTTGTTTCCAGCAACTAGACGTTCCCCCCGAACCCGGATAATATTCCTGCCTTCTGTTGAAACCTTAATCTGTTCCTTCATGAAACCTGACCAAAACAAAGGAAAAATTGGAGTAAATGACTAGTCCCTGATTCCCGTGCTATTTTTAGGTGCAGCACATTAACTTCTTCTGAAGTTCGCCTTTGTCACAAATTTATTTTTCCCCGAGTATAATTGGGTAAGAATGTGTTTCATAGGTTGTCTCAACTTAGGATATCTCCTTTATCGGGGGGAAACATTCTGTTACCCACCAAACCATCTATTTAATCGAAAAGTGAAGGGAAGCACGTACCAGGAAGATAGATGACAAGAAAACGAGATTCATCGTCTTGTTCCCATTCTGAAATGGGCTTGAAATCTTCATACACAGGTCGAACCCCTGCAGACCTTGACGGCGGCTTCGCCGTGCCACTACCTCTCTGCCGCATTGCCATTTCGGTTACAATAAATGCTTGTACGTATATCTGTTTGTTATGACGATTTTGATGGTCTTATGTAGGAGCTTTTCCTTTGGTTTGTGTTTATATAGAGAGAGAGAGAGAGATAACGAGGGAATTGAACAGAGGTTTGCTTTCAAATGATGCTTGGATGAGGTATATCTCTTGCCAAGTTAAATCTCAAATAGAAAGAATCCCTTGTTTGGGTAACGCGGTTGACCACATTACTAGATTTGCTATTTCCTTTGCTGAAAAGAAACAACTTTTCCAATATTTGTGGCTTAGCATTACGTGTCAAAGTGGCTTTTTCCAGCCCTTAGCCACATACAAATGTGGCAAGCTTTTGGCTGACCCGGTCTGTTATTTTTTATTATTTTATTTTCTAGAGACTACAAAATTTTAATAAATTGGTGTAAAAAGAACTCCAAAATTGGAATATTTCATAATTACTGACAATATTTTCTTTGTTAAAATATAAGAAATTATAGCCAATGATCGAGCTTAACCAGACCGGATTTCATCGGACAAGATCGATGTTCTAGATTTCGGTTTGTATCCCTATATTCCACACGTTTGTCTGAGTGTTTTACTTTAGTCATGTGTTGTTGATTAAAAATTATAGTATTATTTTGTATTCAAAAACACTAGTCAAAAATTTACTACTCTCACCCCCTCTCTCTGTTTTAACGACAGACTGATCTACGGTCAGCCAACATTCCGACATGTGTTTGACTGTCCATCACATTAAACTTCAATCATGGTTTCAAATGTATATCATAGTTATACATACATCATTAATTAAAGTTAAACCCCAAAATGACTATTTTTCGTATGTTGACGAAGTTTTTTTTTTTTTTTTTTAATTCCAGACGTACCCTTCAAGTTAAACCCCAAAATGACTATTTCAAATGTCTCTTCTGCCTGTTACGGGTTCAAATTTTTCATCATCTTGCAAGAATCGATCATCCCACCACCGCATGAACTCCACCAAGATTTACCCTTTGTATCAAATTTGATGGAATCATAATTGTTCAAACACCACTTGGATCCGTGAGCTAAAAAACATAAGATTGAAAAAAACAAAAAGATCACTCGATCCCGTTCTAGCGTTCCATCGAATTTGAAAGTAGAATACTGAAAACAACACATATGAAGCTTAATTATTCGAGAGGATGAACAAGAATTACGCTACTCATCTGAAACTGGACTAATAATAAATAATTAATAACAAGGAATAAGAAAATTCCTGCACAGATAAGCGCTTGGCCTAATTTTATTGTATAAAATCAAATAACTATCCAAGAGAAGCACTCATATTGGAGCAGCACAGGTCGTCCTGAAGTGTCCGGTTTGATTGCAGCGACTACAATGTACGACCCTCTTCACACGGCCACGATCTTCCGCTCTGACTCGTTTCTTCCTTGGACGGCCAGGTGGACGCAAGGATTTAGGTGGATTGATAATAATGTCCATTGGGTTATTATACACAATAATATCAGTAGCTTTGTTGGAATTAGAATCTCCTTCGGAAAACTCCTTCCAAAGCGTTTTATCAGGGATGGGATGTATAGTTTGGGAGTACGTTTTCCGATAAGTGGCAACCGTGAAACTACTCTCAGTAAATCGATGGACGTTCTGTCTGCATGAAAGTAAGGCTGCAACGGCATGCGCACATGGTAAACCATAGAGTTGCCATCCCCGGCAAAGACAGCAACGGCTCCGAATATCAACAATATTCGTTCCCTCGTGAGATATTACCTCGAACTCTGCTTCATTTGCTCGGAGAACCTGATAAGTTCGAGCACGTTCAAGGGCCTCTGCAACTCGTCTCTCAGCTGTAGGAACAAGAATGGAAGTCCACTGCATACTAGCCTCTCGACGTTCATTGAACCAAGTCATGAGCTGCCTTCGAATACATTCCATCATCTGAATTATCGGAAGACCCGAGGCTTCTAAAATCCAAGTGTTCAGCGATTCCACTATATTAGCAGTCAGATGTCCAAATCTTGTTCCCTCAAAATAAGCGGTAGCCCATAGACGAGGGGGAATTCGCCTTATCCAGTAGGCAGCATCTTGAGATATCTCTTCAATCTCTAGTATTTTGGTGTCAAATTCATTAACAGTTAAAACATGAGCGGCTTCCCATAAAAGGTTAACGAGCATAGTATTGTTAAATTCTTTGCGGAAGCTTTCACTTAAATGGCGCATGCAAAAGCCATGGAAAGCAGTGGGAAAATTTGCTTCCACTCCATCTACGATGCCCTTCTGCCTATCTGATAATATCGTAAGCCTTGGCATGTTTTCCGTATTAACCTCGAGCAAGCTATGAAGTTCAGATAGAAACCACATCCAGTTATCATCATTTTCCTCATCAACAACACCAAAGGCCAGAGGAAAAAGGCCACCGTCCCCGTCAAAACCAGTAGCAAGAAGCAAAGTACCAAGGTATTTGCTCTTCAAGAATGTTCTGTCCAGCCCAAGAAGAGGTCGACAAGCATTCAGGAAACCATAGATGGATGCTTGGAATGAGATAAAGAGGCGCTGAAAGCAATTGTCAGCCGGATTTGTATAAACAGATGCAATACTTCCTGGGTTCGTCCGTTTCACTTGCTCACAGTACTGCGGAAGGAGACGATAGCCTTCTTCAAAGGATCCACGCATGGCAGTCATAATCCTCTCCTTTCCACGCCAAGCTTGCTTGTACGATAAAGTAATACCATGAACTCTGTGAATCTCTTCCAAGATCTCTTTCGGCTTGCAATTGGGATTTTCTCGAAGGCGTTGCTCCACAGAATTGGCAACCCACTGGACTGAAGCTTGCTGATGCCCCAGATGGCTGATTCCTCCACACGTATGGCTATCATTAATGGTCCTAATTGTGAAAGTCGGTACACCAGGGAGTTTCGCAGCATGAATGCGCCAAGGGCAGCCCTCACTGGCACATTTAGCAGTGAATCGAGTTTTATCCGATTTAATGGTCTGCACTTCAAAGTGCAGAGCTATAGCTGTGTCCCTCAATGCCCTGCGACAGGCTTTAACATCGGGGAATTCTTGCCCCACCACAAGTTCATGGTTAGGACTTAGAGCGAGAGTTCGTTGCTGAAGGACAGAAGCGGGAGTAACTACTAAAGCATTCTGGTGAACAGTCATTTCATGCAAGGATCCAATACTAATGTCCTCATGCTGGAGTACAGCTAAATCCATATTCTCGTCAAGTTCTTGGTTATCAGATACAGCCAAATTGTGCTCGGGGATAACAAGTTCGATGTTCTCTCCATGTAAATGCACCTCTTGAACTTCGTGTTCGGGTTTCTCTTCCATTGCTAGCCCGTCCACCTGCTCATATTCGTGCTCATCAACACCCTCGGACAAGTGGCTCTGCCCCAAACCAGCCTCATGCTCAGGAGTCTGTCCCATCTCCAAGCCACGCATTCGTGCAATATCCGTGTCATGATTAGGGCCTAGCACAACCTGCGGGTTCTGACCGAGGTTTCCATTATGATTCTGTCCAAGCCGCAATTCCCGGTTCGTCATTTTCTATCGTCCAGGGATGATACCTTCCTTCACAATGCCACATAATTGACATCTCAGAGTTAATTTAGCCAGAACTTAATGAAAAGAAAAATCTTTAGAACGCAAAGACACTTTTGTCTGCTAATCTAGCATGAAAATATCCACTCATTCTCAAAAATACACGAAATCAACAGATTCTTAAAAAAATTTACTTACCGGATTGGCTAAACAGTATAGAATCATATTTGTTCCACAAACATAAAATAATTTCCAAAAGAAGCAGCAGCGGAACAAGCTTATATATCATTCTAATACAGTAAAACGTCAATTAGCAAAGAAAAGCATATGCCCCCCAGTATTACACCCAGAAACACGTATAGACAAGTGAGAAAAGGATCAAAACCCACATAAAAGAACAAATCGAAACAGTATCCGAATTAAAAATACCCAAAAAAAAACAATTTTTTCTCAAGTTTTCAACCTTGAACCCATAATAAACAAAACCCAGATTCAAGAACACTAGAAACTACAATAATCTTGGGAAAAAAACACTACCGATCAACCCCCAGTAATCTAACTCAAAACCCAGTAAGAATCAAGAAAGGTTATGCTTAAAAAAGATTGATTAAATAATTAGAGGGATACCTGACAAGTAACAAGATTTTGAAATTGGCGGGTAAAAAAGGTATAGGAAAGAAGGAGAAAATTGGGAAAAAAGAGAGAACAAGGGCAGAAGAGGGGCGGGGCGTAGGAAGGAGGGTTGAGATGGGAATTCCAGGCGCTCCCGAAGCTTTGAGAGATGGGTATTTAGGTCAAAACTTGTAGGGGATATGTCATTCTTCTTTTTCCCCTTTTTTTGTACTTACCATAATACCCCTTTTCTATTTTCCTTTTTCTTTTCTATTTTCTCTATTCTTTTCTTTTATTTTCTCTCTATTTTTGTGAAGAATGTCAAATTGTAGTTCCGACATTTCAAAATAATAATGAAATGATATTTCAATATTATATGTATCATTTAATATCAAGTTGGACCATAACATTAATTTCATTTCGTTTTTTTCTAGTGATCGGAGATGACAACGTACGGATATCTTAAAATGACGACAAAAGAGTCGAAATACCTAAAATTGAATACTCCGAACGAAAATATCACACGTGACAAATCATAATTCAATATTTCAAATTGATAATCGAAATATTTCACGTCAAAAACTCTTTTTTTTAACCAAAATCATGATAGATTTGGAAATAAATATACATTATCGTACAATTTTCTCATGTACTTTGCTGCATTGCTCTCTTTTCAGTCGGGACATTAAAATTAGATGACTACATTCTTTTTCGATTTTCCGATAAGTTGGACTTGTTGCTGTTAGGCTTTAGCCATGAGTAATACTTAAAATAATATATATATATATATATATACACACACACACAAATGAATATATTTAATTATAATTTAAATTTGTTATACCATTTGAGATCATATTCAAATAAGGATACAATCCTATTATCAAATAAAATTATTTATCAGTGCATTCATTATATTAATTGAATAAAACTGTTATTAATAAAAAAATATTATTTATCTATAAAATTTAAAAAAATAAATAAATATTTTTCAAAAAATAAATAAAAAATTTATAATTAAATAATAATATTGATGTATGGATAGTCAATATACAAAGATTTTACGATGACATTCTTCACTTAAATTTTAAAATGTAATATTGCCTAAAAAAAGTTATAGTTATAAATTGTGAGACATATCTTTTACGCGATCCGACTCGTGAGAAATATAATTTTATGTGAAATTATTATTTTTCACTCAAGATATGAATCAGGTCGACTAGTACTATGAATGTAGACATGTGAGATCGTCTCACAAGAGACTTATTCACATTAATTTAAGTATTTTTTCTACCTTGAGTAATTTTTTGTAAATATGTTGACAAACATTTTATTTAAACTATTGATTTCTAACAATTTTTAAGGATTGTAACACATTATTATTTGTATTTTTTCTTTGAAAAGATATTAGAATGAATTTTAAGATAATTTTTTTTTCAAATATATATATTTTTTATTTATAATATATATTTATTTAATTTAATGAACCATAAAAAAATTGTAAACACTTGAATAATTCGTAGTTATTATGTATGTCATTATAAATTTAAGTTTTTCAAATAAATTTATCTCTAGTGAAATAGTAAATATTTGAAATCTTATAAATTATTACTTTAATTAAATATATAAATATATTCTTATTTAATACTATTTCAAAATCAATATATGAAAAATAATGAGGAATATTACTATTTTTTAAAAATAAACTAATTAATAACATTGAAAATTGGAACATCATTAAATATAACACTAATTTACATATATTTTTTAGCATGAATTTTTTTGTCAATCAAATCTTTATCTTAATTCATTTTTAATTTTTTACATCAACTAATTTGCTAATCATACTTTATAAAATTATAAAATAATCACTCTTGTTTAAAATTGACAGCTTGACAAAATAATAAATTATTATCGAACCCGGCGCTTTAACTAATTTTTTTTTTTTAATAGAAGTTTTGTCTCATTCAAAGACATTATCGTAAGATGAAAAACAATAATAAAATCGAATGAATCTTCAAAATAAATTATGAAAAAGTAATTGCTTTTGATGGAAAGTGGGGAAGGGTGGCTGCCTTTCGGTAATATAGTATATTGACAACTCCGAGTAGATCTTTTTTTTTTTTTTTTTTTTTTTTAACTCCGAGTAGATCATTCATCACCAAATGAATACAAATTTACATTTTCTTGTCTAAAATCATGTCTAGATAATTTATGTACTTACACGATCTAATTATCGGGAGATGAAATATTTTTAAAAAATCAGAGAGGAAGAAAAATAAATTATGAACATTAAGAAAAAACGGGGGAGAAGTCGAAGATATCTTAAGATTATTAATAAATAAAAAAATGTCTGTGAAAGTAAAATGGAAAGAAAAAAATTGGTAACAAAACCGTGTTTCTTAGATGTTCAAGTATTATAAATTAATAAAAATAGTCAGTTTTAGAATAAATAGCATCAGAAATATATAATTCATGGGATGTAATATGTCGAATATGTTTTGAGATTCACCTATGTATGTATGTATGTATGTATATGTCATAATCATCTGTCAATGTCTGTTTTCTGTTTCAACTTGCCTTTAGTTTTCAATATAATAATCATATTTCAACCAATCCCACCTCTGAAAACTGCGTGCACAACTCACATGTACATGTAACTATTTGCAAATCTTTATCGGTTCTTGACTTTTTCCGTTTCTTGGTTTGAACCCAGTCCATTTTGTTTCTATACAGATCAGCTTGGTTACCCAAGTCCTCCTTGTGGAAACTGTCTTCAGCTTATCGGGTTTGATTCTGCCTGTCTTCTTGTCATTTCTTCTGGCTTTTAGTTGTTTATATAGATTTCTAAGCTGATTTCTTGGATTAATAATACCAACGAAACGTAGTGATTTAATTCTTAAATGGGTTATGTTTAGGCTTCTGTTTGCACTTGATTCTATGCTATTTGGGGCAGACTTTTGCAGAGGTTATGGTCATGGGTTATGGAATTTTTTCTGTTTTTAGACAATATGATAATGAAATTTGATGTTTTTATGATCTGAAAAAGAGCTTTGAAATCTTAAAACTCGAGTATGTATGCCCGTGTTTTTGTTTATATAAAGGACTTAAATTTTTACTTTTTATTGATCAAGTCTCTTTGGCAATTTATCTGATTTACTATTTCCAGTGGTCTCTGTTTTTGAGCTTGGTTCAAGATACATGGGGGAAATATTTTTCCCCATTCATACTCCATACAAAGAAATATTTATATGTACGACCCATGCATCTCACTATATTTAGTGTTTATCTGGTGTATTATGAAACTATACTAGGATTGTTTATCTGGAGTATCAGATTGAGTAAACTGATTATTTCTTAGCATGATGATATTTGTTTATGCGTAGTTGAATACCTTCCTCTTACGCCAGACGAACAATTGTGAAGTATATTGCCATGATCACATGACAATTTCATGAAAAATAATGGAATGATCAAAAGTTTGGAGAATTCTTAGGCTTAAAAGTTTAGTGCCTTGAGTTTGGTCTGTCTTCTTAAGCTTTTGAGCTTGACATACGTAAACACGATCCGTTCTCACGCTTTGTAAATTAATCTTCAAATGGGACTTCCTTGTGGACTTAAGTCTTCTCATTGCTCGCTGAGAGCCGAAACACCAGCCATTGACCTGTGTCCATGATGTGGAAATATTTTGGCACCAAGTTTGGCCAATTGAATGAGATTTATCGCGAGTGGGCCGTTGTAGTCATTGACTTCTGAAGTGATGGGAAATTTTACGTGTATCACATTGGTTTTGCAAATAACTGATGAGTGTACTTGATTGAGCTTAAGTTTGATCAGTTATGATTGTTTTACTTTTTCAGATGATGCATAAAGATTGCTTTTAAAGTTGATTTATATATTTCTGTAAGCGTATGCTGCCTTAAACCTTAATTTTTGTCTCACATCATTATGTTTTTCAATCTTTCCAGTTGTGGGATTTGAAGCTGTTAATCATCAGCGGCATTTTGAGCAAATTGGATCCATTTTTTTATTGGAGATATGGTCAGAATGGAGACGAGGCAGACTCAAAAGGTTGAAAATGAGCAGAAAGCTTCCCTCAGTATCGCCTCTTCCTTAGTTTCAGCAGTGCATGAATGGCTGCTGATTTTTATGCTTTTTATTGATGCCGTTTTCTCCTACTTGGTCACGACTTTCGCTCGTTACGTCCGACTCCAAATCCCGTGTTTGCTATGCTCAAGACTCGATCATATACTGGGAAAGGAGAGGCCTGGCTTTGTTTGGGACTTGTTGTGTAACGAGCACAAGTTAAAGGTCTCTTCTTTAGTTTTTTGTAAACTTCATAATAACCTCGTAGATGTTCACGGGACGTGTGAAAATTGCTTCTTTTCATCTGCTGAAACCAAGAACGTGCCAAATGCCGAAACATATAGATTGCTGCTTGGGAAATTAGGGAATGATCCTCAACATTGGCTCGATGATGAATATAAACTTGGTTCTTGTAATACAAGGATGTGTTGTTGTAATGAACTATGGGCCTCAAGAAATCTTGTGCCGAAGTTTTTCGGTACCAAATCAACTGATTCTGAGAAATCTGAACGATCAAAACTATACTTATCGAGGAACGAGGATGCTGGTCTTTTGTCACACGTAGAATATGCAAAAGTCAAGGTTACATCTGACACTGAATCAGAAACTCAAATTTCAGACGATGAAACTCGTGGTAATCATATTCGTGAAATTGATATGCCAGAACAGGATTCGGCAGCTGTTGATGGCCTACCAGAACCACAAATTACTACAGTTACTGTCTGTCCAGCTTTGGAGAAAACAGTGGAGCCAGATGGGGCTTTCAGTTCGGGTTGTAATGCCAAATCCAAGGTTCCTCTTGGGCATGGATTAGAGGAACTTAATTGGCATGACAAAAATGATGTTAACACACCTTCCGATCTAATTTCTTTTACTGAGGCACCTCCCTGGCCCACTGTTATTGGGGCTCATTTTGAAGAACCCAAAGAAACTAGTAAGTCTTACTGCATATTTTTTTTCCATTATGTATCATACTTTTAGTGAATCCCTATACCATTTCACCCTAGTTGCTATAAAATGGTGTAATTGGGGCAACAATAACCTCTGTTGCTCTGTGTTGGGCAGCTTTTGAAAGATGATGCTTGAGATTTGGAAAATCTGATTTATATGTTGCCATTAATTTTATTGGTATAGTGGGGACACATTTCATCCTCTAGGTAGTCAAAAGATCTGTCCGATGATCTCTGACCTAATCTATGTTTTATTCCTTCAGATCATTCAAGAACCTCTGTCTTGGAGCAAGACGCTATGGCTGAACATGGAGAAACTTCTAAGATGGGAAACAACTCAATGGACAGAGCAGATTTAATGAAAGAAAAATCAGTAGAACGTGGAGAAATTTCAGTGATTAGAAGTGATCCCGTTACAGCAAATGAAACTCAAATAGATCCAAAACATAGTACAACCGATTCAAGTTTGCAAATTGCGGATTCTTTAGAACTTGTTGATGCTTATAGATTAGCCATTGGGGCTAGGGGGAGGCAGCTGTCTGGGAAACTCTTGGAACAACAAATGTCTATGAAAGAATCTAAGAGAGCCAGTGAAGATTTGAAGCTCTTGTTTTCACAAATATCTCCAGCCAGAGGGATTGAATTATCCTTAAATGATAGCCCTAGGATGGTGCACATAAATAATGAAGATTATATATCTATGGATGATTTTAGTCCTTCCTTAGGGGTGCAACTATTTCAAAGAAGGATCTCGCTTGAGAGAAATGAATCGAGCTTATCGCTAGATGGGAGCACAGTGAGCGAAATCGAAGGTGAAAGTTTGGTAGATCGGTTGAAACGTCAGGTTGCACATGACAAGAAAATAATGGGTTGTTTGTATAAAGAGTTGGAAGAAGAGAGAAACGCCTCCTCGATTGCTGCCAATCAAACCATGGCCATGATTACAAGGTTGCAAGAAGAGAAGTCGTCGATCCATATGGAGGCTTCTCAGTATTTAAGACTGATGGAAGAACAAGCTGAGTATGATGGTGAGGCCTTCCAACAAGTAAACGACCTTCTCGTGGAGAAGGAGAAACGTATTCAATGTCTTGAGGAGGAGCTTGAACAGTTCAAAAATGGCTCATCAAATAACTTTTTCGGGCAAAGTTCTATACCAGATGTCCCGGATCAAGAAACTGAAAAATATTCTATTCTAAAATCTTTGGAGAAACTTGAGGAAAAACTATTTGTCTTGTCAAAAGATGAAGTTCAGCTCAATGACACGAGGTGTACTCAAGAACCGGTCGGAATAGGAAGAAAGAACAATCTCTTAGAAAACACGTTCATGAATAGAGATTCTGAGTTGGGTTCTATTCGGTATGAGCTTTCTGTTATCAGGAAAAGATTGGAAGAGCTTGATGTATAGACATTGTGGTATCGAGTGTTGAATCAACTCAGAGGACAAGGGCTCAGAATATAACGAGAAACTAAGACTTCATACATGGGAAACTCTATCTAGTTTACATGTGCATTGATTTTACACTTCTGATTCTGAAGCATTATCATTTCAGTGTAGCATTCAAACGATTGGTCTTGTGCCAGTTCTTGGTGTGATTTGGAATCCAGTTTTTTTCCAAAAAATAAAATAAAAAATATTTGTTGATGATGGAAGAAACACAAGTCCAATATCCAACCATTGAAGAATTCTTTAATTCTGTTCACCTATAATCATAAATTACCATAAATTTGAGGTAAATGCATAGTTGAAAATATGTGGTCCATTTAAGTGTGAATTATAGTGTTGAATATAGAGGTAGAGAGGTAAGAAAAATAATAATATGACTGGCTATTTGTTAGTCAAATTGCTAATAACAAAAATATAGAAGCATAGAACGAAAATAATCTCGTAAAGACAAAATACTAAACGAAAATGGTCATATTATTGAAAGTATGAATTCATATATAAAAAAATAACAAGAAATCAGTAAAGCAAACCGAGGCTAGTACGAAACACAGTTGTATAGATGAAATAACACATAATGATATTGATGGTGTAATGTATGATATCTTTATGCTTATTCTGTTCTTGTTAAATCGATCAATTGTCATTAGCCTTTTGTCGGTGGATTTTGTGTTGTCACTGTTATTTCAAATGATTTAATCTATGCATGATGCATTTTCCTTTATTTCCTGTCTTAAATTTCTGAGAAAATATAGTTTTATATTTTGTTTAAAAGAACGTACTTACGAGGACAACAAGATTCATCTTCATTTGTCGTCCCACAACCAATGAACTGATATAAATAAATCTTTATAGAAAATATGTTTGAATTCGATATCAAGTGATAACAAAAAATATATATAGCGTCATTATGTTGATGGTTTCTGTTGTCTTCATTTCACACAAAACTGTTTGAAATTAAACAAGCTTATTTTGATTGATTAAAAAAGTTCGTTAAAAATTCAAATTCAGGAAGTTAAGTTTTATAAATTCGACTTATTTATTTTCTCCATTTACTAGAAAATAATGAAAATGTACTGATTGTTTCAAACTTCCACTGCTTGTAGTTTACTGGCACTCAATTCCACGGGCCCACCATGTCCGAAATAAAGAAATCTTCTCGTTTAAAGAAATATGGTGAGATATGTCTTCAGAGACTCCGTGTTTATTGACTTATTCTTTAAATACTTTGATTTTTTTTTTGTGTCAAAAGAATATATATACACTTCGATTTTTTTTTTTGGTCATGAGACATCATCTGACTCATACAGAGAAAAAAATTTATCGCTATCGATAACACTTTTAAAGAAAAATATCGATTTATTATATATATATATATATATATTCTTTAGATACTTTGAATTTTTTTTTTTGGTCAAGAGACATCTGACTCGTACAAAAAAAAAAGTTTACCGCTATTGATAACACTTTTAAAGAAAAATATATTCTTTAGATACTTCGATTTTTTTTTTTTTTTTTTTGTCAAGAGACATCTGACTCGTACAGAGAAAAAAGTTTACCGCTATCGATAACACTTTTAAAAAAAATATCGATTTATTATATATATATTTTTTAGATACTTCGATTGTTTTTTTTTTGTCAAGAGACATCTGACTTGTACAGTGAAAAAGTTTACCGCTATCGATAACACTTTTGAAGAAAAATATCGATTTAGTATCTATATATATAAATGCTATATATACATATAAAAAATATACATGTATTATTAATTTATGTGCATGTTATCAATATTCAAATACTTAAAATAACAAAGTAAAACAATATTTAAAATAAAAAATGTAGAAATCGCTTTATAAATATATATACTGTTAAACATCTGTTAATTAATATTTGATAAATTAATAACTTCTTTAAAATAATATTTTTTTATCGCAGTTTTCTAAAATAATAGTTTTGATAAATTAATAAGATAATGATTTTTCATATAATGTATCCGTCAATATCATAAATTAATAATTATCTAAAAATAAAATTTTATAAGAAAATTTTGTAAAATATGATTATATTTTGTTTGTTTTCCTTGAAATTTAATCTAGTAATTTGATTTCTATTGTTGCTTATTTGTATGATAAATTTTATTTGATTAGTCAATATATTGAAAATTATTTACTTATTAAGAACAATGAATATCACTTACTTATTTTTATAAATATATATGTAGGATAAATTTTATTTTTTTTATATCAAATCAAGGAATATGATACAAACATTAGCGAAACACAATAATTTTTTATATAATAAAATTTATGTTCGCCATTTTAAAATAATAATTTATTAATTTATCTATTAATTAATATATCTCTAGATTAATAAAAATTTATGACTTCAGTATTATTAATTTCTAGAAGTTTTACTCTCATGTTTGATTTTTCAAAATGATTATATGAAGAATAGTGAAATATATTTTAAGAGTATGTGTCTTGTGAGACGGTCTCACGAATCTTTATCTGTGAGACGTGTCAACCCTACCGATATTCATAATAAAAAGTAGAGTAAGTATCTTGTGAGACAGTCTCACGAATCTTTATTTGTGAGACGGGTCAACCCTACCGATATTTACAATAAAAAATAATACTCTTAGCATAAAAAATAATATTTTTTTCATGGATGACCCAAATAAAATATCTGTATCACATAATACGACCCGTGAGACCGTCTCACACAAGTTTTTGCCTAAAAATTAATTTTCTTAACATAAAAGTAATATTTTTCATGGATTACCAAAATAAAAGATTTGTCTCACAAAATACGACCCATAAGATCTTTTCACACAAGTTTTTGCCATATTTTAATTAGAGTTGAGAGAAGATATAAAATGTAAGATGATATGGATTTAAAGAGTTGGACTAGATTTAAATTGTTTGAAAGTGGATATATTTTTAGTTAAGATAATGTGAAGTCAAGGATAAATAGTTATTTTATCACTGATCAAATTACAAATATATACATTGAGTGTAGGGAAAAATAATACATAAATGTATGAGATTTATATGTGTGAGGAATATTTATTTTAAAATATTTAGTTATGATAATTTATTTTATAAATTCATGCTGACATTATTTGATTAAAAAAATGTAAAAAAACGAAGGTGGTACTCGATAAAAAAGGAGTAAGATGAGAATTGAATGAACATTCGCATTTTTTATACTTATAATATAATATAATTGGTATGACAATGTCTATTCCAATTATAATTCTTATGTTCATGGGATCAATCATTCATCCACTCCACATCTTCTATATTTATAAAATGTTTTCCCTATTTAACTTAACTTATATAAATCTATATCTTAATAATAATAATTTTAAGAATAACTTACCTAATATAAAACTATATCTTAATAATAATAATTTTAATAATAATAACAATATTTTATTATAATTATAAAAATTAAAATATCAAAATAATAATCATGAAAATAATAATAATATCAAATAAATCACTGTCATTTATATATAAAAAAATTGTTGATAAATAAAAACTTAATGAGCATAAAATAACAATATATAATAAAATTAAATAATTGTTAAATAATAATTATTATAATATTAAATTAAAGGATAATTATTTATAAAAAAACTATTACTTATAAAAATAAAATTAATATCGACGATGATAACGATAATTTCATAATAATTAATAGAGTATCAATATTTATAATTTTATTATTTTTTAATAATAATATTAATAATTTTTTTGAATATATAAAATTTAATTTTACAAAATATTTTATAATTAAAAATATTTCATTTTGTTTTAATATTTTTTGATATCAGTCATTTGATACCGTATTCACAATAAAAATTACTATTTTTTCATGGATGACCCAAATAAGATATCCGTCTTACAAAATACGACATGTGAGACAGTCTTACACAAATTTTTACCAAGAAATATATATAATTAAAAAATGCACACCCTAAGAATTTTAATTATACAAACATAAAGAAATATTTTCTATTCAATCCTTGTGAAATTAAATATTATATATTTAACCTTAGAGAATGGCAAAAAAAAAAATAATTATGACAGATAAAAAACAAAAACAAAATAAATGAAAGACATTAAAAATGAGAAACAGTCCAACGTTTTCGAGATTAGAGACTAACCAAAGGACTGGAAAATAAGCAAAAAAGGAAGGTTAAAAAAAAAACAAAGCCAAGAAATGAAAATTCCTCTGGTTGGCGAGGGAAAAAACGAGTTGGGCTCGCATTATTTGTAGGTGGTGTGCTGTTTTTGGGGGGAATTTGTTACGTTGTTCGGAAAGATTTAATTTTTTGGGTAAGTTAATTGGTTGTACTTTTGATTTCTCTATCGTTTAATGTGTTTGCTTTTGCTGTTTGTTTGTTTCGATCTTTGTGTTTCTCTTGAGTTTTCATGATTATCTTGTTACGAGGAAATTATTTGATAATCTTGTTAATTTATGGATTTTTCTTTGTTTGTTTGTAGCCTCTTTTTTTTTTCCGTGTGGTAATGGGGTCGACAGATGAGGGAATTTTTTGGTGTTTGCCATTTTCTGTACGATTATCTTTACTATGGATTCATTGTTTATTTCATTGATAGGATTTGATAATCTTGAACCGACATCAATAATCTTTGGCTTAGGAGACAAATTTGCTACTCTTCTCATTCAATTGATGGATTTGAAAGTCAGGCCTTTACTATTATTTTATTTTTGAGTTTCAAATGAAATTTTAGCTTTTAAATTACATTTATGTACTCCTAGAGTAGGACGTGTTCAGTTTCTTTTTCCCGAAAAGTCTTCTGCTAATGCCATGGGAAGAAGCCCAACAAGTCTTCTGCTATGTCATGGGAAGAAGCCCGACTTTTGTTCTTGTTAGAAAAATAAAGACGGTTAGTTATTTTTACTGATGGTCCTAAATGTATTTATTGGAAAACTTGTTCTTTCCTTTTTAGCGATTTCATTTCCTTTAGGTTCTTGTTATTCCCTTTTGAAATATCTGCAGAGAAGATTCACTATTCTTCTAAATATTTTTCATTGAATTCTAAGTTAAGACTCTGTAATCTTTGATCATCAACGCAACTATAGTTTATCTAGCTTTGTGATTTTTTCGGTGTTGTTTCATATTTAATATATATGTTGCAACGTTGGTACACACCTAAATAACCACAGGTAAATATTGTCGAGTCATGGTTTACACTATATTTTTCAGTAAACGTGCTTAAGTCGCACAAATTCCACAACCTTCCAAGGTTTCAAGATTATTTTCCATGACCTTGAGTTTATTTTATGTCCTTGAAGTACCAAAAAACTTGTATCATAATTTGAAACATTATTACGTGTATCTGAATATGGATATCACTTTGATGTTTTGTTTTATTATCTAGCAGACAAATGGGGAGAGATGTTGCAGGATTACATGTTGGCAATAAGCCCAATGCTATCAATGTGAAACCTAATGGTACCGTTCTTGTTTCACCCAAAGCCGTACCAGAAAGTGTTGAAACTAAGGATAGTGAGCCAAAGGGTCATGCTACAAAAGATGACCTTCCAGAGAAAGTTGTGAAGGCCGGGACTCAGAAATTGAGTGATAAAAAATCAAGCTCGCCAGTAAAGCCTGTGTCAGGTTCAGTCATTAATGGGACAAATAATGCAAATTCTTTTGAGCCTACGACCCCTGGCGTGGAGGGTGAAGCCAGTGATTCGGGTCCAAAATGTTCGCCGATGTCTGGTGATTTGCTGTCTCCCAGGACTGGAAATTCACAGGTAAGTGCATTATATGTGCCTTGTACTTGTAATCTCTTCCCGATTCTTCAGACGTTGAACTGCTTATGAATTATATATGCTAGTCACCAGGTATATGCATTGAATGTCCACATATTCAATATTTGTGCAAAAGGTTTTATGTGATTGAATAAATATTTGTAAAATGCAATTTAAATTTTGGGGTTTTGATCTCATATAAGTATTTTGCTTGGTATGCTCTACGCTTCATGAGAGACAGATGTCTCATGTTGCGAGCTTTAGAACTTAAAATAAGCCTAAGATAGATAAAGATATTGGTTGCTTGGGAATTTGCATTTGGTTCTGATGTTGAACATTTTTGTTCCAGCTCAACTGTCCGTTTACTCCAAGGCATCCTCTTGACAAAAAATACCTCGATGACGATGATAATTGCTCCTTGGCGTCCTCGTATCCTAATATTTGATTTTTTCCTCGTTCTTCTCTTTGCTCTCGAATATCTCTCTTTTGCTGTATTCTTGCAAAGTAAAATATCCTTGATTTTTGTAGCACTGCAACATCCCGAACTAGTAAATTCCAAGTTACAGTGGCTGTGGGCCCATCATTCGTATGTGCGGACCGTTTAGAGAGGCGCAAGGAGGTATTTCTGATTGAGTGCTGCAGAATTAATAATTTCGTTCGGTCATTTATTCTCATTTATGTTTTCTGTCCATTTAGCAAAAGAAATCTTATATTTTTCTTCACTCTTTATAGTTTTACTCTAAGTTGGAGGAAAAGCATAAAGCTTTGGAACAAGAGAGAGTTGAATATGAAGCTAGAACCAGGGTATGGCTTTATGATTTAGTTCTGTTATCTTTGTTCTTTATCATTATTTAATAGGCTTTTCTTTTTAGCCGCAACCTGCAGATCCCTTCTATCTTCAAACTTTATTCATCATTCTGTATCTTGATCTGTAAGTAGGATGAAGAACAAGAGGCTATAAAGCAGCTAAGGAAGAGCATGACATACAAGGCAAATCCAGTTCCTGGTTTTTATCGTGAAGGGCCTCCCCCGAAAGTTGAGCTTAAAAAGGTGCTAAGAAATCGATTTTCTTATGTGGTTTGGATGGAATGGCATGCATATATGTATGTGCGATATTTATGATTCGATTTTGATTTGTTTACTTCTTAATACTTAGGATTAGACCTTTTTCTCGCATGATTATTTGATCTTCATCAAAAGGATGAATTTCTGTTAGAAATTCTTACTTATGGTAGCAGAGCTAATTTAAGATAGCAGCGTCTTTTACGCAGATCACATCATAATTTCTAAGCACTTCTACTAATACTCTTTGTTATTACATCTATCAAAACCTCGTAACATCAGTCAAAACCTTATGGTAGGAGGGCAAGGAAAAAAGCGATGGCCTTGTCATATTTCCCATTTTCAATTAGTAAATAAAGTCCCAATTTCCTTATTGTTTTACCTACTCGTCACGAAATATTCTATTAATGCAGCTGCCTTTGACGCGTCCCAAGTCCCCAAATCTGACCCGTAGAAAGAGCAATGGTGATGAAGCCAAATCATCCCCGGCCAAAAAGGGACTTTGTGGACAAGCAACTCGTCACAGCGCAGGCCTTTACGGAGAAGGTAAAGGCTCTCCCTTTACCCCTAAAATCAAGGATCGGATCAATGCACGTAAATCAAATGGAACCAGCAAATTCAAGGACCACCCTCGGCAACTGAAAGAGGTAGCTGAAAACCCTCCACTCAAAGAGCTTGGAAGCGCAGAAACGGCCTATTGAATCGTAATTTCCTTCAGTAGGCTTAGCTTTTTCTTTTCTTACAATTGCCATAGTGACTTGTCAAAATTTATATCTAAATTGTGTTCTGTATATTTTAATGTAATTCATAATGTTTTCATGTATCGAGTACAATGGCTGCCTTTTGAACTGGACACTCTTATAATGCTACTTGTATTGTGTACGAGGGTTGCTTTTTGGAACGTTATCGCTTTGAATTATTTCCTCCTTCCTATCTTGTAGAGCTCCATATGTCTATGTGTCTTCCCCCCATGAGTAAACGGATCTACAAATTTGAGAGAGCCGGCAAAATATGTACCTATGATGCATCCATGGTCGACACGACACAAACTCGACATGAACAAGGTGTGGTAATATGTATTTTTTTCAAAAACTTGTGTCCATACCGCTATAATACTCGTGTTTTATGTATTTCTGGATGTATATTAATTCAACACTGAAGCATGTTGATATTCTATTGTACATATAAATTAAATTTAGCCAAATATGTCACACGGATGGGATGTTTATATTATGTTGTATTTTTTGTCAAGAAATTGGATCCCTTTTTTAAGGGTACATGCGTGATAGTGCGTGCCGTTCCATTGAATTTGATGAAATTAGAGTTTAACATGATATAACCTTAAAATATTAATTATAGCTAAGACAATTTATTTCCCTGTTTTCTGGAACTCGACTACTTTTTAATCCATATAGAAATAGTCAGACTTCTTAAAGCTAGAATTATTGGCCTTCCACTACATTGCAACTACTAATCAATGTGTATTTTTGTAAAGTTGTTTTTTTGTAAGGCAAAGATTATGCAAAACCAAATTCTTAGCTTGACCCACCAAATTTATAACATATGTATGTGACTTTCAAATTCAAATATGCCTCAATCATCAGGTAGCAACTTTTTCATGTCACAAGAAAAACAAAAAATTTGTGGACAAAGGACAATGTTTTCTAATTGTGATTTGGAAAAACTAGCTTTTCATCCACACTTTGATGTGTAAACCATAATCTATCACATAGATATTTTGGTCGATCTATTTACGTGTGAGGCACACATGTGGGAAAAATATTGTCATCATATAATTTAATTACTAAAAATGGTGAATTATTCATGTTGGAAATAAATATTATAATTACAATAATCTAAAAAACTTCACCTAAAAAAGAAAAGAATATGAATACTTGGTCAATTTTTTTTATTAATATTCTTATTTATTAGTAATAAATCAAGTCTTCAATTATCATGCTATAATTAAAATTAATTTAAATTAAATATAAAAAAAATCCAATATCCAATATTTTCTAGCTACAATAACATTGGACGGATGATCAAAAATAAATTGCTTTCATATCAATGTAAGAAGAAAATTAACAAGATAGTAGATAATTTAACTTCATGTTATAAGTCCAAATATTTCATATGTGCCCTTTATTAGTTAGTTAGGAACATTATAGTTAGATATATATTAGTCTGATTATTAGTTGTCATTTTTTCTCCATTTAAATTGTTCATTTTTTCTTTTTCTCTTTTTGTTATTTTTCTTAATGTATGGTGCGTGGATGGATAAACAATTTTTTTTTAAAAGTTTGTTTCAATCCATATTGTTATATATGTGTTATGTTTATTATCATTTGTTAATAACACGGGTTTTATAAATTGAATTTTAACTGTATTTATGTCCCTTGGCTTATAAAACTCACTCTATAAATAGTCCTCTGCAGGCATTCATTACACACTTTTTGCATCCTCATTTTGCTACATTCATTTCTTTCCGAAACTTGAGAGTTCCAACATACCGCTGTTCGCTGCCATCCAGAACCTGTTGTGCAGCACTTTCTAGATTGACTCGTTGTATCTTAGAGACGATTGCCGCCAACGTAAAGCATTGATTTACGGGCAATTTCGTCTTGCGGACAAAAGATACATCATTGCTTCGATTTACTGTTATTCTTTGCTGCACATTATTTCTGTCTACGAGATTCATAGTAACAACAGTAGTTTGGACCTTTAGAGCCCCGGATCAGAGCTTTTGATCTCCCTCGTCCGATGAGGTGTCAAAGCAAATATGACACGTGATGCAGAAGCATGTTCAGAGATTCGGAACTCAGCCTATATGCCATTCATGATTCATTTCCATGTGCACCTCTCAAGCTTTCACTCTCGAATTCTGATCATATGTTAGGCATTTCTAGCCATTTCCAAAGACCGCACGAGTTGCAAAATGCTTCTGGGGTAGTAAGAAACTCAAGGACCGAATGACAAAGCAATCATCTCCAAAGTACTGACGACGAAAGTATTATCCAAGAGCTTTAGAAATCGTTTAGGGATAAAACATAATCTTTATAAAACATATTTAAAAGATATGAGCATACCAGATCGAAAGAACATGTAACTGAAAAGCTAGTAATTTTATTATGTTTGATGTCTAGGAGCAGTGAGTAGACATCCAGTATCACAAAGACAATTTAGAGGTAGGTAAATATTGATTGAGATATACAGTTGAGTGTGCATTCTTATGTGTTAGGATAATTACTTGTCATATGATGCATGTTAATATTGTCATAGATGCGACATTGTATATCATGTTGATCGTGTTATCCATTGAGATAACCCTTGATCTAGAAAGGGCCGCACACTTAGCTCTCTCTCTTGAACAATCGGGTATTGGAAGCCACCCACTTACTCAACGGATCAACGTGCTTTGGTGACTCACGACTTTTGTAAATATAAATTAATCTAACATACGAATATATATGTTTATTACATAAGTGTGTGTAAGAAAAAAAATTTAAATTATTTTACACAAAAAGTTTAAGTTTTGAAATCTGCACAAAGGGGTGGACGTCGTGTCGAGTATTGTCGGGTTCGAGCAGTCATTTTGACTACCCTTACATGGCTCGAATTTTTTTCTTTTTCAACTTATATATGATGCATGTAAACATAATCGTTAATGTTACATGCAATGATCCAATATATTTTGGAATAAAATTATCATTTAAAGATGATTATAATGTCATTAAAGAAAATTCGAGCAATTTATCAGCAACCAGTTTGGAAAGACCAAAAGTTGGTTTCGAGCCTTAAAATGGATTAGACCGTCTGAAGGTGAGTTCGGACCTTCCGTACCCACTTGGCCAGCAAGAAAGAAATACGTTCAATGAGCATCGACACGTAGCAGTTTGGACTTTCTGAACCTTGGATCAGAACTAATGTTCTCACTCGCGACCTTCCAACCCACTTGGTGAGCAACACATAAACATGTCAGATGAGCATCGACACGTAACAGTTTTGGCCTTCCAAACCCCTAGATCAGAGGTTTTGATCTCACTCGTCCGATGAGGTGTCAAAGCTAGCATGACTCGTGGTGCAAAAGCCGAATCAGAGCTTCCGAACTCAGCCTATAAATAGGCCATTCAGATTCATTTCCTAGTATACCTCTCAAGATCTCTCTCTCTCGAATTTTGATCATATTATAGTCATTCTATCCATTTACAAAGACTGTAAGAGTTGCGAAACTCTTCTGAGGTATTCGGTAACTCAAGGATTGAAGACGAAGTGATCATCTCCAAAGGGCTGACAACAGACGTAAGTATAATCCGAGAGCTTTAGAAATAGTTTGAGGATATAATATGAGCTTTATAACACATGTTTAAAAGATATGAGCAGACTAGCTAGAAAGAGCATGTAACTAGATATATAGTAATATTGTCATGTTTGATGTCTAGGAACAGTGAGTACACATTCAGTATCAATAGGAAAGTTTATATGTATGTAAATACTGACTGAGATATCGAGATAAATATGTATTCTTATGTATTGCATAATTATTTGTCATATGATACATGGTTATATTGTCATATATGTGACAATGCATATCATTTGATCATGCTATCAGTTGAAACAAGTCTTGATCTAGTAAGGACCACTCAATTATCTCTCTTGAAGAATTGAATATCGGGAACCACCCACTGACTCGACGGATCAGCGTGCTGCGATGAACCAAGACTTTACATGTCCAAGATCTTGACTGAAGCGTGGGAGCCAACCCTTCTGACTCGACGGACGAGCACACTACACACTCAAAGTATCCCGTGATTGAGCTTGAAATTTCAGTGTTGATCCCTAATCACAGTTCACTGTTCATGCATTTGCAAATATATATATATATATATATATATATATATGTGTGTCAGAGGATAGGGAAATACATAGGAGAGACCCAGAGTTTCACCCGTGGAAATACATATGAGAAATTTTTAATTTTGATTTTAATTTGATTTTAATTTTGATTTTGATCTCGAAATTATACTCATAGCACGTATATGTATTAAGTACCGCGTAAATGTACCCAACAAACCCCCCCCCTCGCCCTTGCACGCACCCATTTCTTCTCTCTTCCTCCTCGATCTAACACTAGCTCGGTGTTTCGCACCAAACCCATTCCTTCGATCATCTTTTTGGCCATCTTTACTATGAGGATTCGTGGCGCAAAGCAAAGCCCAGCTGCAGATTACTCCGCCATTTCTAGATCTACTTCTTCATGGTCTTCTTCTTCATCTTCCTCATCATCATCAGTTACGGCCGCCCATTCTTTAGCTTCGTCTCAGGATTCATCCAATTCCTCCCCATTTTCTCTAATCACTGCATCTTCCCGCTGTCCGGGCCTCGATCTGCTGGTTAAGGCCATTCACCAGATCACCGCCGGATCCGTCGTGGGTGTTCCATACATTCAGCGACGCGTCACTATCAGAAGGAGGAGGAGGAGAATGAGTAGCTTGGACGGGTTTATTCATACTGGGATTGTGGGAGAAAAGGGCCTACATAATGAGAAGAAAACGTGGACTATCACTAAGAAGACGAACAAGAAGAAGATCGGGCGGAGGACTGTATATCAAATGGGTATGCAATTTTCTTGATTTTTATCTATTTGTAATGTAATATTGGGAGGTGAAATTTTTGGATCCTTGTATTATGTGATCTAATAACTTAGATCAGTAATAGATGTTTGCTTTTTTCATGTTGTTTTGAATGGGTCGTTCGATTTCTTCTTGTATCGGATTTTATGTAAGATAAATGAAAAAAACATAAACTTGATATATTCTTTTTCCTGGAATGTGTGTTTCTTTAGCAACATAAACACTACAAAGCTAATTGAGTCATACCATTCTAAGTTAAAATTCATGAAAACTGTATCATCTCTGTAAATCTGTGACCTTTTCTCTTTCTCCTCTTTTGGTTTTCTCGAGGATAATGGGATTTCTATTATTGGAAAAATCGTGTGACTGTAGTAGGAATATGAAAAAGATTTTGGTGCTGTTGAAATGGGTTTGGAAGAAATTTCTTGATTTTTAATTTCTTTGTCCAAAAAAACGGAAGGTGGATTTTTCTTCATACTTAGATGATTTTCTTCAACTTGGATAATGTTCTTGCCAGGACCTTTTTATTTTCATGTATATAGCTTAAACTGATCATCACTCAGATGCTCTTTGCATGAAGTTTGGAACGTGAATCGCGAGAATAAATCATATATGATCGATACATAAATCCTGCTGAAATCTGAATTGAGTTTGGGTTCAAAAAACTGAAATTTTATTATATAATCAGTGTAAATCCTGCTGAATTGAGTTTGGTTTCGTTTCATTATTCTCTGCTGAAGATTCATCAAAACTTTTGGGTTGCTTAAACTTAGTGTTATTCGTGCTGGCATCTATGTTCTCATTCAGTATGAAATCCGTGCTCCAACTATAGATTCTCAAACTCGGCTCAACACTTTGCACTAAAGACACGCTGTCCTCTGATTCCTCATCTGACCTCACTACTACATTTTGCTGTTCTTCGACTACATCTTCCCATTAGTCGGTTCTTTAGAGTATCTTAATCAGCTCCTCATCACTCCACCGGTTGGATATATTGTATATATGTGTGTTTGTATGTATAGATCTATATAAGATCGCCTACAAGTTCATTCCTTCCTCCAGCTGAAACTGTTTTCTGGATCGTATTTGGCTGCTGTCATGCTTCATACATCTATGTTCCTCAAATGGAATTTCTGAGGCCACTGTCGATTACTTGCTAAAGAGGTGGCATTTCAAGGTATGTACACCGTAAGTGAGGACTATAAGCAGGGGAACATAAAGAAACTTGTGGGAAATCCGTTATCAATATCAGAACTTTGATGCTCTCGTTGCTTACAATGAAATGATTGAAATGGGAAAGGGCTACACCATGGGATTACTCCTCCCATTGATGTAAAATACTGTTGAAGTCATTGAGAATTCGATATGAAGTGATATATAACTATGGACAATATTCAATTGATCATTCTATGGTTATTCAAACTAACAAAAAATTTCAAAAATTTTAATTCATCCGGATTTATAGGTTTCTAATACATTAAAATTTAATTTAATTTTTTGTTTTAGAGAAGCAATATCATGAATTTCAAATCGAGTATTTTATGTTATTTATATAGTATTTCATGTTAATTATGATAAATTTCAAATTCATCAAATAATATTGTAATATGAAATCAATTTTATTTTGCCAAACTAACGTGTAAATAAGTATAGTTTACATTAAAATTATAATCAAAATCAATGGATTTCACAATAAAACTACAATAAAAATAAATGGATTTCAAATCCATCTCAAGTGCACCCTCTACTTTTTTATGTAATTGAATTGAATGGCTGATGATAATACGGTTTTTTTTCTTAATATATAGCAAAAAAGTAATACAAAATATAATAAGAAAGAGTTTGTTAAAAATGAAAGGTGAAGATAAATTAGAGAAGCTCCATAATCAAAGGGCCTCCTCACCCATTGAAGCTCTCTCAAATCATAGTTTCCTCTACAAGTGGTGACGTTCTTATTGTTCATCATAATACCAAAAATTTAAAATATTAAAAGAGAGAAATCTTGATACCCTTCAAATTTTGGTGAACAAAATCACTTTGTTGATATCCACCCGCCGGTGGCCCGAGGAGGTTCGCCACCCTCCTCGCCGCGTACTGGAAGTCGTCGAAACTCGCATTGTTCCACAGTACATGCGTACATTTAGTTAGAATCTGAGTCCATGGGAGAACAGGAAATTAAGAATTCATCAAATACTGAGAATATTATTGCATTATCCTCATCATCATCTTCATTATCTTCTTCTTGTGACGAAAGAGAGGATTTGCAACGTTTAGAGCGTGCTCCACCCTTCTGGAGGACGAAGAAACGGCTGTCGAAACAACTCTCTATGTGCGAAACACCCCGTGACATGGCGTGGGAGAGGCGCCGTCGTCAATTTCTTTTCCAAGAGAGGCGTCGAAATGGGGTAAACGATGATGTGATCACGGATGAGGACATGTATGAATTGAAGGGTTGCATAGAATTAGGGTTTGGGTTCAACGAAGAAAATGGTCAGAGGCTGTGTCCCACCATTCCTGCCTTGGATCTTTACTTTGCTGTGAGCCGACAGTTTTCTAGTAGTCCCATCTCAAGCCCAGCTAGCAGTAGTGGCTCCAACTCATCCTCGATGTCCCTCGGGGTCCGATCATCATCGTTCGGGAGCCCGACTAGCGATTCTGATTCATGGAAGATTTGCAGTCCTGGTATGTTCCAATATATCATTCTTAGGCCAGTTCGATCATGTCTGACTATTTCCATATATGTTCCATACATGGTTTTGAATAAAAATCAATAAAATCATGTCTTCACAACGAAAATTTTATATCAAACGCTTTTCCGATTTCAATATCACGTTCTTTTTGACAGGACAAAAACTCGTGTGAGACGGTCTTACGGGTCGTATTTTGTGAGACGAATATCTATTTTGATCATCTATGAAAAAATATTAGTTTTTATGCTGATAGTATTCTTTTATTGTGAATATCGATATGATTGACCCGTCTCATAGATAAAGATTCGTGAGACCATCTCACAAGAGACCTACTTTTTTTTGCGAGTTATTTCCTGTTTATCATATGTTTTCACACCATTATTTACATCATCCACTCATTATATCCTCCATATAAATATTTAACAAAATTATATTTGTTTGACGATGAATTTGAAACATTAACATTTGTTTAATATTTGTTCATTGATCGGAATAACTGATCCAATTTCAGATTTCCCATCCAATTCTATCCAAGATATGGGAATAGATGTAGTTTTAGGCAATAATGATATAAATAGACATTTAATACACAGAGAGAAAGGTCTTAGGCAAAAATTAAGGGGGGGAAACTAATTTTGAATTTTTACAGATAAATTAAATTAACTTTGAGTGCCTAATAATATATATGTATGGGTGCAGGCGATGATCCTCAACAAGTAAAGACGAAGTTGAGGCATTGGGCTCAAGCCGTGGCTTGTTCTCTCATGCAATCCTCCCCTTCTTCCTCTCTCTCTTGAAGCTCTACATTTTTATGGATTGCTTGTACAATGAAATTCAAGAGATTGACGATTAATGATTTTCATTTTTTCATGAATATTCACTACAAACGATTATTTTTAATTATACACAGCCTCTCACCAATCCAAGTACTCATATTTTATAATCAGAGACGGAGCTAACATCTTAATTAGTGTAGATAACGATGTACTATTACTAATCTATATCTATATAAATATACAGATTGAATTGTGAATTTTCCTTTATTATCTTCATTAAAATTGTACTCTAATGACACTTTGTCTTCTTTTTATGTAATTAGTTAATTATTATTAATCCATTCACTAATTATTATTTATTACTCTCTCACTCAATTTCATGGCATGACTACAAATAATATCAAAGTATTTGTTCAACAACTAATGATTCGAATCAATATGTAATAATATTATTTATAAATTTAATTGATTTTGTGAAAATACCTTACAAATAATGGTAATAGTGTTATACATTCTTTTATTAAAATAATCAATATTTAAAATATTATCTATAAAATTAATTGGTTTTGTGAAAATACCTTACAAATAATAGTAATAGTGTTATACATTCTTTTATTAAAATAAATAATACAAAAAATTTATATTTAACAAAACAGAAACATTCTTTTATTAAAATAAATAATACAAAAAATTTCAATATATAATAATATTATTTATAAAATTAATTGGTTTTGTGAAAATACCTTACAAATAATAGTAATAGTGTTATACATTCTTTTATTAAAATAAATAATACAAAAAAATTATATTTAACAAAACAGAAACATTCTTTTATTAAAATAAATAATACAAAAAATTTATATTTAAGAAAACAGAAAATAAGAAATTATAAATTTATATGTCGAGGTTTAATCTATATCTATATCTATATTTATATACTAATAATCAATATATTTTTAAATTTAAAATTAATTACTTTAATATTTACATTGACACCAAATTCACAGGAAATCACTATCATAAATACATGTTTATTTTTTTTTGTTTTTCATCTACTCATTTAATAATAATTATTAATATATTTTTATTTTTAAATTTAAAATTAATTACTACATGTTTTCTTTTTCATATATTCTTTTAATAATAATCATTAATACATTTTTATTTTTAAATTTAAAATTAATTACTTTAATATTTACATTGACATCAAATTCAAATAAAATCACTATCATAAATACATGTTTATTTTTTGTTTGTTTTTCATCTATTCATTTAATAATAATCATTAATATATTTTTATTTTTAAATTTAAAATTAATTACTTTAATATTTACATTGACATCAAATTCACATAAAATCACTATCATAAATACATATTTATTTTTTTGTTTTTTTCATCTGTTCATTTAATAATAATCATTAATATATTTTTATTTTTAAATTTAAAATTATTTACTTTAATATTTACATTGACATCAAATTCACAGAAAATCAATATCATAATGTTATAAATTTAAATAAATTGTTAATATTACGAACATGAAGGTAATAATGGGAAAACGAATAGAGATGAGTGTGATTAAACAAAATTAAATTATTAATAAATATTAAGGTCATATAAAACTATTTTTTTTCCCATTTAGAAGGTAGATATATATAGATTACTTATGTATCAACAAAAATACGTGATTGAGAGAAAATGTTTATATGTAAGTGATTTCATTGCAAACATTTAAGTTATTTAATCAATTTTCAATATATGATGCTAAATACATATTACTAAATAATATATTATCTATTAATTAATCTATTAAATATATGACTTTCATTTGTGATCTTACTATTATATTATTATTATTTTTTTGTTTTACAATTTGTCATGTTAATGATATTATTTAAGTCATTTTTTATCTTAGTTTAATAAGATCATTAATAGTGTATTTAACTCAATCCAACTAATTATTATTTTAATTTAATTTTAAATTTAATTTTAATTACTTAAATTTATATATTGTCGTCAAATAATAATATGAAGACAAACGGAGATGAGTCGGACTGAATAAAAATAAATTATTAATAAATATTAATGTCATACAAAATTTCTTTCTCCCATTTAGAATAAAAATATTTTCAGACTCTTTATGTGTCAATAGAGATATGTGATTGAGAGAAATGTTTGTCTGTAAGTGATTTCAAACACTGTTTTTAAGTTATTTAGTCAATTTTTTTATAAATAATGATAAATAAATATTACTAAATAATATGCTCTATTTGATCATTTTTTGTTCTTGCAATGAGAGAAGTTTTTTTACCCTAGCGTTAACATGTTTGATTGTTATATGTCATTTGTATTGATCATGTAATTGTGTTTGGATTGTTTATGTGATTTGTTTGTTTGCACAAAAAAAAGAGAAACAAAATCAAATATCCAACAAAAATGGTTATTTTTCAATTTTTTATTGTTGAGATATTTTGTTAATTTTTAAACACATAATGCATGTTCTCTGTTTGCTTAGATTACTTAGTTTGAAGTGACTTACAAAATATTAAAAAAATTGAAATATTTCTTCGTTTTTACCTTATGTCTCAGAATATTAAGAGATAATATTTTTTATTTATTGGGGCAAATGTATTTCCAAACTTCTGTCTATAAATCAATATTTAATTTTTTTACGACATTATTATATTCTCTAATCAATTTTTTTTACTTAGATTGATAGAAGGCATTTTAATTTGAGTTTTTATTTTCTTGCTTATATTATTTTTGTAATATTATTTATTATGAAAATAATAGGTGAACTACAAAATTTGGTAGGTCTAAGAGTCCTCTGATGAACGACAAATATGGATAAATTATTAAAATATATAATATCCAGTAGATTTTTGGCATGCGATTTTGTTCTAATTCAATGATTATGCATGATTCTAAATTTTAATTATATCACAAGTTAACGCATGCTTTGTTGTTGCTATATATATTTTGTCAATAGTATAATATTTTTCTATGGTTTAAGAAAAATTGTGTGACTTTGAATTATATTTTTACGGCTGCTTTTCTAAATGGTTTTATTATGATTTCAAGGCACCATTTTTCATTTGTGTTTTTTTAAAGAAGTGAAATGAATATCTATAAAACGATGACATTAATAAGGTGTCTTCTCTTTATTTGAAAAAAATATTAGGAAAATTTATACAAATTGTGAATAACATGAGTTAATATTTAATTTGAGAGTGATTTATGCTTTTTATTGCTCGTATATACTTCAATTTCCTTGTTATTGTACTAAATAAATTATTTTTAAACTTTGAGTTATCATTTTTTTAATCGAGGTTGTTTGTGTTATGATTTTTTTATTCGTTTTGGTTAGTATTGTTGGCGGTAATTGATTTTTCTGATATTATATGATGTGTCTTGTTGTTTATATAAAAATAAATATGAAAGTATACCAATCAAAGCCACGTATTTTGGGTCTTCTGTTCTACGAAGAGAATAATAAATAGTTTCTGTAAATTATATAATTTCTTGGTTTTTCATACATATAGTCTACGAAATGCGTCAAATTTTGAACAAAAAAGTTAAGACAAACATAGTGGATGAAAAAAAAAAGACATGTTAAATAAAAAAAAATAATGTTGTGTATTACTATGTTGGGTGCAATAATTGTCCCTGTTTGGTAGAGCCGTCGAACCGTGGTGCTTGAGCTGCTGTGCGGTTTAAAAGATTTGAGTTGCACCATTACTATTAGCTATAGCTTTGGAAAAGCGGCAAGCGCTCGGCCCTACAATTGGTATCAGAGTCAAGGTCACGGATTCGATTCTCATTGATTGCAAGAAGTGCAATTATTGGGAGGGATATTGTCGGGTGCAATAATTGTCCCTGCTTGGTAGAGCGGCCGAACCGTGGTGCTTGAGCTGCTGTGCGGTTTAAAAGATTTGAGTTGCACCATTACTACTATCTATAGATTTTGGTAAAGCGGCAAGCGAGGTCCTATATACTATGTCCTAATTTCTGTATGATATAATTCAAGCACATTTTTTTATAGATATTTGAAATTAAGTCCAACTAAGTAACATGAAACATATACATATATATTAAATCATATTTAAAGCGAAATATTAAGATCAAGAATGATTCAGATTTAAATTTAAACGAAGCACAATGAAGAAGAAATTGAAGAATTGTATGTGTACGTTAAGTGTTATATATTGATTATGTTGTTACTTCATGGTTGTGCGACATATGGATGTCATATAAAATGTCAATATTTCTCAATAAAATAGTTTTCAAAAAGAAAAAATTCTTCATTCAGAAAAAGAAATACATAAAAAACAAATTGTGCATAATTCTCATTCTATTTATAATGGTATGAGAACAATTCTAAAGCTTTGTTGACACAATATAATAGATCAATTTTGTGCATTTTATTGAGACATTAAGTCAGTTTCACTTTATTTCCTCCAATATTATCTCGATATATTTCGATGTGACTACGAGATTTTTTTTGTCTCTTTTTTTAGTCAAAGTGTCTAACCAGCTAATTCATAACATATATGATGATAGCATAGAAAACTTCTCGTCAAATAAATTCACTTAGCCAACTATTGAAATTCAAATAAAATTCTACAATATTTCATCAAATTAATTTTGACTATCATAAAATGCTCATGAAATCCAAATGGTTATATTATTAGATGTGATATTGAATAAGACAAATACTTTGACATATATTTGAATGATATCTCATATGCATATCTTAATTACATTATTCGTATCTCTTCTCAAGATTTTTAAAATACAATAATTAATTTTGTATATCGTTCCACAAGATATAAAATATTATAAAACAAAATATAAACTCGATAGAAGAAAATTTGTTTTGTTTCAATGAATAATACAATATTATGTTCTAAACGCAACAAATGAGATTGAAACTATATCATCCTTATGACATGATGCACGCAATCATTATTTCAAAGGTTTCAAAAAATGACGATCAATATGACTTTCTTGAATTGCGTCAAATTAAATGAGGACACAATTTTAAAATATAGCCATTTGAAGAGATTTCAAGTATTTTTCTCACAATGATTGAGAAATAGTTGTTAAAAATTTATTAACCTTATATCTATATGTTTATAATATTGATACTAAATGTATAAAAATGATATCACAAATATCACAATATTTGAAGAAGGTGCAACATCATTCATTGATTTTGTTGTTGAAGAATATATAAGTTATACATACTTTTAGTCACAGTGAAAACTTATCGCGAGTAAAAGCATTTTTTCTTAGGATTTATAGTTGATGATTGTCAAAAGCTGAAAAATCATTTAACAACAAAAAAAATAGTCGGAAAAAATAAGATTATCAGATAAAAACAATGTAGAAAACCGAAAGAATGTCGTGATAAAGAAGCAAACTATGAGCATGTCAGATCCCGGATAAGGATTGTAAATAACATAATATATGTTAAATACGATCAGATACTTGCTGAGCATACCAAAATAGTTATATGCATATTATAACAAACTACGACAAAGAGTTGTTGAGTTCTCAAAATCAACCAAGAAGCATATTGGAAAGTGTTTCGAGTGGATAAGATAATTTCTCTTATTCATATACCGTCTATGGTCATGATTTTTTATTTTTTATGGCTTAGTTTGTTTCAGTTGATAAATGTTATTAGCCATGTTTTAATTCATTTAAATATTATCAAAATTTCGTACATATATTTTCAACAGTTTAGGTTTTTACGTGCAACGCACGTGCATTTTTCTAGTAAATTATAAAATATGTATAAATCTTTTAATCAAGTAATTATAAAATCTAATTGCTTTGAATTTAATTGACATATATTATTTTATATTATGTTAAGAAATTTTTTAGCTTGGATAATATTAAAATTTATGGTTCCACCATCGTCGGTGTGGATTAGGGTTACGGAAGTTCCGTGAGTGTGAAAACAAGTAAGAAAAATGCTTAACAAAGTGTGGTTGTTTTATATATATATATATATATATATATATATATATATATATATTACGAAAGTTCCGTAACTGTGAAAACTTTTTTGGAAGTAAGAAAAATAATATAAAGTTCCGTAAAGTTTAAAATTCTAGTTCAGTTGACCCAATTTTCTGGCTCCGGTGAGAGGAATAGCCGATTCGGCCTAATTCATGAAAAATATTAGTTTTTATGTCAAAAATATTATTTTTATAATATGAATGGATCATGTTGAATCGTTTCACATATATAAACTCATGATACCGTCTCACAAAAAACTAATTCCTCGAATGGGATGCAACAATTAATGTCTTTGAATAATTCTACAAGTTTATCTATCCGAAAATCTTATGAAACAACACATAATTTTTTAATGTCAACATCATATTTAAATATGTCATAAAAAAATAATTTTGTTTTATAATAAATTTATGTTCATACTTCATATAATCAAGCATCTTCACATGATAAATTTTGTAAAGTTTTTTTATAAAAAAACATAAACATATAATTCAGCAACTACGATTGAATTGATCATACATGTATTGAGTAGATTATTAATTAGTGATAATATTTATTTATAGATTTCTACAAAATCAATAAGATCTTAGATATGTTTTGCACTTAAAGTTGCAAAATTTCAATATCTAAGTTGAATTTTCTAAATAGTTTTTATCTTTTAATTCATAGTTGAAACTCTCAAATAAAAGACATTCCAAAAAAAAAAAAGAAGAAAAACTCGTATAGCTCGACATTGATTCAAGAAACCAGGATTCATATAAAAGTGGTGCGGGAGTGGTAGCAAAGCAAAGCAAAGCAAAACCCTGCTGCCCTGCTCTGTTACAGCTTCAACCAGTTGGCGGCTATGGCTCCTGATGCTTCCGATGCTCTGGCTGGTACTTTCTGCTTCCTTTTTTTAAGTGACTTTTTGTCTAGGAGATGAGAAAATACGACCTACCCTTTTCAAATAAGTTTCACCTATGCGTTTGTTTGTTTGTTTGATCGCAGTGAGGGAAAAGGTTCAAACTTTTTTGACTTCTGCCAAGACTGGGAATTTAGATCTCCTCAAGAGTAAGTGTTGCTTTTACTTCCTCGTGCAAACTCTATTTCTGTTGTATATCATACGTTGGCTCCTCAGGCATGCTTCAATCTTGATTGGGTTTCATTTGGATTGAGTTCTTGTATTGGTGCTCTCCTAAGGATTTACGGATAAGGGTGGATGATAATGTGGTCAGTGTTAATATTGTCGGGTGGTGGATAAGCTGCATAAATACTAATCGGTTAATGGCTTCTGGAACTTTGTCGCTTTTGTTGTGGGCAATGCTACATGAATTTTTAAAATAATTCCTTCTGACTAAATTAGACTTTTTTTTATGTGCTCTTCTGTTGTACTTAAATCCTCATATTTTGGTTCCTTTTTATCTATGTCTGTTTTCGTTTTGCATTGGATTTTTTAGTCAGTTTTATTTGGTTGACAAAGTAGAATTGGCGAAACAACTTGATGATGGAAAAGGTTTAGCGCAAACAGTAGCGGATGTTAAGGATGCTAACCAAAGAGGTGCTCTTCACTTTGCTGCAAGGGAGGGGCAAACTGAGACGTGCAAGTTCTTACTTGAGGAGTGTGATATTGATGTTAATGTGAAAGATGAAGATGGTAATTTCTTATTTCCAAGTAATTTTATCCATTTTTTCTTCAATATGCTATCTGGTTTTGCTTAAGTTATGACAATTTTATGAAATTAATTGATCTGATTAAACCTTGTTTGCTTAATGTTAATTAACTTAATTTCTAGTTCATTTATCTTTGTTACCTTTTTGCCACAATAGCTGCGCATAACTTTTAGCTTTGGTGTTTGTTTATACCTTAGGAGTTGATATCAATCCCATTCTTCTGATTTTAATTCTATTCAGTTGTCTAGGTTTTGATTTATATTTAAATGGTGAAAAACATTTGATTTTTTTATGCATAATCATCCTATTTGGAACTCTAGTGGTTTCTTATGGAAGTTCCCTCGTGAATTTTGGTTTGAATTTCGCGGTGGTGAACATAGTTTCATGTTTTCTAATTGTGAAAGGCATGTCTTTGTAAAAATTCCCAATTTTTCGTGTAATCTAGCTTACCATTTGGTTGAGATGTGTGATTGGATCACTCTCCTTAGTTTTGTCTTCATATTTTATCCATGAATAGGAGAGACTCCTCTTATTCACGCTGCTCGGCAAGGACACACTACCACTGCCAAGTATCTTGTGAAATGTGGCGCCGATCCTTCTACACCTAGTGAATTGGGGGCTGCTGCGTTGCATCATTCTGCAGGAATAGGTAAAAAATTTCTGGTTTCTGGATTGCTTTTTTTAGTTCATTAGTTAGTTTTGGGTAAGTTTCCTTTGTTACTGGTATACTCGTTTGGTTTCATAATCAACTGTAATAAAACTCCTATATAATCAATAAATTTTCACGTCTTATTCTTTTCCATTGTTTTTAAGTTTGTGAAGGAAAAAAATCATCTAGTGACACCGAGACTAAATGAACTATTGGATTTTGGAGTTGTAGCAAATACCCAACATTCATTGTGAAATACCAATTTCACCTCTTAATATCTTTTTTATCAAGTGTACAACTGCATCTAACTTCTAAAATTTTTTCTAGTACAGAATAAGTAATCATGCAGTTTGATTCTTTTCTGCTTGTTCTAGTTCTTCCTTCGAGTTTTTAACCAGCAAGGAAAAGGTGAGCTATATAGCCCTGTCAAAGAGTGTTAAACTTGTAATCAAGTGGTTGACAAATGTATTTAGTCCAATCAACATGGAGGGGCGACTAGAATTTATACAGCAACTTTCCAAATACCAAAGACAGAAATCTCTTTTGTTATGCCCCAAGTGAAGTCCAATGAGAAACAATCAATTGCTAACTCCACTTTATTTCAGTATCCGTGCTAGTTATCCATTCCATTCTAAATAAAATATCCTCTTTGATCCATTCCATTCTAGTCGCCCCTCCAATCAACATGGAGGGGCGACTAGAATTTATACAGCAACTTTCCAAATACCAAAGACAGAAATCTCTTTTGTTATGCCCCAAGTGAAGTCCAATGAGAAACAATCAATTGCTAACTCCACTTTATTTCAGTATCCGTGCTAGTTATCCATTCCATTCTAAATAAAATATCCTCTTTGATCCTTTATTAGGCATACAAGGTGGTCATTCCAGGCAGTGTTTGTTAGAGGAATCAATGTTTCAAGCCGAAACTAACAGATGATAAAGGGGAGAACAATGCTTTACGTCTGCACCTCATATCTTAATTTGTGCACACTCACAAAATTGACACAAGTTTAATGAGCTGATGTCTGAAAGATAATGTAAGAAGGTTAAGTTGGGTTCTGTTATCAACAAGTACCTACCTCTTGATGGAGATTTTTGGGATTGAAAGAAAAGCTGAACCTAGATATTGTGAAAAATTGGTGGTTGTGGAACACTGCAGCTGGAAAATTAATTGGTATACTATCAACCAGAAAATAAACTGTAAAAATGATGGCTTTCATTTGGAATAGCTGTTGATATTACATGCTTGCTGCCACTACTTGTCATGTTCATACTCACTTGGTGTGATCAAGTTAGCTAATTATGATTACCCTTTAACTGCACATGTTTAAGCACTACTTAATTGTTGCCAGGTGACATATTATCTATGGTTATTCCTGTCTAATTACATCGATATGATATTTATAAGAACAATTGAGTAACATATGAACAACGTTGTGGTGGTTTATTTAAATTCATCTGTTGTTTTTGTTTCATATAATAATTTCATGTTCATCTTGTGCTTTACCCGTTAGGTGTTAGCCAGAAAATTTCTCCACTTTATGCTTTTCATTTTTGTCTAGAACAATGTTCATCACATTTCCAATAGTCCAAGTTCTTATGCAGTTGGTGGCCTGTTAAACCTGATGTTTTTATGATTTTTACTATTTATTATGTAAAACTAGGTCTAGCCAACATTTATGTGGTTTATGCATTTACTTATATAGCATTCCCAATTTTCTCTTGGTCGACCGATGCCTTTGTTATAATACGTTAATTGAACAAAATTGTGTCCCTCACTTCATAATGTAATATGTTTGAATTGAATCTCGGTTTGTAGGGGATGTTGAGTTGTTGAAGTTCTTTCTTGCAAAGGGTGTAGATGTTGATTTTCAAAGTCATGTTGGTACTCCCCTTATATGGGCTGCTGGAAATGCTCAGCATGATGCTGTCAAAGTGCTACTGGAACATAAAGCCAATGTAAGCCATACACACTATTAGCATCAAAAGGTTTAGTTTGGATGCAAAGGTATCATGCATCTCTGTGCAATAACTATATGATATTTTGTTCGAAGAAAACTCTTATTTGCATATCCTCAGCCTATAGCAGAATTGTCTTACACGGTGGTGTGAGGTTAAGAATTGCATCTATGAATCAAAGATGATAATACGTTGATAAAGGTGAATTTAAAATAAAACCAACTATTCATTCTTTAATCGACACCCTTCTACTAATTAGGAATGCTAAAAAATTGACTACATTTAATGTTAATAACCTCCTACATCTGCTGACGAGTCATTCCATTTTAGCAAGGTTTGGATGACCATTTTTTAGTTAAAGATTTTAAGTTAGTATTGTGCTAAATGGACCTCATGTGGCAGAACTATATGGCGTAATTTAAGACATGGGAGCACTTAATACCAGAAACTGTGACAGTTTTTTACCCTAAACACAACGTTCCGTGTACCATTAAGCCTTCACAACCAATTAAATGAATCTGACAAATCATACCGCTTCAGTTAGTTAATCTCTCTTCGGCCTTTGATCCTTGCTGTTATGAAATGCTGCAAGGCTTTCATGGGAAACACATAGAAACTGAAGCATGTAAAGAATTTATCATTACCTTTTGAAAGATTAATGTAATAGGATCAAACAAAATATACCATTTTTCATTCCTTAACCCTCAGTTTCTTAACAATTACATTATACGGCCATCCATTTGATTAACTCGAAGTTTGTTTTTTGTTTTATTTTTCTCCTTGATCAGCCTAATGCCAAAACTGAAGACGATGTTACACCTCTGTTGTCAGCGGTTGCTGCAGGTTCATTGGCATGTTCAGAGTTGCTGATTAAGGTTCTTTGTTTCTTTTGCTTTTGCTCTTTTGCTGCTGTTGCCATTGTCCTGTTTATTGTAAAGGTGCTATTATTTAGTGTTTGTGTTCTGATTTCTTTTGCTTTTGTTAAATTTAGCTAACTTTCCTACCGTGTTGATTATGTGGCTGATGTTAATTATTTGGCGGATATTTCTTTAAATGAATAAAAAACCCAAGAAGAAATCACATTATTTTGCAGCTATCTACGACGCTGTTGAAATATTTTGTTGGTTTGCATGAACTAAAATATTTTCCTGCAACTTACATGGAAATCATGAAATTGTATTGCTTTTTCAAAACTATTTGATATAATTTTCTATTTGAAGTTCGACTATATCAATTTAAAGTTACTCTGACAAACAGATGGTGTTTTTAAAATCATCCAACTTGTTTTAGCTGGCATGAGCAATGTTTGAGCTAAAAGTGGTTTAACAACTGTGGATTTTACTATAATTGGTTATGTAAATTGTATTTGTACATATAATGTAATTTTACTTCAAAAGGATGACGAGCTTTGAAAGCTATAAAATTTTTGTGGATATGGATCCATTTTTCTATGGAATAATGTTCAAAGTGCTGCAATAACATGCATTCTCTGGTTCGTCTAAAAATATCTTTCTTGTTTTTCATACAGGCAGGAGCAAATGTCAATGTTTCTGCGGGTGGAGCAACACCCATGCACATTGCTGCTGATGGTGGCAACCCAGAAATGATCAACTGTTTGTTACAAGCTGGAGCTAATCCTGATGCAATTGATGAGGTACACGACTATTATGTCCTATGATAGTCTCTTTAGATATCTGTTTTCTCTTAATAATAAAAATCACCTTATGTCCATTAGTTTTTCCAGTTGTGGTACTTGATTTAGAGAGATTCTGACACCTTTCTTTGATATGATCTCCTAAATAAATCCGCAGAACATTTGCATCCTTCATGTTTCGTATTTTGGATCCAAAATTCAATTCGTCTTTCATGCACACACTGGGTATGGGCGTACAGTGTAGAGAGATATATTACACACGGGTTTTATTTGGCTCGACCATGACATCCACGAGACAGATATCCAAATGTACCGTTTGGTTCATGGTATAAGACAAACAATATGGATATAAATAATATTTTTTAATAAAAAAATATATAAAAATGATAGTTAATATAATGTTTGATTTGATTGATTAATTTGATTAAATTTGAGATAATGAGATATTATCGTTTTGTCTTTTTGAAAATATTAATAAAATATTTATAATATTATTATTAAGGGTAATATTGTAATTTCAATTCAATGATTTGATTTATGTGAGATAAATGATTGATGTAAGATAAATGATTGATAGATAAATAATATGGTGCACTAAACATGAGATTAGATTGGATAAAAATATAGATAAATAATATAGCGAACCAAACGGTACCAAAGAGTATGATTTTAATTATCACAATCAACATTTCTTGGCAGCTAAATGGGACCAAAACATAAGTAATATGCATGATCAACCATAGAATCGAAATGAGGCATGTGGCATCCAAGAAGGAGCTGCATGTACTTCAATGGGGTCAGTTCGGTTACCAGTGATTCACTTTATTAGTAATTAGTTCAGTTAACTTATTTGAATGTAAAACGTCAATGCATGTAATTGTTCAAAAAATGGGAGGAAAATGTGTTAGAAGAATCCTGGAACGACTCCAGCTAAGGAGACTCAATTATGTATACTTTCTTTTTGTTAAGTATAGAAGAAGCTATATTTACCACATTGTCATTATAACAGTATCATATCCCACGTTTTGGGGCTATTGGGCTGGAGAGGAAATAAAGAAGTTTGCATCCCTGACTTTGATCTTTCTCCATTTAAGTTGGATTTTTATTCGAAAGCTTTTGCGCTGCAGGACGGCTTGAGGCCTATACAGGTTGCAGCTTCAAGAGGAAACAGGGTTGCTGTTGAAATTATTTTCCCTGAAACATTGCGATTTACGGATGCTCCAGAGTGGAGTGTTGACGGAATTATTGACCATATGCAAAGTGAAACAAGAAGGAAAGAGGTGGGTACTTCGCCATATACTTGTGTTTGTATCTTTTTGAGATTGGAAACACCGTCTTTTGCTAATTTGGGTGAGATTTGTAATGTTTATTTTCAGTAAAATCATAGCGGGCAATGGGTAGTAATCCGGTGTCAGCTTTTATGATATTGTTGGTTATTCTAGTATTAGAATTCTTTTGTTTTCTATAAGGATCTTGGTTTTTTTACCCTACTCAATAATAACAAATTTTAGTTGATGTTATTCTAACATAAGTAGCCACATAATCAGCAGAAGCTGGTGGCAAGTTTTTTGATTCATATGTTCTCGTTAGATTTTTAAGGGGTTGTAATGTAAAACATTGCAGGATGAAAGAAATGGATCGCGGGACACCAGCAAACTGAAAAATGTTATCCCTCCAAAGCAGCCTGAGGTCTTTCTTGAATTGCATTGAACCTAGTTTTTTTATCTGTTTTATATTTGTTTTAGTTGGAACTGGAAATTGTTTTAAAGAAGTACAGGTATGTCATGAAAGTGCTACTAGTGTCATTTCTTGTATCGCTAATTGTCCCTGTTTAATGCATAGTGAGTGCACAATATGCCTAGTTTAAAAATAGTTTGCATTTTGAGTGTGCATTTTGTTTAATATGAAGGTTAAAAAGTGACATTTGGGCATTTTTTGTATTTTTTTATTTGAAAAACAATACATCCTTGATTTAAAAAAGGGCTATTTATGAAATTTTCGGGTTTAGATTATGATACATTAGTCTCAGACTGTAGTACGTAGCAGAAAGTAAGAATATGAAAGTATGATTATTGGGAATTGCCCAAAGAGAGCAGAAAATTTAGTACACTTTCATGTTAGACCCATGTGGATGCTTGCGAATTCCCAAAAGGAGTTCATGTTTAGGCATAAATTACATGGAAATGTCCTATCTTACATTTATAAGTAAACATTGCAGTGGATTGAAATTGATTATCAATATTTTTTGACAAAATTACTGGTAGTGACGACTTTTAAATATTTCGTGTTTATTTTCTTAAAGAAAGTGTGTACTGAGATATTTTATTCCACAGCATGTTATCTTCCTGTAATCGTGACATCTTGGAAGTATGCATTTGCATTCCTGCTGCCAAAACTTGTTTGAATATAAAATAATGAGTATTTTGAGGCTCGACTTATTTGTTAGTGTTCAATATCTAGGTAACACCTGAGGCCAAGAATAATGCTGCTGAAGCCAAAGCAAGAGCTGACACTGCCTATAGAAGGAAAGATTATATGACTGCTATTGATGCTTATACCCAGGTCTCTCTCTTTCTCTCTCTCTCCCCCCTTGTGCTCTAAGTTACAGTTATCTTTTGCTTAATTATATTTTGAAAAGTGGAATGATAGGGGAGAGATAAATTTCAACATGCTCCTTTAGCTTTACCAGTAGATGTATTAAATTTTGTAATTTATTAATAACATGTTTTTTCGTTTTGGACTCTTTGGTGGATGTCAGGCAATTGATTTCGACCCAACTGATGCCACTTTGCTATCTAATAGAAGCCTTAGCTGGATTCGTATGGGGCAAGCCGAGCATGCTTTAGCTGATGCTAAGGCATGCAGGGATCTTAGACCAGATTGGCCAAAGGCCTGCTATCGTGAAGGTGCTGCTCTCCGACTCATGCATGTACAGTCTCATTCTTCAAAACCAAATAGTTGACTATCGAAAATCATTAGCTTTGTTCTTACTCGACCTTTTTTTTTCTTTTCTTTCCTTTTTGTTCCTTCCCGTCTTTCAATATATTATCATACTGCAGAAGTTTGAAGAGGCAGCCAATGCTTTCTATGAAGGAGTAATTCTTGATCCTGAAAATAAAGAGCTTGTAACTGCTTTCAGGTTACAATTACCTCTTTTTCCATTTAGATATGTTGTTTGTTTAAACTTTGAACTTTGCACGTCTTTATGAAAGTTTTCTTAGATGGGTTATTTTTCATGATGCTTCAGCTTCTCATGAGAGCACACGTATAGTTGAGTGTTTTGTTTGTTTCTTCCATTATTAAAGCCCCCATAGAATTTATGTTATATAACTAGCTTCTATCCTTTGAGAACTGGTCTGCAATTTATTATTTGGCTGTTGGCCATATAGTAGCTAAAGATAACCGAGTCAACTGCTTTTCTTTTTACTATATATCTTTTTTAAATTTGGACATTGATGTTTTACACGGATCTCAAACTCTAGACCTCGTCCCATATTGGGAAATTATGTGCCACCGGAAAGAGCCCTGACACCCAGTCTCTTGGTTTTTTGATGGTCAACTTTACTGCAATTTGTACAGTATTATTATCTGGTGCCAAATCAAATGCACACGTGCAATGCAAGTATATAAATGAACTATAACTAAGTCAAGGAGTCCACTGATTACTAGAAGGCACTTTGTACTTCTATGTTGGATTGCAAGGAATATAATGGTTTTAATGACTGCGGTCGGGCTGAGATGCTAATTAATGTTGATTGTATTTCAGGGAAGCTGTTGAAGCTGGAAGGAATTTTCATAGTACACAGCAGCCAAAATCTTGATTTTGTCTTGGTTTTAGCCTGTTGGTCTTAAATGGTTTTGACTTCTTTTTTTTTTTCTTTTAACTTTTGGAAAAGTTTAGCTTTACCATTTTTCTTTACACTCGTTCGTTCGTATAAAATCTATGACCTAAGTATTTTATTGAGCTGGGACGAGCGTGTTAATATTTATGGAATTTTATACAGGGATTGTGAGTAGCCACTAGCCATATGAAGCAGCACACGTGTATATATAAAAAATCAATCAAAATAAATACAAAGATAGAGCATGTAATTCAAAAATTTTACTCTCAAATTACGTAGGCACCACCATCCTAGCCCTTGTAAAAGATTTTATCCCACATATACAAGTACATGGAGAACGACTTGCCTCACGTTCAATTCCAAATTGATGTAGTTACTTGAGACTTCAGTCAAATGTGGCAATCAGTGATGACTGATTAAGAAAATTTGAATAGCCTTGTTACTCCACTGTGACTTTGAATAAAGTGGTGGCACGTCATTCTGAATCTTTGATATCCCCATACAACCTGTCTTTCCAGAGAAGTCGCTCCATCAAGCATGTTTCAGAATGTTTTGATATAAAATATGCTTAATTAGGTTCGCATTTAGCAAAGTTCACATAATACCTCATCTGCTCAACAAATTGAATGAATGCCAACACAGAACTGCACAGGAAAAGAAGTTATGCTAGTCATTTATTCCCCTTCCTACGGGTAAAATTATAGTCTTTGACAACATAACTAAGGTCATCCACTTAATACTATGGCTATAACGGCTGATAATATGACGGGAGTGGCTGTTTTCGGATGTTTAACATTAATCATCTACTTCGCCGATTAGATGTTATTCAAAGTTCATCCTGAATAGCATCTATAAGTCCTGGTTATGAAGAGAGCCATGGACATGGATATCCTGAAGCTTAAGGTGCAAAACGCAAGGTGACATATATATGCATTCCCAAACCGAGAAGAATTAAAGCTCAATATTATACAACATAGATACGTTAAATATTCCATAAGTTTAATGAATCAAGAAATTAGTTGCATGGAGTTCAATATATGCATAACTAAATAAAAAAATGTAAAACGAATATTCTTCCACGTGAATATTAAAAAATAAGAAATTTTTTTCAGCTTGTGATCAACTATGGATCAAATGTTCGAGAGGGCGGACGGGGGCTTGTGTTAAACGCAACTATTATTAGCCGATAAGCTAGGAGAGTTCAAATGCAGCAATCATATAATACAAGTAGTGAAAGGAACAATGGAGTTCACATCAAACAGAGACAGCAAACATATTGAATTAAAAAGAAAAAAAAATGCTATAGTTGATCCATGTATTGAAGAATTGTGTCGCAAATTTAATTGTCCTGCAATTCCAAAAGTTCTGATTGCTCCTCCACGATCCTTAAACCACCCAAGTTTCTTCAGATGGCGAGTTATCTATTTGGTTTTACGATCCATGAAACCTGAAGTGGCCAAATTCCACGGAACAGGTCCTAATAGCTGGTCACATGACCGATGATAATCTACATCTGCAGTCAAGGTAGGCTGTGCAACAAAGCAGGTATCGGTTAATGAAGATTCACGGCCAATCATCTATCAACCACTTGGCTGATTTACTTCAGTTGATCTTAATCATCGGTTTGGAGCATCCACCTTTGAAGCTTGTCAAGGTAACCTCTCTAATAGGCTCAAAACTTTCACTCTGGGTTTTTTTTTCAACCAGCCCCTGAAGATCTCATGAACATCATGGGACTTTCCAAGAGTTTACTCGTTAGCTTCTTCATTAGTGGTTTGAAACACATAATTTATCATGAATTATTACTTCCCCAACCCACTTGCCTAATTGAATCGTTTCCACTAGCCCCCAGCTTATGATTCTTAGTTCAATGAAATCACCCGGGTCAACTGTTATTGGCATCAACTTCTCCCCCACAACCACCTAACTTCTTATGTACTAAACCACTAATAGCTATTGACCTACCTCCATTGACACACGTTATCCCTTTATACTCTCTGAACGAGTTACAGCTCTAATTTAACAAATAGAATAAAAATGAAGGGCTGGGGCAGGGAACAGTGAACATAAGGAAAAGAAGAATAGCACCTGTTTATATGATTTTAGACTCCTTTCTAATGGTCACCTCATACCCATTATATAATTGTAACATAGTGAATTGGTATAACCATCTATCAGGAAGATAAATTTTAAACAAAATAGGAAATAAATCTGACTAAAATACAAGTACTTATAAATTCCAAAACTCCATTGCTTAAGCAACAAAATCATCTATCCAATCTGGTGTCTTCCTTGCTCTTTTCGGGATTTTAATGTGCAGAATATCCTTGATTCTTATATCCATTCCGCTCCAACAAATTGGGCATGAGCATTCGGTTGCATGGTCAATTGCATATGGATATTGTTTCCTAGCCTTGTTTACGTGAGGCTCAATTTGCAAAAAGTTAAAAGGAAGAAAACCAACTGATTTCTCATGTCAGAATGAAAGACCTATGGATTCCTTAGTTGAAAATAAAACATAACCAACCAATTGTCAGACCTTAAAAAGAATAAAAGCTAAACACAAACAAAAGATCACCTTGCCAGCTAGCCTAAAAGACTCTCCTATCTGATTTACACAAGATTTTTCCAGAAATAGTACTGCTTCATTCAACTTCTCAGCAATTTGTCCTCAACTTCCTACTATCCATGCATGTTAATGAAAAGTAACAAGAAAGACAATACCGTCTTGTTCTCACTACTCAACATTCAACAAGACCAAATAAATCTCACAAATGCCACCAGCTAAAACTAAATGCTACCAAGTGCTAAAACTGACACCACCTGATCCAAATTCCAACCATAGACATCACACAATTCCTTAAAATCCAAAAGAATAATGAAACTAGATTCTTTTTGTCATGAGATCCCTTAAATGCTCGAAGTAACTAGACCACTTAAAAGATTTTGACTGCGGAAATGGTCTGGCGAGGCTAGTAGTACAATTTATTCGATGTAAGCAAACATTTAACAATGCGGCTGGATAAAAACAACAAAACAGACGAAAATATAAGACGCAAGTAAATAAAGCACAATATTATGGACGTTTGGAGATTAACAACTCCTATTTCACCTCTTTTTTCACTTAGGAATAAATCCACTAAAAAACTTTGATTTATACAACTCCTGTATAAATCCAATTCTATTAGAACTTATCACTACCTAAATCGAAACTCTTGGTGACAATCCAAACAACACTGTAAACAAGTTTGGCTCTCTTTGGAACCCTTGGTTCAGACAGATATAACACAACTCTTCACATATAGCTTTGAACGACTAGAGTTGTTGAATTGGCACAATTTGATCCTTGATTATTTGATATGAAAGTTAAGCGTGTGCTAGTGAGAAGCTTTATATTTGAAAGAATAAAAGTACTCGAAATCTTGCATATTGTAGATTGTAAAGGCTTCAATCTTATCTTTTTTTTTTCAATCTTGAATCTAAATATTTATACTCGAACATCTTCCCATAGTCGGAAATTTTTCAACGATCATATGTACCTACATCCGACAAGATTACATTGTCAACTTCTCTTCATAGTACACTGGAATTAATGCCCATTAAATGATTCTTTGCTTTTTATTGTTTTAGCTACTTTGGCTTCTAAACAATTAATTAAATCTTGACATATTATGAAACATTCATGTCAATCAAGAGTTAATAGGATATTGTTCATTATGTGTCCATGTAGTTTAGTTGATAGATATGTCCTACCAGGATCAGTCTGTAGCTTGACCTTATTAATACGGTCAAGTTGGATAACGGCATGAACTGGAACGACTTGATTTAATCATTTCAGCGATTGTGCATTCCGGTTTGACTTCACGGCGTCGAGCTAGAAACTTGTTAATATACGGAAATAGTAGCTAGACCATGAAACATATTTATTTTACTATGAAAGTGCACGTGCGTTCAGAGGCGGAGCCACATGAGTTTATGCTCGGGCTGGTCCAATTTTTTTAAAAAAAATTTATATGTAAATTTTATATAATTTTGGAATAATATGATATTAGCCCGGGTAGATCAATTTAAAATATTAAAATATTCTAGAGTTTAAAATTATAGCCCGGACAGAGCCATATTTCTGGCTCCGCCACTGCGTGCGTTACACATGGTTGACTAACAATGAAATCATAATTACAAAATTTAGATATTGTTTAAAATTGTTTGAACAACATAATGTTTAAGAGTATTTGTTGTTCACTTGTTCATATGACAAATTTTTCAATCAACCTGATTATGACATAATAACAACTCTATCAAACCAGAAAAGACTTTTTTCATCCAAATATCATTCATAAAGTAAAACAATAAATATAAATTAATAGAATAATAGATTTTATCAATGCCCAAACCACAATGTACTTAAATGAAGTACACAAAAGGTGATATTAAATGTCACAAGAATATAATAAACACAAGAACCAAAAATAAATACCACAAGACATAAATTTCTGCCAACATAAATACAATTAAATGATAACTACAAAAATGAATTAAATCCTATTAACTTAACATGGACAATGACTAAAAAACAAATGCCACAAAGAGGAAAAACAAGGTGAAAATAATAAAAAAACGAATGTCACGAAGAAGAAAAAGAAAAGCATGGAGAAAACAATAAAAAAAACGAAGAAGAATGATAAAACAAGTGAAAAAAGAATACAAAGGTAATACTTAACTTAACATGGACAATGACTAAAAAACAAATGTCACAAAGAGGAAAAAACAAGGTGAAAATATTAAAAACTAATGTCGCAAAGAAGAAAAAGAAAAGCACGGAGAAAACAATAAAAAGAAGAAGAAGAAGAAGAATGATAAAACAAGTGAAAAAAGAATACAAATGTAATACTAAATGTCACAAGAATATAATAAACACGTGAACAAAAAAAAAGAATACAAAGATAATAATAAAGGTCACAAGAATATAACAAACACATGAACAAAAAATAAATGCACAAGACATAAATTTCTACCAATATAAATAGAATTGAATGATAACTACTAAAATGAATTAAATCATATTAACTTTAACATGGATAATGACTAAAATAACCACATCAACTATGTCAAAATGCAAAACAAGAGGTCATAATAGCAAGCTCACAAAAGGAACTAATATATTTATAGGTATATAGATTATGCAAAGTTAAAATGTTTCCTCGAATCTTAGATTTCAGACGAATATTCGATGCCGAACCAGGGGTAAAGGAGATCGGAGATGACTAATGTGCAAAAATTGAATGTTATATTCTAGACAAGAAAATTAATTATTTAAAATGATTTACGAATTTTAGTACTGTAAAGTTTAATTTAATTTATTAGGCAAATTATAAGATTCTAAGCATTTAAAATGTTGATTTTAAAAATTAAGATTATTCCTTAAATTTGGGGTAAAATATTTTATAACGACTTTTATGACAAGTTAGATTAGAATTTCAAGTATTTAAATTCGTAATCTTCAAAATTTGGGGGGTCAATCTTTTAAATTAAGGGATGAGATTTTAATTTATTTATCTAGTGTTTATCTAATTGTTTACTAATGATTTAAACCCTAAACTAAAGCCTTTTTATTTAAACCTACTTAACAAAAAAAAAAAAAAAGAAGAGAGAGAGCTGCAACACCAAGAACACACACACTTTACACACACATATCAGCCGTGACTTTCTTGTGGTTTGGAGTCTCGGTTTTTTATCTTTTTCTTGGTCCTATCATCACCGATCATTCATCCACACGTATCACAGTTGATTCACGCCACTTTTATGCAAGATAAACAACCGAAACATCACTCCAATCGTCCATCGACTTCCCCGCAACGATATTCGACGGTTCGAGCATTTAAAAACGCAAAGGCTTGTTTTAATCCTTCTCGAATAGGGTCTGTGCTATTCTTTTTGCGTGTGTGTAGGGGCTGCTGCTGTCCGGGATTCGTGAAAATTAAATTTATTAAACCTTATTCAGTTACTCATTATTTGAATGACCAAATAACAACACTCTAAAAAAAAGTAATTACGAATTAAACCCAATTAATCTGAAAAATAAGTTTGAGTAAGCTCAAAACCAAGATATATATATTTTTTATCCTAAAAAAGTGTATTATTTTTAAAACTTCTTTTTTATAGGAGTGTAGATATGCATAAACTTTTTATTAATTTTCATTATTAATTACATAATCCGTCATCATCTTCAAATTATATAAATTCAGATGATAATTATAGAATATAATCCTAGGTTGTGTTAATAAACTACATAATTAAGTTTTTATTTCTGAAAGCTATAAAATGGAAAGGACGTTATTTACAATTGTACTCCATTTAATACATTCTAAATTAAATTAATTATATAGTTTATTGGGTTATTCCACTATCATATGTAACTTCCAAGTTTATGGTAATTGATTATTCATTCACGCAATCCAACTTAGGATCATGTATGCTATAACTATAATAAAGAAAGGTAGTAATTCAATTTTATTGTGTGTGAGAAACAATGTATTGAATAAAAAAATTCATTAATTCAGTTGCAATATATTTCAATATTTAAACAATTTCACCTAATATATATTTCATAATTTGTTATTATGATAACTTATTTAATTTTTGTATCTCAATATGAAAATTATAAAATTGGTTATTACATTTTAGTAGAATTATGTTATACAATCGATTACATGAATTTACATATCTTATTGACCTATTAATGGTACTAGTTGATACCTCCGCTGATCATAAAAAATACTAGCATATGTTTTGATAATAGCTACGTTAAGTAAAAATGAAGCTTAATTTATTTTTTTATTAATGTAGCTTCAACACTTTAATTTTAAGTTTTGTTTATGAATTATGTATCATTAAAAATATCATTAACAATTTGACCAAGATTTATCACTACAGTAGATAATATTTCTTGCCAGAAGTATCGTTCAACGATCACAATTTTTACCAAGGATGCAGTCTTACTCCTGAGATATATTTGTCTGCAAATCAACAGAGGTGATATTCAAACTTGGTTGTATTCATCATAATTGAAGGCCTTAAACGATAGAAGGTAATTCGTAGCTATGCTTATTCATATATAGGAAAAACAACCTCACTCAACTAAGCACTGAAATTCCAATCGATTCAAAATTCATAATTCGAATCATGCATCAATATCTGTCTATCCAGCATCTGTTCTCGAACTTCCTGGAAGGAATAATTCTTTAAAAGTGAATAAAAAAAAGTTAAAGCAAAGATTTATAAATTTAGAGCTCTAAAGAAACAAACCATTTTCACTTGTTTAGTTATACATGTTTACAGTATGCACAACACGTGTATTATATATAAAAATTGATATTTTGATCCTTAGAGAAGTATTCTAAGGGTCGAACAAGTTGAAATTACCCATCCAACGTTTAGATTATCACCACAAAGTACATTTGTACATGGTCTACCATTTTTACTGGCAAATATAAGAAATCAGCAGCATCACTGTTTTCACAAGCCATTTACTTGCATGAGTCGATCATTATAATCATGCCGTACTCAAGCAGTCCTCCCATGTCCCATATTTTGAGCTGAAGGTTCCTCCTCCACTTTGCTGTGCGTATTCGGAAATAACAGCACGAGCACAGATGTCCCAAGTCCTTGCTATCTCCCCGAGTGACATAGGTTGGGCTAGAGTTCGGAGAGAGGTACTAAATCTTGATTTGGCCTTTCTGGAGAGGTCTTCATATTCTTTACTGGATATGGACAAATTTGGAATTGATCATACTCGAAATATCAGTGAAAATGGTAGACTCAAGTAAAATAGGCGGTCACATCTATTTCAGAATACAAAATGTACGGATCCAGTGAACTTGCATTATTCTGGTTAATCTAGAACATAAAAAAAAAAATTCTCCAGTCAGCACTTCTCATTCCTCTCCCAATTGGTGAGTGATGGCCAATTTCAAGATCGCAGTAGACAACATATTTGGTAATTTTAAAAGCATTTACCTAAACTTCGCTCATCAATTGGAATTTGGGGTGCCTCTAGCTATCATATCATATCTCACAAACTGTCACACAGAGCCCAGTAGCTTTGAACCATCGGTTTGCGTTTCACAACAAGCCAAGTTTGCTACACCTTCTGGTATTTGAGTCAGGGGACTTTATAAACGACTCAGGAGAGTTTGGATGATTCATTACTGCTCTCATATATCCCATTCATACCACGTCACTACATCTAATATGCTAACGTGAGACTTAACAGTTCTTTTTACCACAAATGGGATCTTCTAACACATGCATGTGCTTGAAATTCTTTTAACTAACACAGGTCATTTAATTTTCTTGATACCTGCAAACACCATTAATGGTTTTTGTTGACTATAAAAAGGTTGCAAAAGTAAAGCCTTTTTGCTTGCTAAGTAAGTAAAATGAATCCCATGACTTGCAGATGAAAAAGATTAACCAATAATAACAGTATCGATGATAATGATGAAGATGATTAACAAATGAAACTGGATGGCCAAGCTATAGACAGAAGAGTGCATACTCCATTGAATTCTCACCTGACTTCAACTGGAAACTTGTCCAAAAGTATAGGAGAGCAATTTGGATAGTTGTTGGGAACTAATAACCTTAAAGGTTGAATTGGTGACTGCATTTTGTCAAAACCACGATGTAAATCAGGGATGCAAGTTAGGGAAACTGAAATATAGTAAAAAAAGAATCCATATGGTATAAAGGCTCACCATTTGCGCTGAAGCATATTGTGACTTCAGATTTGGACTCAGTGCCACAGCACTGAAAGAACACTTCACAATAATTCCTCCACCACCTTCAGCCGCAGCAGTAACTGCAGTTGGATCAACATCGTCTTCACATATATATACAGCAGTATCTATAAGTCGCTGATTAATTTCATGTAACTCTTCTTCAAGTGCATGGTTAGCCTACAAACAATGATAAATCTTGTCATTATTAGATCCGATAATATTCTACTTGACAATATATTTAAGTTAGGTACAACAAAATTTCATGAACAATGCACTTATAATGAACTAAGAAATATCAATACAACAAAAGGTTGATTTATTAAAAAGATTATAGCCATGCACATGCAAGGGCAGAAGGCTCAACATGCAAACATGAAGTCTTGCTAGCACATCTGTTCATGGTATTTCAATGATCAATTTAACATCACAAAGGACAGTAAACAGTCTGAGGAAAAAACATTCAAGTTTATCTTTAGGCAACTACTTTCCTGGATTGTATCACGTCTGTTCATCTCAACAATAAACCATTGAAGTTTAACTTTTAGGAAACTATTTTCCTTCCATCTAGGAGGCTGTTTCGATCCCAATAAAATTTAAAAGTGGACTGATGGAATAAAAAAGAAAAGAAAAAAGAACAAAACCTATAAGATTTGGGTTAAGAATATACTAGTAAATGATAAATCACCATACAAAACCTAAACTATTGCAAAATCAAACTCATTGGAGCCCGCTGACCATCCCCCGCCACTGTAGCTGAAGGATGGTAATTTAGGATTTGTCGCATTGGGATTCCTTCAAACCCTAACATATAAAATCATAATTACCCAAAGATAATTCGAATTTTTGTGAGACTTAATAATAATAATAATAAGACATGCAAGGCTCGCATAGACAGCGCCTTGTGCCAAACATGTAAGTGTGCACCTCTTCAACGGCAATGTTCCTGGGGTGCCTCCAGGTGGGCTGAGTTGCACATGAAGCACCTGGAGATCAAAGCATGACTGTAGCGACACGGGTGCTAACATAATTGTCAGCTTTCATGAATACTCATGTAATATTTAGTTAATAAATGCTTTTATCGGTATTCCACTAAGCAGCATCATTGCAAGAGCCATAACAACCATATCTACATGGAAGTATAATATAGTCATGATTCTAAAATTTCATGGGAATATTCACCACAATTTTGATTTATATGTGACATTCATGAGCGGCATTCTGTTTTTGATAACCTTGAAACATAACAAAAAGACGGAAGACTGCATAGCATGAGATCACAGCAAAATTGCTAAATAATCTTATTAAATGCTAAGTTCAAAAGTAAATTTTGCAGATCAATAGCTCCTGCACTGAAATAAAAATCAAGTAAAAGTAGGAAACACCTCAATCCTTGGCCTCTTGACACTCGATGCCCCAGTGGACTCTCCATCAGATTCACTTCCATTTATATGCCTGAAATTATCACTCACACTGCAGGTAGATGAAACAACATTGGATGGCATTGCAGTTGTATAACGTCTCATTTTCTTGGTTCCACCAGGTCCATCTTGCGTAAAAAAGTTTCGGGCCTGAAGACGACATTTAGTCATAGCAACCAAATCTTCACCTACTGCAGCCCGTGATCCATTTCCTGGAGCAGATCCCGCAATTCTGTCAACCATACTGACAACTGAGCTGATGTCGCTAACAGAGGCACTTAAAGCTTTCTGAGACATAGATTTCACCTGATAAAAAGAACCAGCATATATAAATCAAATTTACAAGAGGAGGTGGTAAGGAGATTCATTCAAAAAATGGAGCAGTCACAAAAGAAATTCCACAAACCACTTTGATTAAGCGTTCAAGCGGCTGTTCCACAACATTATTGTTTCCGGAAACAATGGTTGATGCCGCACCATGAGTGCCATCAGGGCTGGTGAATTCTGCAAGCAAAGGTGAGGCTGATATCCCAGGAGTCCCAATTGCAAGAGATTGGGCTGGTCCAGATGCTCCAGCAGTTGAATTGTGCACAATGTTTCCAGCATTTGACAGCGATGAAACACCAGGATTGATTTTCTCAGAATCACCTGGCATGGGTGATGGAACCATGGAAGTTGAAGGAGATGGGACAATGAAAGGAGAATTTGCTGATTGCAAAGGGGTTCCAGCTTTGACATGAGATGCCAGAAGATTCTGTTGGTCAAGTTGTGGTGAAGGATGAAGACTAATTTGAGGGGATCCACCCTGAAGGACCTGAGGAGAAGAAATTGAGAACGGAGTTCCAGATTTCATTTGGGGGTGATGATATGATGGTCGTTGGCCAGAGGAAGTATGTTGCTGGATAACTCCTGATTTGCTACTTATCTGGTGTCTCATCTTTATATCATTTGTCTCATTAATCTGATTAAGCTGCATCATTTGCTGAGCAGTTAACTGTGAAGTTGACTGCTGAGTTGTTTGCTGCTGTTGCTGCTGCTGAATCAGCTGCTGTCTCTGCATATATTGTTGCTGGATCTGCCTCTGCTGATACTGCTGTTTCACTTGCTGTGTTGGAAAAATTTGTTGCTCTGATTTTATTTGATGGGGTTGGAGTATGTTAGAATTTGACTGCAAGGGATTCATATTTGATGGCATCGCTGTTAGACCATTTTGTGATGATATTGAGTTAATATTCATTTGCTGCGGGCCAGTTACCAAATTTTGTTGCAGAGAACTCATAGGTACTTGTTGAATTGAGTTGAGAGAATTGCTTTGTCCAGGTTCAACATTTGAGCCAGGCTGGAGTGTATCCATCATATTTTGACGGGAATTTGAGATAGCAGACACAGAAGGTAACGAGTTGTGCTGCAAGTTGTTCAAATTGTTCTGCTGTGCAGTCGTCACATAATTCTGTCCATTCATTGGCTGCATCTGAGAATTCATTTGATTCTCTGGGATATGCATCTGAGAAATTTGAGGTTGTGCCTGCTGAGATTGTTGCATAGAAGGCAAGTGAGGCTGGGGGATTTGCCCTTGATGCAAAGAAGAAACAGGCTTCCGTGGCCTGTTCGAATTAAGAACATTGACAATCTGCTTCTCAACGCCAACAATCTTTTCCTTGTGAGAATGGTTAACTTCATTCTTGTTAGTTTGCAGAAACATTAACAAACGTTCCAACATAAGCTTATAAAATCTGAGCTTGTCAAGTTGCTCATTCTTAGGCTGTTGAGGAAGAGAATCATGCTGCAATGCAGGAAATCATGCAATATCATTAAAAAGGAGAACTAGGAAAGGTTGGGGGTGGTGGACCAGAATGTGAAAAAATGATAAAATGGAGCTCATTAGATTTAATTTTTCAGAAGCTAAAGAGCAGACAAAATTTAGCCTCAATAAGAAATAAACAAGAACATAAACATTGATCATTTAGTTCACGTCATTTTGGAGATAAATAAGTTTAAACATTGATCGAATAAAGCATAACAAGTAAAGGAATAAATTGTCTACCTGCTGCAACTTAGCAGCCATTCGCTGGTACATCTCGTTTAAATCAGGAAAATACATCTCATTCATGGTTTTGATCTGCAGACAAGTTTTGGCAGTTTCAGATTCAAAATAAAGCTTTTCAAAGGAGAAATAATGAGGAAACATGATATACAAAATATATGACCAGAAAAATAATGAGGAAACTTGATACACCCCGTGGGTAAGATGGCAAGCACTAGCTCAAGGTACATACCTAGTGTCAAGGCACAAATAGAAGTGTGAACCTTATCAAACATGAGAGCACCAATTATATTATTTTTTTATCAAATTTTAGAAATATGAAGAAAGTTGCATATAGGATATAATATGTTATTACAAAACCATTATACAACAATAAAGCAAATATTTTACATGGTACATGCAGATATGAATGATTACTACACTAAATTTCAGTTAAATTACAAAATCTTTTTATTCCAGACGCACTTAAAACACCCCACCCTAGCATTATGTGCTTTGGCATTTCCCTAGGTGCAAAGATTGGGAGTACGACTATTTTATATGTTTTTCTACACCCACACGGTCTTGTCACTAAAACACAATAACTAAGTTTTGGAAAACCATCTGTATCACGTCACGGGGCTAATCAGTTTGCCAGGAAGTAAATCATATTGGAAATTAATGTATAAATGCAGTACCTTTTGATAAACCTCTTCTTGCCAGTCCCCGCCATTAGAATTTCCAGTCTGTGATGAATCTAAAGATGCTACAATGATGCACATTAGCTATCTGAATTGGATTAAAGCCAAAAAGCTTGTACATATGTTAGTAGTGCATGTATGGACACATTTACCAAGACAAAGATAAGAAATGCAACAATGCGAAGGCATGATCCATGACTGATTTCAAAATAAAAACACTCTTATGTTGTTTTGAAAGTAAATAAAGTAATCATGCATGAGAATTCTTATTTGAAAAATAAACATCAGGGAAATAAAGAAAATTTAGGGCCATGTATATTGTCATGAGATAAGCCTTTTTACAGGTTGAGATACCTAAATCAAATAAGGAAACAAATCATTACAAAATCTTAAAATAATTAGAAATATTATTTTGAAAATCTCAAGTTGATGCACATGATTTCATATCCTTTAAGTTTGGATAATACTGTGATAATCTCCTACTTAAAAGTGTTTTTTCGTTTGTTTGCAACCACCTCAGATTCAATAGGTAACAAATTTAAGTACCATGAAGTTTCCAAATTGTATGAAAATCAACATATGAATCTTTTTTCTTTCGTCCTACGTGATAGTCTAGGTAAGAACAAGAAGTAAAACTGCTAGTTGCTTAAGACTTAGTTTAGAAGTTGGAAGAGAGAAGAAGGGGAGAGAAAATAAAAGAAGAGAAAAACAATAATTTTACTTTTCCTTCCATTTCCACCCACATTTGGAAGGAAAATTTCACTTATACGGTTATACCACATTTTCCTTTCATTTTCTTCCATTAAAAACTCTCAAACAATCAAAGTTTTTGAATTTCATTTCATTTCCATTCTTTTCTTTCCAAATCCCAACTCCCAAACTGAGCCTTAAGTAACTTTACAAAACAATAACCCATTGATAAAACAAGAAAGAGTATATGGCTCTTAATCTTATATTTACCAACATGAAACAACTAGACAGAATAGCATGCTTTAAAACAAGAAAGAGTATATGGCTCTTAGTCTTATATTTATCAACATGAAACTACCCAGAATAGCATGCTTATGTAAAAAGAAAAGGCAAAGCAAATAGGTCACTTAACATAATACCACTTAACATAATACCATGTCAGGCAACAATGAACATGTATTGGAAACACCTTAAAATCATACACTTACTTAGAGGAACCTCTGGAATGATTCTTTGAGACTGTAACAACTGCTTCTGTTGATCAATAGTATTATGTGGTTGAAGCAAGGGACCAGACGTTTGAATCCTTTGTTGCATGTCTCTTTGCAATGGATTTACCTGCTGTTGCAAGCCTAATTGCTGTTGCAGTTGGCCTTGTTGTGACTGGATCTGTGACATCAGTTGCTGTTGCGGTGGTTGCGACAGTGTCTGATGAGCTTGGTTAGGTAAACAGTTTGCCATGTTTTGTTGCATTTGCTGCTGCACTGAGACCTTGGATTGTTGCAACATATGGACTGACTGTGGATTAGGCTGCAAGCTGGAGCCACCATTCTGAATTCCAACCATTTGCTGCTGTTGGAAACCAGATAAATTAGTTTGAGAGCCTAATTGCTGCTGATGCACATTCTGGAGGTTATTCTGCTGCCCAGATGACAGCTGCTGATGCATATTTGGAAGGTTGTTTTGCTGATTAATTGTCTGCGGTGGTTGAAGGCTAGTGATATTGTTCTGCTGAGCCATAATCCTTTGTTGTTGTTGATGCTGCTGCTGTGCATCAAGGGCATTGTTTTGCTGCCCAATCAGTTGATTCTGTTGCATGTTTGAAGCATTTGGCTGCTGTCCACTAAGCTGTTGCGATTGGTGTTGCTGTGCAGGTAGAACTGAATGCTGAGACAAAGAAGTTTGCTGCTGATGAATGACAGAAGGCTGCTGCTGCCGGAGGACCGATTGCTGCTGTTGCTGCTGCTGCTGAAGCATAGATTGAGTTGACTGTTGAAGAGACTGCTGCTGATTTTGCTGAAGAGTAGATGAAGCTGATGATTGCCTCAAAGAAGGCTGCATAACAGCCTGCTGAGAGGATTGGAGCTGACCTGGTTGCAAAAGGGGCTGCTGCTGCTGCTGCTGGATCTGAGCTTGCATAAGAGATTGTGGGACAGTTCCTTGTTGGAACTTTTGCTTCATAAGGTGTTGTTGTAGCTGCTGGTTGTACGGATATTGCTGTGAATTTTGAGACTGTTGCTGTTGATCCTGTGATGCAACTTGTTGTTGCCTCGCCATCTGTCTCTGAGAGTTGGCAAACATATTGGATGGCATACTTTGCCCCATAGAATTCCCTACTACATTTTGAGTTACATTAGACATGTTTTGTATATTTTGCATGTTAGGATTCTGACTAGAAACATTAGGCACGGTGCTCTGAGACACACCACCAGGGAGCTGGGCTCCAGTTGATGTGAGGTTATTCTGAATATTCTGGGATAATAGCTGTTGGCGCACTTGAGATTGATTGGAAACCATAGTCATAGGTAGCGACTGCACCTGATTTTGCATTTGAGACTGCATCGTCTGAGAAGCTGGCAAAGTCCAAGGAAAAACATATGGACATTGTTATAATCACCATAAAGAATCAAAAATCACAGGAAAAAGGAGAGGTTGCGAATGTGAAGGCAGTTCAAGAAACAAAAATAAAGCACCACTTCATAAGAAAGAACTAATATTCGGATGCATTATATCCATTGATGTGATATGTCAATTCCCAACCCAGAGAAAAATGAATCACAAAGGATTACAAGCAACACAAAGGCACTGATATTGACTCAATGAATAAAATAAGGAAAATGAATTATATAACAGCAAGTGAAAATACTCTTCTAAACTGGTAGTGGTTGCCAAAATTTTAGGTACAGAAAAACTGGAAAAAATATCTAAAATTATCGACTTTAGGCAACATGACGGGAAAAACAATAAAAAAATAGCAGACAACTAGCAGTCTCACAGTTTTGCACGCGAAAACATCATGATTTGAACGAACAGCATCATCCATAAAATAAACACTGGATTGCTGGTGTCAAGACATTTCACGCAACTTATTGGAGCAAGAAACAACATTAGGGAATCTAAGAAGTGCTTTGATAATTTCCTAATTTTCATAACAATGGTACAAATCTTTTTTATATGCTGAAATAACTAAAGCCATGAAGATAAAACCTATAGAGAAACCTAAATAATTATAAAACCCTGATTAAGTTAACAAAATAAGCATATTACATATTCCAAAGTAAATCAATGTATTTTTCAATATTCCCCCTCAAACTGAAATATAATATTCTAGCTTTAAAGTTAGGACAAATATAATACTACCATATGGCTGTCCAATACTCATCAGCATTCATCACCAACCAAAAAAATTCGGCTAAAGAGATTCAAGAAAGTTAATTGGCACCCCATGGCGCTCAATCGTGCAAAAGAATCCTCCACCATGGATAGTCAGCTATACTTTGCACATCTCACATTGTGGTTACTCTTCAACAATAATCGACATTATATGATATTTGTCTAGGAACGTAGTCTCTCTTATACTAAAAAATAAGCACTAAATACTAATTTATCAGTCTATCTCGTATGATATAATCACTCTTACAATATGGAAAGACATTTTAAATAATTCATCTCATATGCTAGGACATACAGAAACAGCAGAAAAAGGTGATGAAAATTCATCGTTTTGGTGAGATGCTGAAACGGAAGTAAAGATTTTCAATTGCTCTATCTATTTGATTTTTTAACTAACAGTTAAAACTTAATTGGAATTATTTTTATGAGGATAAAAAACTTGGTAGAAACAAAAGCAGAAATTTTTTTTCTGATCTTGAGACCTAATCGGCACGGCGCGGGAAGTCAAGAATTTTGCAAGAAATGTGTTACTAAATTTATTTTTTTTGGATATATTCTTAGTCAAGGTACAGGCATTTAGTACACTAAAAACCTGAATATAAAAGGAAACAAATCTATCCAAAACTTTATATTAATTAAGAAATCCTAATTAATCTGATAAATACAGAATAATGCCCTTAATAAGCTAAAGTGACATTTTCCAACAATCTACTAACAGTTTCATGCAAAATAGAATGCGTTTTTGTTAGTTTTAAATAAATATGTTAAAATGCTACTGCGGAATAACACAATCTCCTACTTATACATTGGGCGACAAGATCATTCAAGGATTAATTTACCCAAAGATTCTCCAATTATAAGAGAATTTGAGTCCCTGCACATAAGTGACTGATCAAGACTAAGAAGCAATTGGACAACTCCACACTATTGTGAGGGGAGGAAGACTTTCACAGGCTCTCTGTGTTGTTTGGTATTATTATGGGAAGGAAAAAATTCCATTCCCCATCTATGGTATTAAAGATTAAAGTGGTGAGGCATAACTTTGTCGACTTGCTCATGTGTTAATTAAAAAGCAGAGAGAAAGAGTTTTTTTTTTTCTGTAGGAATTGAACCTTTACATTGACCAGTTTTAAAGTTTGCTTATCATTTGTTTTTTTAAAAAAAAATCGGACACAATACTGCATATTTTCTAACTCAAGATTCAAACTTTTTTAAAAAATGCCTTTCAAATTTCTTAAAATTGCTCCTTTCGAAGAGGTGGTTATGGTAGTTCTCAGTGCCTCCGTCAACTTCATTACTGTGACTTAACGACAATATAATATCAATTAGTGATATCAGACCTCAAGCGAGAAAAAGAATATGGATGGAAAACGAAGAGTGATGAAAAGAATTATAAGAGCATGTTCAAATTCATAACTAGTAATATAAAGAGCTGAGTAACTACGAGTCATAAAGTGGATCGATACTCAAGCCCAACAGTTAGTTACTAACAGAAGTAAAGTATCTGGTCTTAAAGGAGAAACGGAGAAAGTGAGAAACAAAACAAAGATAGAAGGTTTGATCCCACGAGTACATGTTGAAAACAGTGTCTAGAAAAATGGCGAGTCTAGGTTCATTCTATCCAGCAACTCAGTAATCAAATGGAGAAAGTTGCTAAAAGCTAATAACAAGTAAATGAACAATGTCGAGTTCATAAATTTTTATCACCTGGATCTTGGGGATTTTTGCTATTGCTTGCAGTATTGGGTTGAAGAGGATTGGTCATAGGATTTTGGGATTTAGTCTCCATTGTCAGCATCTTCAAAGAAATCTTTCTCAAGTAATCTGACTGCAAAAAGTCGATGCGGAAATCGTTTAAAAGTGATTACCCACAGAACTGACTTCGGAATTAAGAGAGATTAAAATTACAAAAACAAAACAAATTTTAGGAGAGCTGGTAGGTCAACAAAGGCACAAGTGTAAAGTTATACGTAATGCATGGGGAAAAAATAAAGGCAACCAAACTACCTGACTTGTTGCTGCAGTGTAAATCTTCTCCTCAAACCTCATGGCTATTTTCTTAAGTTCCTGCAGTCCCTCTGGGCCAGAAAAAGGAAGATGCCTCTTCAAGGTTTCCATTCTATGCATTTTTAAATCTCAATGTCATCAGCTAATAGTTCACCAAATAAGATCAGACAAAAAAAATTCCTACAAGAACAACTCTATTATTAGGCACATTAACCAAGCAGAGCTTGAGAATTTGAGAGGGCCTGTTTGGGAACATTCAAGGCTTTTTCTCCATGGACAAGCGACAAGCTATAACTTGTTTTGGATGCCAATTCTGATAATACCAAAAAATGCATCACATTTCATTGTCAATCCAAATTCTCCAGAATATTGAATTTAAAAATGCCCCATATTTGAAAACAGAAATAAAAGGCTTATATTCCCCTCTAGAAGTTCACAATACATTGATTATGCTCTTCCATTTAAATTCAATTCCTTCAGACCAATGAACCAAAAAAAGGTAGGGAAAAAACCAGTGGAGACAATGGTGCCATCCACAGCACTTTCTACTCAATCAACAGCGACAACAATCAGAAGCGATAACAAAAAGTAAAAAACAGTCCATTTATGCCAGAAAGAAAGAATCCCCTTCAAACAAATCAACTATGCATATGCAGAAATCAGACTTTTCTCGGACCGTGTTATTATGTCTCTTAAGTCCTAACCTTGTACACAGAAAAACGACTTGAATGTCACTAGGATTTGCGTCTTGCCACTTCTTCTGTTTTCTTTTACTCTAGCTTGAAATATGCCAACTTAATGCATGCATAATTCAACATGAAAAATATGTGAAATGCACAAGTAAATCAAGATTCAACATAAACATTTGATTTTCGTCAGAATCACCTATCAAACTAGCAAACCAAATTTCCCTCAAACTAACACTTCCAACCAATATAATGTATAAAGTAAACAGGATATAAAATGTTAGAGAATTTTACATCTTGTTAACAATTCTCTGTCTAGAATCCGCTGGAAGCTGATTCCTCCAGTCACCAGCTTCCATTCCAGGAGGCACCACCGATTCACTACTCATAGATTGACCCGGAATCTGCAACTGGGCCTGGGCTGCGCGCCAATTATTGCTATCCATTTCTTGTTTTTATCACTTACGTGATTACCAAAACAACAACCCACAAACTTTAATCATCGATATCACGCCCACCAGGACGAATTTAATTGTTTTCAATATGTGATAATTATATCAATATCATAAACAAAACAAGGGATATCAATAATTACGAGAGGAAAATTCGAAACATCAAGAAAAGAAAAGGCGACCGGCCAGTAGAGCGAAACGATACTTTAATCAAGTTGAAACCACCGGGGACGAAATTTCCACCGTCGTGATTTAACGCGGTGGAAGTCAATGACGTGGGGAGTTGGGCTGATCGAGACAGAATCAATCAACCGAGGAAAACAAAGGAATATATATAGGCTTTGTTTGGATTCGAACTTGAAAACTTAGGTTTTCAATTTACGTTTAAATTCAAGCAAACCCACCAATTATGAGAGCATCCTTGTAATTATCCAACAAAGCCCGAAATTCTTTTAAGTCATTTCAATTGTTCTCATCTTTTGATAAATTAAAAAATATATGGTAAATATATAGTTATTAAAATATGTATACATATATGAAAATAGCTTATAATTGTCAACATTGACAGTTTATAAGTTATTTATAAAAAGTAAAAATTTGTGTGAGACGGTCTCATGAGTCGTATTTTGTGAAACTGATATCTTATTTGGGTCATTCATGAAAAATATTACTTTTTATGCTAATAATATTACTTTTTATTGTGAATATCGGTAAAGTTGACCCGTCTCACAGATAAAGATTCATGAGACCGTCTCACAAGAGACCTATTCGTTTAAAAAACTTTGGATACCCTGCTTTTAAAAAAAAAATTATTTGGATGTTTTTTAAAAATCAAATTATTCACATATATTTTATAGCATGTCAAACGTATCATCATCTGTGTAATGCCCGAGAATTTTATCCTAGTAATCCGTAATTATTGATTTATAATTTGATGTGATTATGAGAGGATTAACCGAGACATGATTTGAGTTAACGTGTAATAATTTATGTGCGAGGACAGTGCCTCTCGCGCACGTGCGCGACGTGATGGGCAGAAGACCTCGCGCATATGCGCGACATGAGGGCGCGCATATGCGCGAGCTGCACAGGTCGAGTCCAGAGAGCCTCACGCATATGCGCGGAATTGAGGCGCGCATATGCGCGAGCGGCTGGGAAGACACGCGCCGGGACATAATGTCTCGCGCATATGCGTCGAGAAGGGTCGCGCATATGCGCGAGACGTGTTGCATGTAGGATGAGCCATTTGCTTTACATGCGTGAATGTATATATATATATATATATACAAAACGTACGAAAATCCTTCAGAATCAGAAAAGAGTCGAGAAAAGTCTCTGTGAAGTTATAGAAAATCCTTACGCCTTTTGTGCAAAATCCAGTCCGTCTGATTTTGAATCCGACTTCGATACCGAGTTCCTAGCAACGTAGGCTACAACTGGACGTAAGTTTTAGTACGTTTTGATATGATTTGAAATTATGATGTTGTCAGAATTGAATGGAATTCATATATGATGTTCTTGACATGTTAGACATCATAGAATCGAAGTTAGATTAAGAAACGGACTGATTAGGGAATTGTTATGATTTTCTGAAGTTAATTGACTGAGATATGATATCAGATTGTATTGGTATCGATTATTAGTTGAGAGAATTATTATCTGGTGATGTTATATTGACCGGGATATCGGGATTGTGCGGTTATACCGTTGATTTTGAATTATTGATCAGATTGGTATCGATTTAAACGGTATATTGATATGATATCATTGATATTGCCATTGCCATATCGAGGGATTGACAGAGTTTGAATTCCTGACCGAAACTACAAACGAAAGGTATAAGTCAATGTGGTATCGGGAGATCGACTTAAGTCGGTTTAGACTTGAGTTTCCCTAAATCACATACTTTACTTTATTGCATTGATATTTGCATTGATTTGATTGATGTACTTGTTTTCTTGATTTATAGATAACAGGTATTAGACGAGTAATCTTGTGACAGAAGTGCCTGATAGTGGCGGGATCGCCACGGGCGCATTGCACGATGTCACAAGATAGTGTATTGGCGATAGTGCCAAAGTTTGTCACCGGATGATTGGCTATCGATGTGGATAGAATTTGGGTTTCTTCTATTACTGTTGATCGATGTCGTATCGGTGTGGATAGAATTGGAGCTTCTTCTATTACTGGTGAACGATATTATATCGGTGTGGATAGAATTAGAGTTCCTTCTATTACTGGTGATCGATACCATATCGGTGTGGATAGAATCAGACCTTTTTCTATTTCTGGTGATCGATACCTTATCGACGTGGATAGAACTGGAGTCTTTTCTATTACTGTTGGTCGATATAGGAATGCCAACTTCTGGAAACCGGGATCCCTAGACTAGGATTGAGTCTAGTCTAAATTGTGTAGCTACGAGTATTGTCGACAGTCTGATATTGATTATGTTTCAGATTTTGATACATATTGCTGTTATCTGTTACATGCTTTATATTTGGTTATATGATTACATGTTTCGTTGATTTATATTGGGATTATATTCTCACCGGAATTATCCGGCTGTTGTCTTGTTTGTATGTGTACATGACAATAGGTGGGACAGGATCAGGGTCCAGGAGATGAGGAGAGATCGTGATAGAGTGGAGACTTCGGACTTTGATGTATATAGGGTTTTGGCACTTGATAATTAGATGTTGAACCTTAGTTTTTACTGATTTGTAGACGGTACAGGACTTGTACTTTATTTTGTACGGAGTTGTATATTAGTTTGATTTCACTACATTCCGCATCAAAAAAAGAAAAAAATTTTATGACCCTAATTACTTGATTAGTAAATTGATCCTAATGACGATTAAGAACTGATTAGCGTCCGGGTCCCCACAATCTGGGTAATATATAAATTGATTAATAGCATATAATAATTATTTAAATAATATTTATAATTTTTTAATATAAATTTTAGAGTAATTTATATAATTATGGCTAGTATTAATAATTTAATATTGTTATATTAATAACAATAATTAACAATTATCATAATTACGTGATTATTAACATTATTATAATATTATAAATATTTTTATAGTTTTTATTATTATTACATAAATAATAATTTATATAATTATTGTGTCTACTACTAAAAATACTATGAGTAGGTCTCTTGTGAGACGGTCTCACGAATCTTTATCTGTGAGACGGATCAACCCTATTGATATTCACAATAAAAAGTAATATTTTTAGCATAAAAAATAATACTTTTTCATGGATGACTCAAATAAGAAATCAAACTTACAAATATGACCCGTGAAACCGTCTCGCACAAGTTTTTGTTAAATACTATTACATGAATAATAATAAGTATCATTAATTATTATTCTAGTTATATTATTTAACTTTATAATTTAATTACTAATTGTTAATATTATTATTATATAACTATTATTGTAATCAACAACAATTATTATAATTACTATAATAATTAATATAAAACTATATATTATATGCACATATTAAAAATAATCATGCATACACAATATTATGTCATTTTTGTAATTATCATAACAAAAAAATCTTATAATACAAAACACATCAACAAATTTATGCTTTATTATCTTATTTTATGGAAAAATCTCATCCGCTTATTTTTACAATAAGAGCATACAACTTATAAGCTCATAAAACAACTTACAGAACATGCGAAATAGCTTATAAACTGTTTTAAATAAGTTTAACCAAACATCATCTTATTTAAAATCACACATAATAAGTCACTCAATACATAATTATTAGTATAGAAACTAAAAATATCATTTTTAATAACAATAATTTTATTATATGCAGCAATTCCTGATATGCATAGATCCAACAACAATTCTAGGATCGTGCATAAAAGGGATTGTTGAGCGAACGGGCCAGGAAATTTTTTATCATTTACTTCAGATATTCCACGAAAAGGGGTGACATGGTAGCGACTGCACCAGATTTTGCATTTGAGACTGCATTGTCTGAGAAGCTGGCAAAGTGAAGGAAAAACATATGGACATTGTTATAATCACCATAACGAATCAAAAATCAAAGGAAAAAGGAGAGGTTGCGAATGTGAAGGCAGTTCAAGAAACAAAAATAAAGCACCACTTCATAAGAAAGAAAACTAATATTCGGATGCATTATATCCATTGATGTGATATGTCAAAATTCCCAACCCAGAGAAATATGAATCACAAAGGATTACAAGCAATAGATAGGCACTGATATTGACTCAATGAATAAAATAAGGAAAATGAATTATATAACAGCAAAAGTGATAACGCTCTTCTAAACTGGTAGTGCTTAACAAAATTTTAGGTACAGAAAAACTGGAAAAACATCTAAATTATGGACTTTAGGCAACATGACGGGAAGAACAATAAAAAAAATAGCAGACTAGTAGCAGTTCCACAGTTTTGCACGCGAAACCATCATGATTTGAACAGCTTCATCCATAAATAAACACTGGATTGCTGGAGTCAAGACATTTCACGCGACTTATTGGAGCGAGAAACAACAGTAGGGAATCTGAGAGAAGTGCTCACTATGATAATTTCCTAATTTTCATAACAATGGTACAAATCTTTTTTATATGCTGAAATAACTAAAGCCGTGAAGAGAAAACCTATTGAGAAACCTAAATAATTATAAAACCCTGATTAAGTTAACTAAATAAGCATATTACATATTCCAAAGTAGATCGATGTATTTTTCAATATTCCCCCTCAAAACTGAAATATAATATTCTAGCTTTAAAGTTAGGACAAATATAATACTACCATATGGCTGTCCAATACTCATCAGCATTCATCACCAACCAAAAAAATTCGGCTAAAGAGATTCAAGAAAGTTAATTGGCACCCCATGGCGCTCAATCGTGCAAAAGAATCCTCCACCATGGATAGTCAGCTATACTTTGCACATCTCACATTGTGGTTACTCTTCAACAATAATCGACATTATATGATATTTGTCTAGGAACGTAGTCTCTCTTATACTAAAAAATAAGCACTAAATACTAATTTATCAGTCTATCTCGTATGATATAATCACTCTTACAATATGGAAAGGCATTTTAAATAACTCATCTCATACGCTAGGACATACAGAAACAGCAGAAAAAGGTGATGAAAATTCATCGTTTTGGTGAGATGCTGGAACGGGAGTAAAAATTTTCAATTGCTCTATCTACTTGACTTTTTAACTTACAGTTAAAACTTCATTGGAATTATTTTTACGAGGATTAAAAAATTTGTCGAAACAAAAGCAGAATTTTTTTTTGTGATCTTGAGACCTAATCGGCACGGTGCAGGAAGTCAAGAATTTTGTGCAAGAAATGTGTTACTCGATTTATTTTTTTTGGATATATTCTTAGTCAAGATACAGGCATTTTAGTACACTAAAAACCTGAATATAAAAGGAAACAAATCTATCCAAAACTTTATATAAATTAAGAAATCTTAATTAATCTGATAAATACACAATAATTCCCTTAATAAGCTAAAGTGACATTTTCCAACAATCTACTAACAGTTTCATGCAAAATAGAATGTGTTTTTGTTAGTTTTAAATAAACATGTTAAAATGCTACTGTGGAATAACACAATCTCCTACTTATACATTGGGTGACAAGATCATTCAAGGATTAATTTACCCAAAGATTCTCCAATTATAAGAGAATATGAGTCCCTGCACATAAGTGACTGATCAAGACTAAGAAGCTATTGGATAAATCCACACTATTGTGAGGGGAGGACTTTCACAAGCTCTCTGTGTTGTTTGGTATTATTATGGGAGGAAAAATTTCCATTCCCCGACTATGGTATTAAAGATTAAATTGGTGAGTCATAACTTTGTCTGACTTGCTCATGTGTTAATTAAAAAGCAGAGAGAAAGGGTTTTTTTTATCTGTGGGAATTGAACCTTTACATTGACCAGTTTTAGGGTTTGTTTATTGTTTGTTTTTTTAAAAAAAAATCGGACACAATACTGCATATTTTCTAACTCAAGGTTCAACTTTTTTTTAAATATGCCTTTCAAATTTCTTAAAAAATGCTCCTCTCGAAGAGGTGGTTATGGTAGTTCTCAGTGCCTCCGTCCTTCATTATTGTTACTTAACTACAATATAATATCAATTAGTGACATCAGACCTCAAGCGAGAAAAGGAATATGGATGGAAAATGAAGCGTGATGAAAGGAATTATAAGAGCATGTTCAAATTCATAACTAGTAATATAGAGAGCTGAGAAACTACGAGTCATAAAGTGGATCGATACTCAAGCCCAACAGTTAGTTACTAACAAAAGTGAAGTCTCTGGTCTTAAAGAAGAAAAGGAGAAACAAAACAAAAAGAATACAAGGTTTGATCCCACGAGTACATGTTGAAAACAGTGTCTAGAAAAATGGCGAGTCCAGTTTCATTCTATCCAGCAACTCAGTTATCAACAAGAAAGATAGTTGCTAATAGCTAATGACAAGTAAATGAACAAAGTTGAGTTCATGAATTTTCATCACCTCGATCTTGGGGATTTTTGCTATTGCTTGCAGTATTGGTTTGAAGAGGATTGGTCAGAGGATTTTGGGATTTAGGCTCCATTGTCAGCATCTTCACAGAAATCTTTCTCAAGTAATCTGACTGCAAAAATCGATGCGAAAATTGTTTAAAAGTGACTACTCACGGAACTGACATCGGAATTAAAAGAGATTAAAAAAAATAATTAGGAGAGCTGGTAGGTCAACAAAGGCACAAGTGTAAAGTTATACATAACGCATGGGGAAAAAATAAAGGCAAGGACCAAATTACCTGACTTGTTGCTGCAGTGTAAATCTTCTCCTCAAACCTCATGGCTATTTTCTTAAGTTCCTCCAGTCCCTCTTGGCCAGAAAAAGGAAGATGCCTCTTCAAGGTTTCCATTCTATGCATTTTTAAATCTCAGTGTCATCGGCTAATAGTTCACCAAATAAGAACAGACAAAAAAAATTTCTACGAGAACAACTCTATTATTAGGCACATTAACCAATCAGATCTTGAGAATTCGAGAGGGCCTGTTTGGGAACATTCAAGGTTTTTTCTCCATGGACAAGCGACAAACTATAACTAGTTTTGGATGCCAACTCTGATAATACCAAAAAATGCATCACATTTCATTGTCAATCCAAATTCTTTAGAATATTGAATTTGAAAATGCCCCATATATGAAAACGGAAATAAAAAGGTTTATGTTTTGTTCTACAAGTTCTCAATACATTGATTATACCCTTCCATTTAGCCAATGGTGCCATCCACAGCACTTTCTACTCAAATCAACAGTGACAACAATCAGCAGCGATAACAAAAAGTGAAAAACAGTGCACTTATGCCAGAAAGAAAGAAGCCCCTTCAAATAAATCAACAATGCATATGCAGAAATCAGACTTTTCTGGGACCGTGTTATTATGTCTCTTAAGTTTTAACCTTGTACACGGAAAAACGACTTTAATGTTACTAGGATTTGCGTCTTGCCACTTCTTCTGTTTTCTTTTACTCTAGCCTGAAATATGCCAACTTAATGCATGCATGATTCAACATGAAAAATATGTGAAATGCACAAGTAAATCAAGATTAAAGATAAACATTCACTGAAATTTCGTTTTCGTTAGAATGACCTATCAAACTAGCAAACCAAATTTCCCCCAAACTAACACTGCCAACCAATATGATGTATAAAGTAAACAGGATATAAAATGTTAGAGAATTTTACATCTTGTTAACAATTCTCTGTCTAGAATCCGCTGGAAGCTGATTCCTCCAGTCACCAGCTTCCATTCCAGGAGGCACCACCGATTCACTACTCATAGATTGACCCGGAATCTGCAACTGCGCCTGGGCTGCGAGCCAATTATTGTTATCCATTTCTTGTTTTTATCACTTACGTGATTACCAAACCAACAACCCACAAACTTTAATCATCAATAATCACGCCCACCAGGATGAATTTAATTGTTTTCAATATGTGATAATTATATCAATATCAAAACGACAAAAACAAAACAAGGTTTGATCCCACGAGTACATGTTGAAAACAGTGTCTAGAAAATGGCGAGTTTAGGTTCATTCTATACAGCAACTCAGTTATCAACAAGAAAGATAGTTGCTAATAGCTAATGACAAGTAAATGAACAAAGTTGAGTTCATGAATTTTCATCACCTCGATCTTGGGGATTTTTGCTATTGCTTGCAGTATTGGTTTGAAGAGGATTGGTCAGAGGATTTTGGGATTTAGGCTCCATTGTCAGCATCTTCACAGAAATCTTTCTCAAGTAATCTGACTGCAAAAATCGATGCGAAAATTGTTTAAAAGTGACTACTCACGGAACTGACATCGGAATTAAAAGAGATTAAAAAAAATAATTAGGAGAGCTGGTAGGTCAACAAAGGCACAAGTGTAAAGTTATACATAACGCATGGGGAAAAAATAAAGGCAAGGACCAAATTACCTGACTTGTTGCTGCAGTGTAAATCTTCTCCTCAAACCTCATGGCTATTTTCTTAAGTTCCTCCAGTCCCTCTTGGCCAGAAAAAGGAAGATGCCTCTTCAAGGTTTCCATTCTATGCATTTTTAAATCTCAGTGTCATCGGCTAATAGTTCACCAAATAAGAACAGACAAAAAAAATTTCTACGAGAACAACTCTATTATTAGGCACATTAACCAATCAGGAGCTTGAGAATTCGAGAGGGCCTGTTTGGGAACATTCAAGGTTTTTTCTCCATGGACAAGCGACAAGCTATAACTAGTTTTGGATGCCAACTCTGATAATACCAAAAAATGCATCACATTTCATTGTCAATCCAAATTCTTTAGAACATTGAATTTGAAAATGCCCCATATTTGAAAACAGAAATAAAAAGGTATATGTTTCCCTCTAGAGGTTCTCAATACATTGATTATACCCTTCCATTTAGCCAATGGTGCCATCCACAGCACTTTTTCTACTCAATCAGCAGTGACAACAATCAGCAGCTATAACAAAAAGTAAAAAATGTCCATTTATGCTAGAAAGAAAGAAGCCCCTTCAAATAAATCAACAATGAAAATGCAGAAATCAGACTTTTCTAGGACCGTGTTATTATGTCTCTTAAGTCTTAACCTTGTACACAGAAAATCGACTTGAATGTTGAAAAACGACTTGAATGTTGCGAGGATTTGCGTCTTGCCACTTCTTTTGTTTTCTTTTACTCTAGCTTGAAATATGTCAACTTAATGCATGCATAATTCAACATGAAAAATACGTGAAATGCACAAGTAAATCGAGATTCACATAAACATTCACCGAAATTTCGTTTTCGTCAGAATTACCTATCAAACTAGCAAACCAAATTTCCTCAAACTAACACTTTCCACCAATATGATGTATAAAGTACACAGGATATAAAATGTTAGAGAATTTTACATCTTGTTAACAATTGTCTGTCTAGAATCCGCTTGAAGCTGATTCCTCCAGTCACCGGCTTCCATTCCAGGAGGCACCACCGATTCACTGCTCATAGATTGACCCCGAATCTGCAACTGGGCCTCGGCTGCTCCCCAATTATTGCTATACATTTCTTGTTTTATCACTTATATGACTACCAAACCAACAACCCACAAACTTTAATCATCAATAACGACACCCACCAGGACGAATTTAATTGTTTTCAATATGTGATAATTATATCAATATCAAAAACAAAACAAGGGATATCAATAATTACGAGAGGAAGATTCAAGACATCGAGAAAAGAAAAGGCCGCCGGCCAGTAGAGCGAAACGACACTTAAATCAAGTTGAAATCACCCGGGAACGAAGTTTCCACCGTCGTGATTTAACGTAGTAGAAGTCAATGATGTGGGGAGGCTTTGTTTGGATTCGAACTTCAAAACTTAGGTTTTTATTTACTATGTTTAAATTCAAGCAAACCCACCGATTCTGAAAGCATCCTCGTACTTATCTAACAAAGCTCAAAATTCTTTAGTCAATTGTTTCATTTTGGAGTAGCTTTCGTGAGACGGTCTCACGAATTTTTATCTGTAAGAAGGGTCAACCCTATCGATTTTTACAATAAAAAGTAATACTCTTATCATAAAAAAATAATATTTTTTAATACGACTTGTGATACCGTCTCACCCAAGTTTTTGACTTCATTTAATATCTGAAATTTCGAATCAATTGGGTCGATCGATTATTTTAATTTAATAGAAATTGTACAAAACACTCATTTGCTAAAATTATATCATTATTAATTTTGTTAAAATCAATTTTTTTTATATTTCAAGCAATAATATTATTCATTTATTGTTATATGTATTATCAATAGTATTATTCTTAGTTTATTTATTATATATAATAATACTTTTATTGATTTATTTACATATGTTTATATTAATAATATTTGGCTTTTTCTCTTTCTGAAATAAATTATTTTTATAAACTATTTTAAATAAATTTAGTAAAACATCTTCCTATTTAAAATCATTCACACAAAATAAGTCACTCAACACATAATTATTAGTATGGAAACTAAAAATGTCATTCATAATAACAACACATTTATTAAATGCAGGCAATTTCTAATGTGCAAAAATTCCTAAAATTTCTCATTTACTTTAGATATTATACGAAATGTTTAGTAGAAAAGGATACGATTAGCTTGGCAGCTTCCATAATCAAATCACGTTAAAGATCGCTGCCTCATTTGAACTATTTTGGAGTTTGTGTGGTGGGAAGAGATGATTTTGACATTGAAATCTAGTTTTAAAACAAAATTTCAATTCGATATATAATTATAAAATTCCTAAACTAAAAAAAAAAAAGTAAATGAAAAGCATCCCATTTGTTGAGTTTTCCATTTCTTTGACTTAAATGTTAACGATTAACAAATTTATTAAACATGATTTTCTTTTATATAAACAATAGAGAAAATAAAGTTGAATTTGAATCGAACTTTTAAACTTTTCAATTTTATGTTCGAAATTGATAGTGTTCCAATTTGTGCAAACCAAAAGAAAAGATGTTGCGTAAATTGATAAATTATAACAACTTTAATGCAAATATGAATAGATAAGGTGTAGTGCACTAACCTCTCGACGTGGTCGCCTCGCCACCTGACATAACCGCATCAGGAGTCACTTGAATATCTAAAAACAAAAAGTTTATTGTTTAATGTACTATACATAAATATAAAATCAAAAAAGTGCATTACCTGACATTCGGAGGATTCCTCTGTTATGATTGGAAGTCTAGGCTCAGATATCCGTTGTGGGTGTAATTGGCTACTACTGCCAATTTTCCTAGCCATATTATCATCCACACCTAACAACATACATCAAACAAATTAAAATTAAAATGATAATTCTAATAAATCAATCTATTACGTAAACATAAATATAATTAATAAAATTAACTCACCAAAATCTGCTTCGGATGATTTCTTCTTCCGTCCTCTGCTATAAACTATGCTATAATCTCTCTCCTGATGCACTGGCATCGGAGACCTGATCTCACCAACACCTAGCATGTGAGACCCCATCTCATCAAAACCAGCTCTAATCTGTTCAGTCAAACTCGATCTCAATTCATCGAAAGCCAGATTTATATCCCTGATACACGCCCTGGTCTCAATAAGTCCTGATGTAATCTAAAGACGCATAGACGTAACATTATCCTCCAATGCCGTCAACCGCCTCTCGAAACTATCCTCCAATGGGCGGCGGGAAGGATTGAGTCCAAAGTGGACTCTAGGACCCGTACGCATGGGAGAACTGGTGCTAGAGCTGTATCTACTGACATCAACAGAACGGGTGTTGGAACCATCTGGAGATGAATGTGCAGAAGGGGTGCTGGAACTATCCGGAGATAAAGGCGTGTGCTGGATTGGGGGAGACTCTACATGGTGCTCGTTACATATGACTGTTTGATCCTGACTCCAGAGATCGAGTACCCGAGTGATGACCGCATCGAGCGCATAATCAACAAAAACCCCGGTCGTATAATACGGTGAAACGAGCTCCTCATGAGTAGGAGTCAAACATCCAAGACAATCCTACGTTTAATTAATAACGTATCGATTAATTAAAAATTATGTCCACGATTATTATGTCAAATCAATTCATATTACTTACATCTATGACATAGTCATCAAAGGCTGATGTGACATCAACAGCAGATGGGGTACGGTTTGATGGCCACGTGTTAATCATCCATTGAAACATCCTGGCAACATCAAACCGTCAACATCTCTTCTCTTTGCAAACTTTTGTGTCACGCTAGGATAATATTCATAAGCGAGGATCTGTAACATAAATTTCAAACAATGTTATTAGTACAAATAAATATAAAAATCCACTTTAACATTCAAAAAATAATATACATACACAGGCAGCACAAAACCACCGACAAGGAAGCTGCCATCAACTTCTTTCCGACCATATGCCTCGGTGAGGTAACTATATCGTCCCTAAAAGGTCCTTCTTCAAAATCGGACCGCATCCCGATATGCTACTCTACCCCAAGGATAAGTGTTAAATCTATCCAAATCATCTACAAGCCTCAAGTATTCATGGTCGATCTTCGTCGTCTTTTTCCTAGTTGCATCACCGAAGACGACACAGCAGAAGTATAGACTAGTCATCTTTATCTTCCCCATATTTATATCAGTCTCATTATGCACTTGGACACTAATCATTGCCTCCAAATCACGCAAAACAATATCAGACTTACCGACAAAGTGTGTGGTGCCAAAGACACCTCTATCTGGTATATCTTCGGGCTCCATAGCGTAATCAAGACCGGTTATTAAATAATACTCCAACAAAGAAAATCTAACCGACCTCTTGCACACTACCATCCACAAATCATCACTAATAGTATCAACTATCTGATTGCTCATTAAATATCATATAATTTGACTAGAAATGTTAAAATCTCTATAATACCTAATCAACTTACCAAAAATAGACTGCTCTAAAAAAAGGATTCTCTTCTCGTTGTTCAAATAATGATGAATCTTCTCCACGATCTCTTTATATCTGGATTGAATTGTTAATTTGCATCAAAAAATTGCATCTCTCCCTAGTTTTCTCAACAAATATACATGTTACAGATGCAAATAATTACGTTAAGTTAGAAAAATAAATGGAAAATTTAGGTGGATCGACCCAAATATACACTAGGTCGACCAACGTGTATTTAAACATAAAGATATTTACGTAGATTGACGTATGGTTTTTTTTTTAAATAAGTCGGAGTTCCTCGGAACTCGGGGAGATACTTTGTTTAATATAAAGAAGCCAAAAGTAGATAGTTCTCCCAGCAGCCAGGTCTCTTTTCTCCCCAATTAGCACCTCCGACTGATTTCGGGCAATAGCTGTTTAAATCCGGGGAATAATGCAACAGGTGAGTTAATCAAGCGTTATGTATTGAAATCAATCACACATATTCGCTTTTGAAATTCGATTTTCTTGTAAAAAGGCTGGAGCTTCAGGGTCGGAAGTGGAGGTGACCTGGGAAGATCAACAGAATATCAACAAGTTTGGGAGATTGAACAATCGGCTTCATGAGTTAGACGATGAAATCAGGACTGCCAAGGTTATTTCTACTTTTATTTTTTAATTGTTTTTTTCGAAGTTTAGGATCTTCTGTGTTTCCGCGATGAAATCGTACTAGTAATAACAGTAAGGCAAGTCTCCTGATCGGAGATATTGAATAAAAAATGTCAGTGAGCTAGCATTTGAATTTTAAAATTTGCCCAGTTTTAGAATGACGGCCAGTTCCCCTATTTGAGATTGTTTCTCTTAGTCTTAGTTTCATTACCATCTTCATTAGCGTAGGTGTATCCAATACTTTTTTTGATTGAGACCGAGGAGGGGAGAGGTAGAAACTCATGTTTTTAACAAATTGTTCCAGAATTTTGATTTTTTGTTTTGTATTTATAGGGGCTTGTTGTCCAATACCCCTATTTATGGTCCGTTTATGAGAAAGATGTAGTTGGGTTTAACACTTTGACCACTTGCTCATAACCTTAGTCTATTTATTATTCTAAGAACGCATATTCATTCTGTAGGAAGTTCTGAAACTCAGAGAGACCATTGAACTAAAAATCCACTCTGGATATAAATTTTTTTTGGCGCACTGGTGACTTGGCTGTGTTGTTTGGTGTTCTGCTTTTTATGGCTGATAAACTGTATTTGATTAGTGCAGTCTGATAGACATTGGTCGCGAGAATATACCCTCTTGGAATTGAACTTTGAAGTTCGAGTTTAGTTTCACTGCGTCGTCGTAATTTCCTGTTTCTTTATATGCTGTTACTGTAAAAATTAATTAGATTTCTTTTCTTTCTTTAGTTTTAATCCGTTCGGGAATATCTTTTCCCAGAAGGAGTTCGGCCATTGGATTTTTGGGGCAACTTTTTTACACAGCCCTCAAATAGGGCATCCCAAAATTGTTGGATTTTTATCTATGCTTTCTCCTTGACTTCTTCATTAAGGCATCAGTTTTCCTTATCAGTTATGGTATAGTTATTTGCTCGGAATATTTTTATAAGCCTAGGAACTTAGAAAGTGGGTACGGGGGAACACAAATACAGGTTGATGTAGCATGATATTTAACTGCAAATATATCCTATGTGCGTTACTTGTTGGGTATGTTATAACTTATAAGTCCATACTCCTGGGTCTTTTGGAAAAAAATCTAACCAATAAGAGCTTCTGCTGGATGATTGTGAATATGTTCAACAAATCATAGATGAATTTAATTTTGAGGTTTTGTTAAAATCTGTAAGCATTGGTGCTGTCATCTATCTTGTCAACGGTAGCCTATGCCCCTGCCTCTGTGCCCTTTGCCAGAGAAAGTTCCAATTATTTCGGGAAAGCTTGTTTTCTTTGCTGAACTACGGCATCTCATATATCTAACTGAGATATCATTAATATTAATTATTTTCCAAAACTGTTTTATTATCGAGCTCTATGTTACTGTTGGACGTAATACATGCATATTTCATAATTTTAGGAGATCCCACTATTCTGGGGGATACAATTATAACAATCTTTTCTGAAAATACCAAATGCATTGAGTGATAATATTCTTTTATGCATTAGATTTGTTGAAAGTGATGATCTCCGTCATCTGGCTCAAAATATAAGCTAATGCCTATCAAAATTAGAAAGAAAAGGAATTGGAGAAAATACTGAAAATTATCCCAACGGATGACTTTTATCAAAAAAAGCTCAATGTTTGTACTGTCAAGTTTTGCCTTCAGGCAACATTGTTGTAGATTGCTTCTTTTGTAATCCAATTCTCATAAATTTTGGATTGGGATGATAAAAAGAGAAGATATAAGCTCTGGTGAGGATATATAGTACGTGCAGAGAGAGGAGAGAATAGTGTTTTATACGACCACGTGCTAGGAACATTGATTCATATGATGTTTTTTGTATGTAACAAATGAGAGAATAGTGTTTTGTACGATTACATGCTAAGAACATTGATTCATATGATGTTCTTTATAATTTGATGCATTTTTTGAAGAAAAAACAAATTTAAAAAGTTAGAATCACGTGTAGTTCATTTACTAAGCGGTCTGCCAACTCGATTTTGCTTTCGTAGTACTTGTACTCCAAGTACGTTATATATTGGCTAAGTTTTCAAGTCTCAGTTATTGTTGTTCACTTTGAGTTTCTGATTCCACATATGTATCTTTGTCAGGAAACAAATGAAAATCTCGAGGATGCAAGCAATGAGTTGATTCTCACGGATGAGGAGATTGTGCGATTCCAAATAGGGGAGGTGTTCGCGCATGTACCTAAAGAAGAAGTCGAGGACAGAATTGAGAAGATGAAAGAGGTTACCAGCAACAACTTGGAGAAACTAGAGGCAGAGAAGGAGCTTATAATCGCGCAAATGGCAGAGTTGAAGAGGATTTTGTATGGGAAATTTAAGGATTCTATCAATCTTGAGGAGGATTGAGTAAAGTTGATGTTCTATGACATGCTACAAGGGGCCTCATGAAGATGAAGATCGTCGGAATATGAGAGTTGTATGGAGTCCTAACCGCAGTGGCATATCTCATCCAACTGTTGTTTGATCTAAGACTATGGTAACATAAGATGCAAGGTGTTTGTTTGAATCCAAAGCTTTGAGAATTCTTGTATGTGTCATTTAATTCAAATTTTATTTTCTCCACCAACACTGGTAATTTGTTTTTGGAGTATGTTTGAAGTCTTGACCTATTTGTCTGCAATATTTTTCATTTATTTTCTTGGGTTCCTTTCATTCATATTTTTTTATGCTAAAAGAGTAATATAAGTATTATTGAAAATCCTTTGCTTTTTATTGATTGAGACTCAATCAACCCAAAGTTGGGAAAATAAATTTTAAATTCTTATTTTTATTTCTAAAAATCTAAAATAAATTAGAGAAAGATTATTAGAAAAATAATAATTATGAATTTTTATTTTTAAAATAAGAGAAGAATTTTAAAAAGAATAAAGATTTGACCATCCACACCAAACGTTAAATAGTGTACAATGTATGTCAATGGAATAAAATATAAAATTAAGGATAGAGAGGGGGAGAGAGAGAGAGAGAGAGAGAGAGAGAGAGAGAGAGAGAGATGGATAGGGTGTTTTCCGTGGATGACATAGCTGACCACTTCTGGTCGCCCAACCCGCCGCCGATTTCCCTCCACGATGAGGAGCACCACCACCCTGCTGCCGCGTCATCCTCATCAGAGACGACGTGGATGAATCGCAGCTCATCCGAATGGGCGCTCCAGCGTTTCCTGCAGGAGGCCGCCGCGCCTGATCACACGGCTGCCCCCAATCCGAAAGAAGACAACGTTGTCGAGATCAAATCCAATAAAAGTTTAGAATGGATCCCAAATGCCAATATTCCTGTAGATTCGAAGGAGTATCAGTCCTTTCTTAAAAGTCGGCTCGAGCTGGCGTGTGCCGCCGTTGCTTTGACCCGGGTATGACGTCACCTTCGTGATTATTTCTATTTTCCTTTTTTTTAATTAAAAGAATAAGCTTTCGGAGTTTCATTTGTTGCTTATGAATTGATTTCGGCTGATCATTGATTAAGTTTTCTTCTTTGTTACTTTTGCTTAACAGCCTTAACTGTTGTACATTTTGGGGATTTATGAGAGAGTGAATTTTGATTTATATGACCCTCAGGAAGTAGTTAAGATGTAAGAGTTGGATCCGTAAATTGCCTTCGATTGTGCAGGATCGGTGTATGCCACATACTTTTCCATTTGAACTTTGTTTGTGCTCTAAAATTATCCCATCTTAGATATTATCAGATTTTGATTTCAGTATATTCACAGCCAAGTTTGACTGTCTGCAGATAAATGGGATATTATGAGTGTGTTTGGATTAAAGGTGTGGAATTGAAGTTTCATATTTATGATAGCAGATTAAATGTACTTGTTTCATATGAAGTGAGTGTTGAGTTACTAGAGCTCTCTGAGGGATATGTGCAGATTGAAAGTTGATTAAATGAAGATTTCTATAACTTAATAAACTAGTATAAAAACTGTGCTCTATGTTAATCTTGGCGAGCTACTGTGGGGTCAGTTGCTAACAAACCAATTCGATATATTAAAATCAATTCAATCTCCAAGGATTATTCTGTACTTGTGAAATGTGCCTTTGACTCTTTAAATGAATTTATACAAAAAAATCTTATTTCTTTGTTAATTAAGAATATGATGTGATATATTATTCAGTTTTCCTGTTCTTCGCTATTCTCAAGCAGGAATAACACTAAAGAACAAACTATGATACAAAAAAGTCTATTGCACATGTTATTTTCTAAAGATAGGGGTAGTTGTTTTTTGGGAGATGATTTCAGTCACACTTCTCGATTATGGAAGAGCATAAGTTTTGTGTTCTGATCTATTGTTTCTTTATATGTTTCATTATGTGTGGAGGCCTTAAACCTGAACATTTCATTCGCGTCTATCTTATCCTCAAGTATCAAAGTTTTCTAAAGACTGCTAGCTGAACAACAATTGCACACAATTAGGATATGAACCCCTTCCAGCCAAAACAAGATACAAATTAAATGTTAATTTATTTCTTCATTAATTATAAATTCAAGTATTGAAGCCAATAACTCAAAGAAACTTAATACGAAAAATTGACCTAGTAGGTATAGTTGAGGAAAAAACACGTGTCATTAATTAATTAATTTATTACATGCGTTTTTTCCTCAACTATGCCTACTAGGTCATTTTTTCATATTAAGTTTCTTTGAGTTATTCAGTTCAATACTTGAATTTAATTTCCCTCAAAGTCAATACAAGGCTGGCGTTAGCAGATGCAAGGATAGCGTTAGTCAATACAAGGCTGGCGATAACGTGAATAATATTGTTGCTCCCAATGCTGGAGACATAAATTGGCTATATTTCCAAGTCCAAAACAAGGAAACTTGAATCCTCAAATCATAACCTCAGTATCCATAAAATCCTTCATACATCAATTTGCAGAAGCATATGCACAATTGTTGAGAATTAGATTTTATTAGAAGAAACTTAATACAACAAGAAAGTAGACATTTTATAATTTGAAATAAGGTTTCAACAATAAGATGTCTATTTTGTTCTTGAAGCAAAAATTTTCATGTTAGTTGTTTTAAAGTATTATGCCTTCTGATTTTCTAGAAAAAGTTCTCTAAATCTCGAATGATTTTACATGTCAAATTATCCTTTGAACAACTATAATTACTCAAGCGCCTGTTTTTCTCATTACTTTTTCTAGAGTTCACAAGACAAGCACTGTACGAATAAGTATTTTCAGTTGCATAGATTTTTTAAATCTATAATCGATTCACCATCTCAAATTATTTTCGGACAGAAAAGTGCTTTCCTAAATCTCGTAAGGTTTCTATGTTGAAATAAAATTAATTGGTTTGAGCCCACAGAGTATGCATTATTGGCTTATGTCTTAGTCTATTTTCTAGGCTTTGGTTAACTAATTTATTGTGTGATCAAAGATAAAACTTTAATATGAAAATGCGCTAATCATTTCACTGAAAAAATTACGACTTTAATATTTACTTTTTGAAATAAAAAACGGACTTTGCATTGTAAATTTATTGATTTATTTAGGCCGCTAATGGCAAGGCTCAAGAATCTGCAATCACAGGACGTTGCAACAGTTCTCAGGCCATTAATGCATCACAACCAGGGTTCTCATGTTAATCATGAAGGTTAGCATGAAATAGTTTCTATCACAGTTATGTAATTTCCATGTGCAAGGAGGTACAATGATGTTTGTGGAGATGTGTATACATGTATTAAAAAACTTTAACGTGCATTTGGAGTAATGAATCATTTCTTGAATATGGAATGCGTATAAGGATTCTTATTTGGTAGGTCTTTGGTAACACGAAGATTGAAGGCTGCTGGCTATTTAGAAAACTGTCAGCTATCACACTATTTTGTCAGCTAGTCCTTTGAATGAGTGCTTGAGTATTGAAGTGATTTGGATCGTCATTTGGTCATTCAGACATTATCTGGTGTCTAATCAACACAGCTAAATGACAGGAAAACTTTCCAGCTTACATATCCAAACTAACTGTGCACTTGTCTTATGGAGACCTAGTGATTAATTCCTCTACTTGCATATAATACAGAAACGGGAGGTGCCTTTCGGCCTAGTCTCAATACTTAAGCACTAGAAATCATGAAGCTCGGCAGTTAGACTCACATTTGCATCCAATATTGCCACAAAGTTTGACACCTAGATTCACACTTGCATCCAAAGTCCATACAAAGTTTGACACCTAGATTAACACTTGCATCTGATATCCATACATAGTTTTGGTGCCTAGAAATTTAGAAAATCTGAATATGTTTAGAAAATCAGATGTTAATGCTGTCAAAAATTGAAATCATGAGGATTTAAGTGTTTGACTGTTGAATGAGGCATCTGAGATCACTACTCCAATTCATGCGACCTGTCACAATATTGTCTTTGAGTTGTTTGGCAATTTGTTCATCTGCTACTTGATACAAGTATGCCTTCTGTAGTGAGTGGACAAGATTCTTCAAAGCTACATGACAAGGAAGATGGTGGACCAGTTGGCGCAGCTGCCCCATCTTCAACGTCAAAGAAATCTGGGGCCCAGGTTAAGTCAACAACCAGTGGATCTTCAGGGGAACGATGGGATGATGATGAAGCCGAGGGAGAAACTGAAACAACTCAGAATATGGACCCTGCCAATGCAAAGCGCGTAAGAAGGTGAGCTTTTAGTAGTTTGGTGGTTCTCTTATAAAAAAAGTTGAAGTTGATTTGTGCTTTCCCTTAGCTATTTTCCTTTTGGAGTTTCCACCAATATTAGCTTTACTGCTTAAATGTGCAAGTTTGAGAAAACCGTTTGTTAGTATATTAAATAATTTTGTTGCATTATGTCTGAACTTTGGGAATGAAACTGAACTTTCTATTTTCGAGGTGCTCATTAAAAACCATCTAATAGTTCTTCTTCAAGCTGTGCTGAGATGTTAAAAGTTATTCTACTGTAGTCTGAAAATAAGGAAAATAATTATTAACAGAACTTTCGATTAATTTATAAACCAGTCTGAGAGCGGCTAAGTATCTATATTCTGAAATATATCCATATTTGAATTTTTTTTTAATCTCAAGCATGTCAAAGGTTGTATCATAGTAAGTTTGGTAGCTGGTCCTTGATTACCTGACCAAAATAGCATACACAAAATATCATTTACCAAGTTAAATTGAAACTATATTGGTCATCTTATAAAATGATCCATTCCTAGTGGAATATTTGAGAATAAAAACATGTTTCAAATCAGCTGATAAAAACTCCAAGCTAATGCTTCAGTTCATTAATTATTTTAATTATTGTGCTGTTCAGAATGCTTTCAAACCGAGAATCAGCTAGACGCTCAAGAAGGAGGAAGCAGGCCCATTTGACTGAGCTGGAGACACAAGTACGTGCACACCTCTTTTTTCTTTTCAAAATATAATCTTCTCCCGTTAATTTTTGGGCTAGATCTTGGTTTTGCTCCTTCTTAGGTCGGCCAGTTAAGAGTTGAAAACTCTTCATTGCTGAAACGCCTCACGGATATTAGCCAGAAGTATAATGAAGCAGCTGTAGACAACCGAGTTCTGAAAGCTGACGTTGAGACTATGAGGGCAAAGGTAACTTAATATTATGTATCGATTTCTCTATTTCAAATACTATATAGCCTTTAAATTAGAGATTACTTCATTTTTTGTAAGAAATATTAAACGACAAGGCAAGCAAATATAAATTATCATGACATTATCAGCGAGTAAACTAATGCTTGCAGATGGATTCTAGAGACCTCTTTTCTCTCTGAAAGTGGGGACTATCATTGGATTAGTAAATTTTCTAGAGCATTCATTTACATGTGTGGCATTGGATATTTTTTCTAAATGTGAAGAGCTGTAAAATTAAAATTCTCTAATATCCTTGGCTCTTCAAAAACTTTTACAACTTGGCTCGACCTCAGAAGCTGCAATCCATGCATGAGTTATTCTTTAGATAATTATCATTACAGAAAAACCTCAAGTTCAGGACCCCAATCCTTATTTTTCGACATTTTCACTCATTTTTTATGATTGAATTTACTTTTAGTTTAATGTATATTCTCTAATACAAGGTATTGAGGCTTTTCAAAAACTACACGCACATTTCATTGTACTACTCTTTTTACAGGTGAAAATGGCTGAAGAGACAGTTAAAAGAGTTACTGGATTGAATCCACTTTTCCATGGCATGTCTGAAATTTCTTCAATGGGCATGCCGTCTTTTGTCAGTAGTCCTTCCGACACATCAGCCGATGCGGCTGTACCCGTTCAAGATGATCCAAAACCGCACTATTATCACGACTCTTCAAATAATCGTTTAACAACAGCTCAAGATCATAGAATTCAAAATGGTTCGATAGATATTCCGGTGGTAGAGAATTCACGACAGAGTGCAGTGGAAGCAGTTGGGGTGAAGAAGATTGGAAGAAGCATTTCTATGCAGAGAGTGGCTAGCTTGGAACATCTGCAGAAGCGGATTCATGGGGGAGGAGCCGGTTCCTCTAGAACTCAGGGCACTAGAGAGAAGTGAATCTTTGATGATGATCTTGCCTCAAGGTTTTTCATAATTAATCCATTTATGCAACCGAAGTGACATTTATGTATAAATTCTTTGGGACAAAACTCATTCTGTCTTCAACCTTTTGTATGTGAAGTTACCGATACAACTTATTCAAAGTTGTAAGTTCTTCAAAAGTTAGTATCTTTTCACTTCTGTGGTTTATTGCATTGTTTGCCTTCTTTATTAGTACAAGAAAATTGCGAAAACAATTATCCATATGCGAATCATCAAGGAAACAAGGACTCTTATAAAGAATATAGAATGCCATCCTTCAGTTTTGGTTACGCAGATTAAAACGATAAATCAATTACTCATGCATTAACTTCAAGCCTTGCTTCTTACCGCTGTTGACCCATATCAAACACCCCAGGACTTTTAAGGACACCTCCATCCAGAGTACAGCTCCATTTGATATAAAATAGAGAGCCTTAATCATGTCTTCCCTTGATCTGTATACTTGCAAATTGGTAAAGAGGTTATAGAATAGTGACTCTCTTAGGTTGTGCCCATCACTTGAGATACCATTTAAGTTGGTGCTGTCGATGGTGATCATATTGACAGCAAATCCAAGAAACCCAGAGGAATTTCTCCGTTGACGAATCTTGGCTTTAAACGATCAAGCCTCTGTTGAGGGTCGTCATCAATAAAGTCGCCAACATATGATCTAGACATACACAAAAGTGAGTATCAAAATAGAGGTAAATTTTAAATGAGACCTGGTTTGATCATAACAGCGAAACACCCACCTTATTTTTTGAAGACAAATGAAACGAAATCGGCCATCCAAGAATCTGCCACTAGATACTCCAAGAGCACAAAGACCCAAACTTTTTATCTATTAAACCTTGTCTGTCGTATGTTTGCAGGGGGGTTAATACCCATTTTCGTCCTTTTCGTTAACCGCTTTTCCCATTTCAGTCCCTCATGATTTTTGACTGCTTAAATAATCCTTCATGTTTTCAAAATATTCCCGAATTGGTCCATACCGTTATCCTGACGTTAAGATTAACGTTGACTCATATCACGTGCCACTCACATGATCATTTGTTTATGAAGGCAGTCAGTCGAGTATTTCTTTTCAAAATTACTCCCCCACCTGTACAAGAACCCTAATCCCCAAATCAAACGATGAAAGGAAAGGGAATGTCGAACTCGAAGAAAATGTAGCAATTCCAGATTCATTGATTCCATTACAACATCTGCCATGGTAAAGTCTTTTAATTATTTTCCATGATTTTGTTGTAGCTTCTCGATTATTATGTTCGTAGCATTCGTATTTTGTGAACTTTTATGTAATTTTGAAATGGAATATGTATCTATATACTGTATCTCAACATTTTCGAATTTAAATTTCGAAGGTGGTTTATCAATATTTTGGTAAATTTTTAGGATAATGATGGAGACCAACTCGAAGGTGGTTTATCAAAAATTTTAGGATATTTGTTAGGATATTTTTCTAATTTCGAAGGTGGTTTATCAAAATTTTTGAACAGAGTAGTAGCATTATTATTTTATTACAAATTTAGTTTGTATTGTGTAACTTTCTCTGTGATTTGCTCACGTGATTTTCATGTTTACTTTATGAATTTTTTTTTTTTACTTTTGAAATTTTTTATTTAATGTAGAGGAAAACATATGTTGTATTTGTTGGACGAAAACCCGGTGTTTACGAGAATTGGGAGGAGGCTCAACTTCAAGTGAATAAATACAGTGGAGCTTCTCACAAATCCTATTGAAGTAGAGAAGAGGCACTGAAATCTTTTGATGAGTACATGAAAAAACAATCTGGTGGAGCTGCTACTTTTAACTCTTACGAGGCAAAATGTTCAAGTTCAACATGTGATGCAAGTTCGAGCGGAAAACCGAAAGAGTATGAAAGAATAGCCCACTTAGTGGAGGCTCAAATGGAATTAGAACGTGAGAATCGAAAAAATGCATTGAAAATGAAATAGTTGTCTAAAGAGCTCAAAGAAATACTACAGTCTCTACACCTTGGTGAAGATAAATAGAGTTGTTGTTGCTTCTGTTGGTGGCGCAGCTAGTGAGGCACAGCTAGTGATGCATGTGTTTGTATCATTTTCGATTATCCTGCTCTTGTGTAAACACTGAAGTTTCTTTTATGTATTATGGGATTTGAATTAACAATGCAACAATCTGTCTTCAACAATGACTTGAGTAAGATGTATAATATTCATCTTGTGTTTGCAACTGTGATTGTTAATTATTTGTGTCCAAATTTTAGATGTATGAGTACCAGCACTATTACGAATAGCAGTGTCAATTCAAATGCCAGCACAACCAGCACCATTAAAATGCTGGATCAGCACAACCAACACCATTAAGAGATTTCCCAATTCAAATACCAGCACCATTAAAATGAAGAGATTTTCAAAACTACAACATTTACTTCCACAACCATTAAAATCCAACAAAAAATAAATAACATATCCACAACCACTACTTCCATAAAATGTAGAATCCAATAAAACAAGATAACATGTCATCAACCACTTGTTCCAAAACCATCCTAGATTTTGATGATGATCCAGTGCTTTCAAGATTTTGATGATGATCCAGTACCTTTTTCCTTTGCGGCATCTTTCATTGAACGAGATCCATTTGATTATGTCGGTGTTTTTTTCCTTTGATCATCCAATGAAGATCTCAAACTAGACACAGTTACGAAGTTCCTTCCGCCTTTCACAATAACATGTGTTTGTTTGTTGAGTACTTTATCGACCTGAAAAAAAGATAAATAAACTCAAACATATCCAACTCACGAAAATAAATGTAAAAGGTTTATTTGCACTTACATTAACTGATGAGATCCTGTTAGAGCTGCCAGTAATTGTTACTCCACTTGCTCGTTGTCGTACTACCTGAAAATAAACATTTAAATCCAAAAACTTTTACATAAATTATTGTCACTTAAAATAAACATAAATACACAACAAGTAGTTTATAACCTGTAATTTTTTCCTTTTTTTGAATGCTGCTTCAGTACGTTCAACAGTTTTATTGGAAATGAATCTTTCGCTTTCATCTGACGTTGTGTTGCCTTGTCCAGTCGCAACAAACTCGGCTTCATTGCATGTTTGTGGTGCAGATTCAATGTCACCTATTAAATGCTCAATATTATTTAGATAAAAATTAAAATACGAAACTTCAATATCATAAAAGTAACTCCAGAACATCACCTATATCCATTTCATTGTAATTTTGCGGTGTTTGAATTTGACCTCTGTCCATTTCATTGTTTTCTTGTGTTGGCTTATCTAAACCACTTGCTTTAGTTATATTGCAACTCCTTTGATTGTGTCCAAACCCACCACATGTCCGACACTTGTTGTTTCGTTTCACACCTTTCAACTTTGATTGTCTTGAAGCAGGAACTTCATCAGGTTGTCGCCTTCTCAACTTAGCTGGCCTACCAACTTTTTCTTTATAGATTGGTGGTAATGGAGGAGTTAACTGGCATTCAGGCCACAGGGCTGGTCCATTAATGGGCATGATGGAGCGCGAGTAACACTGCTTGTATTTCAAAACACTGTAAAAACGATGTACATAAGCCTCGGGGTTCTCTTGCTTACACCAAATAGCACAAACAGCATGTGCACATGGAATTCCAGTCAAATTCCATTTCCTACAACTGCAAGTCATCCTACACATGTCAACAGAGTGCTGCTGGTGTAATCCTGTGATCTGAAAATGTGTCTCATCAGCCATCAAAGGACTAAACACAGCTGCTTCCTTGCTATTCTTTGCCAACACAACTTTAATTTTTGGACACATCACACCATCCCATTTCTCGGCCTTTTCTCTGTTCGTTTGAAACCTAACCATTAACAAATTTCTTAATGTTTCGAACATTGAAATGATTGGTTTTTCTCTTGCATCTAAAATCATGCTGTTGAAACACTCACACATGTTGTTAAGAAGTATATCACATTTTGGAATTGTGCTGAAGTATGCCTTGGACCAGTGTTGTTCAGGTTTTTTGCTCAACCAGATATAAGCATCATGATTGATCTTCTTCAGGTCTTCCATCCGCTTTTTGAACTCTTCAACTCTTGTTGCCCTAGCCGCAGCCCAAAGAGCATTTTTAATCCCCACACCTCTGAAACCATCGTGTTTCATGTTGGTGTATAGATGCCTAACACAAAATCTATTTTCGGCATTTGGAAACAAATTCTCAAAGGCAGGAATCAAGCCTTTTTGCTTATCAGACATGAAGGTCCAACCATCTTCATTCTCAAAGCCAATATCGTTATTCAACAACTGCAGAAACCACATCCAACTATCCTTTGTCTCTCCTTCCACCAATGCATAAGCAATAGGAAAAATGTTGTTATTTGGATCTAGGCCAACTGTTGTCAACAACTGCCCACCAATATTGATTTTCAAAAAACATCCATCCACTCCAACCACAGGTCTACAAGACTCCTTAAAACTTGTTTACAGGCCGAGAAGCACACATACAGCCTCTGAAATCTTGGCGCATCATCTCCATCAGTCAGTTTCAGAATCACAGATGCACCTTCATCGGACCTTCTTAGTTCAGCACAGTAATTTCTTATTTGGCTAAATTGTTCCGCTATGCTGTCATCAACTAGCTTTAATGCTTTTTTCCGACCCAAATAAGCTTGTTTATATGTGAGGGATACATTCAAAGTAGATTTAACCTCTTCTCGGAACTCTCTGGTACCTAACTTAGGATTTGATTTCAATTTACTCACAAAAGTTTCACCTAACCAGCTTGACTTGATGTTTTTGTTCTTAACATTCCAATAGCAGTTTTTGTGCTCAGGTTTAAATGTCTTTATCTGCCAGCAACTGTCATTATTCACGGGTGATACATGAATAACACATTCACATCCTTCATTTTTGCACACACCTCGAAGCCTACTTTTATCATTCTTGACAAAGTTCACTACCATCCCTCGTCTGATACAATGACTTTCTATAGCAAACTTTGCCTCTTTTTTTGAATTAAATATCATACCAAGCTTCAAATCAGG